>NW_022631039.1:15530469-15857309 GCF_010015895.1 Lontra canadensis | reverse complement strand
AATGAAGACATACAAATGGCTATTAGACACATGAAAAAATGTTCATCCTCACTAGCCATCAGGGTGATTCAAATTAAAACCACATTGAAATATCACCTTACACCAGTTAGAATGGCCAAAATTAGCAAGATAGGAAACAATATGTGTTGGAGGGGATGTGGAGAAAGGGGAACCCTCTTACACTGTTGGTGGGAATGCAAGTTGGTGCAGCCTCTTTGGAGAACAGTGTGGAGATTCCTCAAGAAATTAAAAATAGAACTTCCCTATGACCCTGCCATTGCACTACTGGGTATTTACCCCAAAGATACAGATGTAGTGAAAAGAAGGGCCATCTGTACCCCAATGTTTATAGCAGCAATGGCCACGGTTGCCAAACCGTGGAAAGAACCAAGATGCCCTTCAACAGATGAATGGATAAGGAAGATGTGGTCCATATACACTATGGAGTATTATGCCTCCAACAGAAAGGATGAATACCCAACTTTTGTAGCAACATGGACGGGACTGGAAGAGATTATGCTGAGTGAAATAAGTCAAGCAGAGAGAGTCAATTATCATATGGTTTCACTTATTTGTGGAGCATAACAAATAGCATGGAGACATGGGGAGTTAGGAGAAGGCAGTTGGGGGAAATTGGAAGGGGAGGTGAACAATGAGAGACTATGGACTCTGAAAAACAATCTGAAGGGTTTGAAGAGGTGGGGGGGTGGGAGGTTGGGGGAACCAGGTGGTGGGTATTAGAGAGGGCACGGACTGCATGGAGCACTGGGTGTGGTACAAAAACAATGAATACTGTTATGCTGAAAATAAATTAAAAAAATGATTAAAATAAAAAAGATGATCTTTGGGAATGGGGATATCTAATCTGGCATTACATAAATTTAAAATGGTACATTTGTCTGAAATCTGGGTTCTAAGGGAGAATTGGCCACCTTGTTTTGTGGGGTTGAAGCCTTGCCCCAAAGTAAGTTTCCCTGAAGGGGGATCCATCCTTGTGGAATTTGGAATGACACTGATTTGCGCAATGGATTCCTTCTTCGCATTTAGGACAGAGACCTTGTGGCTCATGTCTTGCATTCTGCAGGGAGAATTTTCCTTGTTGCCTACGTTGAGCTTTAGTATGCCCTGTCTGCCCACAGTTGAAACATTGTACTTTAAATTTTCCTGTGATCAGAGCAGCCATTGCTTGAGCAATGATCCAGGACCCTGAGATCACAACCTGAGCCAAAGGAGGCTGCTTACCCATCTGAGCCACCCAGGCACCCCAAGAACATGTTTTAACTCCTTGAGTTGAAAGACCTCACACTCAAGTTTGACAATCTCATCTAAGACTTTAGGGTCAACCACAGGGACAGTGAGACTCTGTTGTCTTAGCCACTCCAGGTCCACATTCACATGAGGATTTTTGTCTGTTCCTGATGGGAGACACGTGTCTTTGTCCTCCACAGATGGTTGTAATATGTCATTGCTTCTTAAGTTTTCGGTCGACTTACTGAATTCCTCCTGAAGCTCTGGCCTTTCTCTAAGCTCTTCAATATACATGTCTTTCTCTTTAATGCGTTGTGTCTATTGCTTCTGCTCCTCCAAAGCAGAGGACAGCAGTTTGTTTCTTTATGGTCAGCATCCATCTGCTCAATCCTCTTTTGGAGGTGTAGTATTTCCAGGTCTTTCTCTTGACTGAGTCAAATGAAATGCGCATGCTCTACCGGTGACAATTCTTTGAAAATTTGCTCAGACTTGTTTGTCTCTTCCAACAGCTTCTTTTCGACCCACACAATTTTGCTAGTAACTGTCCTTTCCCTATTTTCAGAGCCCTCACAGTGATGTTGTTTTCCAGAGAATCCTCATTGTTCCACAGAATAGATTCTTCCAGTTGGTGTCTTACATCTTGGAGCTCCAAAAGCAACTTTTGGTGTTTTGCTCTGAGATCAGAAGCAACATTGATTAAACTGTCATTCAGCTGCTGCATCTCTGCAAGTTGTTGCTTCAACCTTCTAAGCTTGGTTTCCCTTTCTTGAAGGAAGTCATCTTTCATGTTCCCAGCAGAGTCTTGATTTTGCAGGTCTTCCATCCGTCTTTCATACTCGATTAGTTGCTCGCAGTGCCTCTCATTGACATCTGGCAGTTTCTCCTGATGGGCATTCTGCAATAGCACTGTGCCAAGCTGATGTTGTCATCCAACCCCCTCATCCAGTGCTGTTCTATCCCTGGTGCTCTTCAGTTTCCACACTGTATTTGAGTCTAAGCTATTTAGTCCTGGGATGAAGACTGGGACAAGTTCTTCTAGTATGTCACTTCTGCTTCCAGTGTTAGGATCTCATTTGGAGTCTGTTGATGTCTTGCTCTGCCCAGTTGACATCAGCAAAGTCTATGTCATTGCCATGGAAAGTTCCTTTCCTCAAGACATCTCTAGTGAAATTGAAGGTGTGGCCCAGGAAAGAAGTCTCACTGCCATCCACTCCCCCAGCAAATGGCCTAGGCCAAAGTCCTGGCCACCAACACAGAGAAAAATCTTTGCAGTCCTAAAACTGACCTGGCCCACTGTGGAAAAGCATCTAGCTTTTTCTTGTGGGGGCTTCAGTCCATTTGGTCCTTGTTCTGCCACTAACTGGGCCTGTTTCCTTTCCCGTGAGTGTCATTATACCTGTCCTTACTCATTAACAGAGTGGGTGAGAGATCAAATCAGGGAGTAGCTACAAAAGGCCTTTGTGTCATATCACTATCACCCAGCCTTGCACATCTCTAAACTGTACTGAAGACACTGTCACGATGACCATAAAATCTTTGTGATCATCAATACAGCAGATGCAGAGGCTCTGGGGCTCACAATCCCACTGGCAGTGTTTTCCACACATGCAGAGGACATGTCTACAAGGGTTTTTTATCAAAACCCCTGTTTGTAACAGCAAAGGATGAGAAGCCAGGCACCCATCCTTCACCAGGGCCCTGGTGACATCAAGTACGAGGCTGACAGTGGCAGCAGGCACAAGCAGCTGGGGACAGGGGCAAGAGACAGGCAGTCACTGCATTCCCTCTGAATATATTTTTAACATTTTGAACCAGGCGGTCACGTTCACAAATGAAACAATTCGGGAAAGAAGAGGGCAAATGTTCATTTACCTTTAATCTCCAGAAAGTGGTCTCCATCCCAGCCCTAAATTTAGAACTTTACGATGACATTCTGTCTTCAGTAGAAATGCCTTTATCAGCTACCTGACAGAATGGACTTGAGGAAAATATTCTGAGAGAGACGCAGAGACAAGCTATCGCTCAGTGAGGTCGGAAAGCATCCCTGCACAGCCCGCCCCAGGAGAAGAGCAAGTGAGGCCTCTGCTGCTCGTCTTCAGGGTGAGCGATTTATGTGTGGACTCATGGGAGAAATAAGAACTTTCACATTCTCGTCCCCCCCTTTTTTTTTCTTTTTAATTTAAGCTGCTGGAACCAAAGTAAGTAGAATCTATTTAATGATGTAATGGTAGAATTAATGATCTTACAAATAAAATGCCCTGTGGGGCACCTGGGTTGCTCAGTCAGTTAAGTGTCTGCCTTTGACTGAGGTCAGGAACTCTGAGATCAAGCCCCGCATCAGTCTCCTTGCTCGGCTGGGAGCCTGCTTTTCCCTTTCCCTCTGCCCCTCCCACTTATGCTCTCCCTCTCAAATAAATAAAATCTTTCAAAATTAAAATGTTCCATGATTGTACATAGGAAAGACAAGTGTTTTACATCAAAACATCATATCTTAATATTCCTCTTTGAAATATGCTTTTTTGTGGCCAAGTACAAACTGCTTAGGACTCAGATAAAACTCAAAATGTGAGATGGTGACAAAATAATATTTTCAGATCATGAAATGTGGTCAATAAATGTTGAAGCAAATAAATAAAAAAGGCCATTATCTCTTACCCTGTTTCCTTCATCTCCATCCTCTGTGGGTAAAAGCCTCTATGGTTATAAAATGGCCTCACAGACTGTCTGCAGGAGGGGAAGGCACAAGCAAATGTTGCTGAATAAATGGACTTGTTCAGCTCCAGGGTGGGGAGCTGGGGCAAAGGAGACGAGAAATAAAAGAGGGGGAAAGGAAGATAAAATCTGTGCCCTAAAGTCCTGTTGCTTAAAGTAGAACTATCTTAAGAACGAAATTTGAGTAGCATTTAGACACATACTGCAATGTGATATAGGAGTTCTGTGTGTATTGATTCTCCTAATAAATAATTTGAGCTTGTACTTTACAGGTTACCTTGCATTTTATTTCTAGGAAATCATTTTTATTGTATGTTATAGAATATTGTCCACAACAGACTGGATATTGAACCAAAAACTTTAAAGATGCTCACCAAACCCTATTTGGGAAGCACTCTCCTAGTGGGCCGCAGTGTGGAGATGCAATCCTAGGCAGAGGAAGAAGGAAGGCAGGCCACTGACACGCTGCCTGGGGCACCCAACTCCCATGGCTCCAAGGTGGGTCCCTGCCTCTGTTAGGAAAGCAGCCTCAGGAGCCCAGGAGGGAGGCTTCAGGCCTCTTAGGCAGACCTGGCCGCATCTTCCTAAAGCCTTAGTTCACGCTCAGCTCAAAGTACAGTCCCTGTCCTTATTGTCAGGGACCACCACTTTAAACTGTCTTTGCATTTTTTACAGAATCTACCCATAGGCTCCATCTTTAGGGCCAGGATTCCCTGCATGCCCAAGGACTGGGGTCATTTGGCTAATTTCTCAATCTGGGTGAGATTGAGTCACCCTCCCATCTCAAATCCTTTCACTGCTTGCTAGAAGCTGCAGAGCTTAATAGTTTATCATTTTAATAAGGTCAAGAAAGTAATCCCTTACTTAACAGTTCATAGTAAAACATAAATGGCTCTTAAGCATATAAAATGATTTTCAACTTCAACCCCAAATTAGAGGAATATAAAATAAAGTTACCATAAGATACCATTTTTCACATATCAGATTAACAACACTGAAAAGGTTCCTAATACACTGTGTTGTTGAGGATGTTGGGAAATGAGCACTTTCATACGCCACTGGAGAGAGTGAACACTGGAACTTTCTCTTTTGAAAAATGAATCCCTAAAACCTCGGGCCTCTGGGCCAGTGAGGGGACACTGAGAGGGACGGGGTCACTTCCCTCTGTTAATTTTGGTTGTCTTTCTCTCCTTAGACATTCTTACAAAATGCTAGATGGAAATATCATGACAGTATACAAGGCTTACTGTGGACTTGGAAGGAAGGAAAGGAGACAGGAGAGGTGAGGTCAGTAGGTTCTGGCCCAGTTCTCAGGAACCAGGTCAAGGAGGACAATCACCTACCTCCAATGGTCAACAGGGGCACGTTTCATGCTCCATTACAAATCTCAGCAGCAGACTCAGCCATCCATCTTGGTGCTCACATACATGGCCCCTCACCCTCCCTACGGTGGCCATTTCTTCTCTCTCTTTGCTGATGTGCCTAACTCGTTTCCCAGGACCCTACAGAGCACAGCACCTCACCTCATACCTCACCTAGAAGACCTCCCACCATTTATTCCCTCAGCAAACTCACTGGCAAGAGCCAGTCAGACAACTCTGCTCGACCACAAGTTCTGTGTCCATAGGAAGGGAGATCTGAGATTGTTTCCTAAAACTCACAAAAGACTACCTAAGCCTTTCCCCTGGCTCTGTATTAGGTACCAGTCCTTCCACATCCCTTAGGCAGGTCATAGTGGGAAAACCAGGAGCCGATAAACACAACAGCTACAACCTAGAAAATGGTGCAGTAGCCTGAACTCTGGTCTACACAACCTGGAAAATGCTCTGGTAGCCTAAGCTCTTCCCGGTCTATATTACAAGGAACCAAAGTTTTAGTGTTCTAAACCAGGAGCTGAAGCCCAGATTACCAGCCTTAGGAAAACAAGAAGTAGCGAAGGAGCTTGGATCCCTAAGGCCATGTGAAGCCATTTTGGCCCTTGCCCTTCAATGGATATCTTGGGAATTAATAAACATCTTTACCATTTAAACCAAACGGGGTTGCGAAGCCAGCTCTTGGTTTCAACTCAGGTCATGATCTCCGAGTTCTGGCATTTAGTCCGGCATCAGACCTCATCTTCAGTGGGGAGTCTGCTTCAGGATTCTCTTTCCCTCTGCCCTTCACCCCACTACTCTCTCTCACTCAAATAAATCTTTAAAAAAAAGTAATAAATCAATCAAATGGAGTTGGTCTTCTGTTACTTACACCGTGAAACATCCTAAGTGCTATCCTGAGTACATTACCTCATTTCCATTTGCCTGATCAGTAAGTGAAAGGGGTAGGGTACACACGACTGTGTGTGTCTGTGTGTGTGTCTGTGTGTGTGTGTTTTCACCCAGCTAGGTTCCAAGTTCTCAGATATCCATCTCAGATAGATAACATATGTTCTCTTCATATCCACCGACAAGGCTTACTGCTGCCCTGACTACAGTCTGTGCTAATCCTGTACCTGTCCCGACCAGTCTCCAACAGACGGCCATGTGCCTACCTCAGGCACCCGTAAGGAAGCAAATACCTTTGGCCACTCAAGGCAGCAACTCAGCACTGAAACACACTAAGTACGCACTAAGGGACACAATTACCTACAAGCCCAGATTGTCAAGGAAAACTGACCCACAGAGTTTTACAAGGGTGAACACACTCTGTTGTCTAAAACAGTGCTTTTCAAACAATGAATTGTGACCCATACATGTTCACAAAATCAATGTAATAGTCTGCGAATCCCCGGCTTAGAAAATGCAGATGACAAGAGTTAAACAGAAAATATCAACATCCATTACATACTGTAAGAGTTAAAGATTGTTTTGTGAAGCTGTTGTTGAAGTCTGTGTTCAGGGTATAAGTGCCCTGAGAAGTTTGTTCTCCAAACCAACAAAACCAAATAGACTCTTCAACACAGAATGGTGATTGCCAGAGGGTAGTGGGGAGTGGGGTGGGCAAAACTGGTGATGGGGATTAAGAGGTACACACTTCCACTTATATAAATAACTCACAAAAATGAAAAGTACCTCAGGAATATCATCAATAATATCCTAATAATGTACTGTGACAGACAGTGAATACACATAATCGTGGTGAGTGCTGAATAATGTACAGACGTGTCAAATCAGTAATGCTGCACACCTCAAACTGACATAACATTGTAGAGATCAAACGGTATTTCAATAATTAAAAGAGAGAAAATTGTGTTCTCACTGTTGGGGATTTGATGGGCACTGTCCTCAAAGGCATCATGTAGTGCCCTCTAGTGGTTAGAGCCAGATCTGCAGTTAAGAAAGAACAACAGACCAGAGAGACCTCAAGCATGGCTGTCAGGTTGGAAGCAACCTTCCAAATGACCTGGTCAACCCTGACATCCAGGGCAAGAACCCTTCAACAACACCAAGCCACCGCCTGAGCCCTACCAAGAAAGCACTCGCTCCCCCGCTGAGCAGCTGTACCTGCTGAGAAGCTGACCAAGCTGCCTTCCTCTAGGAGCCCCTCCCTGGACTTCCTACTGCCCTCTCCTGGATGACACGGAGCAGCTTCTGTATTCGCCCTCAGCTAACACTGTTGATCCAGACAAGCAATACTTGTTGAGTGTCTGCAAAGTACCAGGCATTGGGGATACAGCGGGGAACCCAAGAAGAGACAGAGACAAAGTAAGAGCTGATGCCAGGTGAAGGACAACAGCATGGGGGATGAAGGACCTGCATCAGACAGGGTCAAAGGGCAGGCCTCTCTGAAAAGGGGAGGGCTGCGTGGACTCCCACAGAATTGGAGAAAGCTGTGCAGAAGGCACTCGGGATGGGACGAGCAGCAGATAGAAATGCTCTGGGCAGGAAGCGCCTTGGAATGTTCCAGTAGCAGCAGGTAGGCAGGGAGGTTGAAGAACAGCAGAGAAACAGGAGAAACCTCAGACTTCTGGGGTCTCTGTAAGTGTGTGTGTGTGTGTGTGTGTGTGTGTGTGTGTGTGTTTTATTTTCTCTGTTTTAAAATTTTTTTACACTACCCATATGCCATATTTCACTCTAAGACACCATCAAATATAAGACTGAAAAAAGAAAGAAGAAACACTTTCAATTAGTCAGTGTTCTTCCTATTGCTTAGAATTTGATTTTGATTTTGTGCTGATGAAAACACCCTTCAGATGTATTTGAACAGAATGAAAGGGAAAGGATGAGTGATAGAAGTTGGTTAAGTCTTTTATATTTAGGGTCATGATCCTTCCCAAATTTATGTGTGTGTGTAAAGAATTAGTTAGGCGTCAAGGTCTGTTTTGTTTCCACTTCAATATCCAACTCACCCAGAATTATTCACTACAAAGACTCCCCTGGGTCACCGGACTTGTTCACTCTGTTGGGCATGGTCCTCCGCTGAGGTCATGATCCCTGGATCTTGGGATCCAGTCCCACATTGGGCATCCTGCTCAGCAGGGAGTCTGCTTCTCCCTTTCCCCTTCCTCCCTGCTCATGATTTCTCTCTCTCTCTCTCTCTCTCTAATAAATAAATAAATAAATAAATAACTTAATCAATCTTTGAAAAAAAATTGAATTACTTCCTTTTCCCCATTGAACTGACACTCTAGGCAAAAATCAATCGACAGTAGCTGTTGTGATTGGTCTATTTTTAGACTCTATTCTGTTTCAATGATCTATCTTTACACCCTAGACTTTGATTACTGTCGTTTTACTGTAAGTCTTGAAATTGAGCAGGAATAAGTAGCGTGGGTTCTTCAACTGCATTCTTTTCAAAAGTTGTTTGGCTATTCTAGACCCTTAGCATTGCCATATACATTTGGCATCAACTTGTCCATTTTTTCTAAAAAAGAGGAATAAGATGGCTAGGAGTTTGATTGGGATTGCATTGTTTGCATGAATCAAATCATGGAAAGCAGAAATCTCAATGACATCACATCTTCCAATGCATAAACAAAGCATATCTCCCATTGATTTCACTCTTACTGAATTCCTCTCAACAATGTTTTGCTTTCTGTAGGCGTTTCATGTCTATCATGAGACTTACTTCCAGCCAGTTTGCTTTTTTGTTGCTGTTTTTTAAACAGGCTCCACACCCACCATGGAGCCCAATATAGAGCCCAAAGCAGGGCCTGAACTCACAATCCTGAGTTCAAGACCTGAGCTGAGATCAAAAGTCAGATGAGTCATCAACTGAGCCACCCAGCCACCTAACCAGTTTATATATTAGATGCTACTGTAAAATATTTTAAATGTTCATTCTCCTATCCATGTACAGTTATTATGCATCTGTCTGACAAAGAATTCCTATCCAGAATACATAATAAACTCCAATACGTCAAAACCAAAACCAACATTAACATCAACAATGGGCAAAAGACGAACAGACAGTCCCCAAAAGATGTAGGAATGCCCACTACACACACGAAAAGGTGCCTAACTCAGATCATTCGTCACCAGGGAAATGCAATGTGAAACCATAATGAGATGCTATTTCACCCTCACAGACAACACAGAATGTTGAGGATGCTGAGCAACTGGAGTGTCACTATATTGCTGGTGGGAAGTGTAAACTGATCAATCACTTTGGAAACTAGGCCAGCACTTCAATATATCCCCACCCTGTGACTAAGCAATCCCACTAAGCAAGTTCAGGAGAAATTTAAGACTTCTGTAAGAAAGTTTGTTGTAGCTTATTCACAATGACCAAAAACTTGGATACAAAAAAATGTCTAACCATCAGATGAACAGATGAACAAATTGTGGTTTAAACACATACATAGAAAGGAGGAAACTACTTTACACTGACGAAGATTCTTTCCTTGACCAAACTCTAGCCAGACTGCTCTGAGCCCTCTTCTCAAACCTGGCTTATCATATACAAACTTGAACAAACATTAACATAGTCTCTAACAGCTCCAGGTCCCAACCCTGCAACACCAGTCCCCCTTAGTGCCTGCCTGAGGAAACTCAAGGCATCTACTGTTTGTTCAATTAACACTGAAAAGTCGGGCCCTTGTCTCCCAGTGAGCAAATACAAGTGGTTTCATATGGATCAAAACCTATTCCACTTTTTGTCATCTGTTCCTCCCCTGACTTTACTCATCCCTGGCCTTACTTCTTCATTCTCTCTTTAAAATGCCCTCTGTACAAATCAAGGTGGAGTTTCATTCATGCGGGACTCTTTTTCCTGATTCCAGCAGTTATTACTGATTAAAATATGTCCTCTCCACTTTAACCATCAAGGTTTGTTTACCTTTGGAAGTGCACACAACATGGATGAATCTCAAAGAACGTACTGAGTGAAAGAAGACAAAGGAATTACATATGACAAGATTCCATTCACATGTTCAAGACCAGGCAAATCTAATCTACCATAGATCCTGAAATCAGAAAATGACCAGCAGTGGTAAGGAGACTAACTACAAAGAGATACGAGGGTAACTTCTGGAGCTTCAGATATATTTTATGACTTGTGTTTGGGGCTGGGACACAGATACACAGTTGACCCTTCAACAACACAGTGATTAGGGGTACCCATTCCCGTGTAGTCAAAAATCTGCATGTAAATTTCATCTCCCCCAAAATTTTACTACTACTTGCCTACTGTTGACCAGAAGCATTACTGGTAATAGAAACAGTTGATTAAAGGTATTTTGTGTGCTATATGTATTATACATTTTATTCTTTCACTAAAGTATGCTACAGAAAATCATGAAGAAAATACATTTGCATTACTGTGCTATATTTATCAAAAAATCCACATATAAGTGGACTCATGCAATTCAAACCCATGTTGTTCAAGAGCCAACTGCGTACATTAACGCTCATCAAACTGAACACTGAAGACTGAGCATTTTCTTTTATACATTATCTCCTCTTCCCTGCTCACCCACCTCCAGTCTCTTTCTTCCCCACCCTTCTGTCTCTTAGGAATACCTGGGGAAATCCTTATTTTCTTTTCTTTTTTCTTTGAAGAGGGTTCCGTGCCCAGCATGGAATGCAACATGGGGCTTGAACTCACAACCCTGAGATGAAGACCTAAGCTGAGATCAAGATTCACATGTTCAACCCAACTAAGTTACCCAGGCACCCCTACCTGGGGAAATTCTAAAGAAAAACAAAAACAAAAACAAAAAACAATGAGAGATGTGGCTGACCCTCCAAGTTCCCCTTTCAACATCCACCTATCTCTTCTTCCTTAGTAAGAGGACCCCAATTTTGTTCGAGGTATCAATCTGCCCTGTGAGAAATTCTCCCCTCCCACACATTCCTGCAGCTAGGAGTAGGGCCACATGCCTAGTTTTGGCCAATGACATGTATGTTGAAGTCTACACAGTATGGCTTCCTGAAAAGCTATTGCTCTCACAGACTTAGACATGTGCTTTTTGTCAGTGTCTCTTTCTTCTCTTCCTTCCTGGAGTCCAGCTGCTCAAATGAACTAAGAAGATGGTGCTATTCCCTGGCACAAACCTATTCTTACTCTGAGAAGCAAGCTATGGGACCTCTCAATCAATTCACAATTAAGTTACATCACAAGTCAAAACGTGTAGGCATCAAAATGAAAAAAAGCAAGTCCAAATGGAAGTGAGGAAGGATATACACATGGCTGTGTTAAAGCATATGTAAGAATTTGGTATCTAAGTTATGTTTCAAATCCATGGGGGATATAGACCATTGTTAGATGGTGTAGGGACAAAAAGGGCTACTTTATATCATACAAAATAATAAGGTTAGATAAATGGTCTAAACAATAGAAGCCAAAACCATAAAAGTGCTAAAATAAAATGTAGTACTGGCTGAAAAAGGTCCTTTAAAGCATCATCTCAAAGCCATGAAGTCAGACTGCCAAATTTGGCACCATAAAGATTCAGAATGAAATGTATCATGAAATGTATGGTACAAGCTAAACTCAAAGATAAGCAAGAGTTTGGGACAAAAAACTACAACAAGTACAGATGCCAAGGACTACCACTCTACATATAAAAATTCTTACAAATCAATATAAAGGGGCACCTGGGTAGCTCTGCCTTTGGCTCATGTCTTGATCCCAGGGTCCTGGGATTCCACCTTGTTTCAGGCTCCCTGCTCTGGAGGGGACTTGCTTCTCCCTCTCCCTCTGCCTGTCACTCTGCCTACTTGTGCGCTCTCTCTCTCTCTCTCTCTGCTGCTCCCCTTGCTTATGTTTGCACACACTCTGTCAAATAATAAACAAAAACTCAAGAAAAAATCCAAAAATTTAAAAAAAAAAAATCAGTAACAAAAACATAAAAAACCAAAGAGACAAACCAGCGGGAAAATGCTAAGGAGAAAGGGTTCATATAAAAAACTGTCAGTGACAGTGACCAACTGAAAATTCTCAGTCTTCCTACTGATTATAAAAATATAAACTTAAGGGGCAACTGGGTAGCTCAAAAGGTTGAGCATCTGACTCTTGATTTTGGCTCAGGTCACAGTCTCAGGGTTGTGGGATCCGGCCCCATTCAAGCTTTGCGCTCAGCGGGAAATGTGCTTCAGATTCTCTCCCTCTCCTTTTGCCCCTTTCCCATTCTCTCTCTCCCTCTTTCTCTCTCTCGAAATACAAAGAAATCTTTTTCTACTTCCCAGCTCACAATTTAAGAGACTAAGATTATTCTGTGATAGCATCTCATTTACCATGGGTGAGAACAGAAATTGACGTAACCTCTTCTGAGGACCATTTTGCAGACGCTTCTCCCCTGAAATCCATCTCATTGAAAAATTCAAACACACATGCAAAAATGTTTAACACAGCCCTAACAGCCACCCAAATGATGAACAGAAGTGTTGTCACATGAAGTACAACCACACTGTGGAATACCATTCGGCCAATAAAAAAAAAATTAAAAAAAAATTTTTAAAAAAAGAGGCAATAAATTATATGCCCAATTTATTCAAATTAGATTACCAAGTGGAGAAAATGTATTCACTTTTGTCATTGAAAACGTCAACCCTGAAGGGGCACCTTGCTGGCTATAGCTGGCAGAGCTGGTGATTCTGATGTGGGAGCTATGAATTCAGCCCCATGTTAGGCAGAGACTCCCTAATAACAAAATCTTAAAAAAAAAATAAATTTAAAGAAAAGTAATTAGTATTCTAGATCTGAGGCCAGTGTTTTCCATATATATTTTCCAAATTTAATTTCTTACCTTTTGGAAAAAATGGGGGGGGTGGCAAAAATCCAGAAAAGCCATGATTTACTCGACTTTCTTGATGGGCAAGTTTGGCAGCTAATTTATCCTCACCAGAATATTCTCATCCTAGAGACATGTCTACTCTGGGAGGGAAAGCAGCAGCCCCCACCTTCAGAATATCTCAGGTCAAAATTTCAACCCTGCTCTCTGGACTGAGCTGTGTAGATGTCAACACTGTGCTGAGAAGGAAGGCCTAGGCCTCTGGAAAATGCTGCCTCTGCCAAGACGTGATCTTGTGACCCACTTGCATGTCAACAGTGACATTTTTCAATGCAGGTGACAGCAAATTAATTTTTTCACAATGGAATTTCAGTCTTAACAGCCTTTGGCCTGGTTTCTAAAACACACAGACTACTCAAAACCAGTGAAATAGGACATGGTAGTTTTGAGACCTCGTCAGGAAATAGAACCTTGAGCATCTATATTCAGTTCCTTGTCACTCTGCTGGCTCAGAAATACTTGCTAGAAGTCTACATGGCATGGGACACTGAGATATATGTGGTCCCTCTCAGCACCATTATTCTCACGGTGGAGGGGGAAGGACAAACATTAAACAAGACTCTGCATTAAGACAGGACTGACTGCCATGAAGGACATGCATAGAAAAGAGATAGTGGGCTGGACCTTGTCTGTAAGTGTCAGGGGCCTCCAGAGGGAGCCAGAGGCTGGGCACCTTCTTGACTCATGGCCTCACCCACATCCAATCTATCAGCATATCCCAACAGCTCTTCCTTCAACATGTACCCAACAGCACTTCCACCCCTACCACCCTGATCCAAGCCGACAGTATCTCTTGTCTGGGAATATTCTAGTAGCCTCCAAACTGATCTGATTTCACCTTCGCTGTTCTCAACAGAGAACTGAAGTGATCCCATTAAAATCCAACTCAGGTCACCTCATTCTTCACTTCAAAATCCGCCCCTACCCGCCCCTGCCTGGCCTCCAGTGGCTCCCACCCTAGGTCCCTAAGACCCCATCTGCTACTATACCCCTTCTCCCTCGCTCTGGCCTTGTCTTTCCTGGAAAAAGTCAGCCCAGCTCTCTCCACAGAGACCTTCCTACTCCCCCTTCACTCTGCCAGGGACACTGTGCCCACAGACATGCACAGGGCTCACTCCCTCACCTCCTACAAGGCTTTCCCCACCTTGTCCTCAGGGGGCCTTACCTGGCTATCCCAGCTCAGATAGCCCCTTCCAACCCTCCTACAGCATCCAGCACCCCCTGACATGCCAGATTCCTTGACTCTGTTTTCTGGCTGCTTCTCTCACTGGAAGAAATGCTCACTAAGTGTTCCACCCCCGTCTGTTTGGGTCACGTCTGGAACCATGTGAGAACCGTGCCTCCGGCAATTGAGTAGGCATTCAATAGAGATTGTGGAGTCACGGCATTCATCTGAGGGGAGATGAGAGCTCATGAGTGAGGGGGGATTGAGGAGAAAGTGTCTTGGGCAGAGGGAGCGGCCGAGCTGCCCCAAGGCCAGTGGACACAGAGCACATTGGAAGGACTGACCGGATCCTGTAGTGCAGCAAAGGTGATTGGGAAGCAGGACTGGAGAAGGAAGATGGACCAGGTGTGCAGACACTGAAGGAACATTTGGGTCCATCTCCAACAGCTACAGGAAGCCAGGAAACTGGGGCACCTGTGTGGCTCAGTCATTAAGCATCTGCCTTCAGCCCAGGGTCCTGGGATCGAGCCCCCACTTGGGCTCCCCACTCAGCAGGAAGCCTGCTTCTCTCTCTCCCACTTCCCCAGGTTGTGTTCCCTCTCTCGCTGTGTCTCTCTCTGTCAAATAAATAAATAAAATCTTAAGAAAAAAAGAAGAAGAAGCCGGGAAACAAGAAACTAGGCAGTGATATGAATGCGTGGGGCTTCCACAAATCTCTGGATTCCGGGGGAGATAGTCCTTGGGGGAGGTTGATGCACCTGGAAGCTCACCGATCACACTAGCACCATCGATCACACCACAAATGACCATAGCTCAGACTGAGAGGGCAGAAGCAGCGTGGAGAAAAGGAGGTAGATCCCAGAAATAATTAGCAGACAAAATGACACGTCTGGGTGAATGATCACAGAAGGGGGAAAGGAAGTCAAAGCAGAGTTCAAAAATGACTCTTCCCAGGGTGGGAGGTTGGGGGAACCAGGTGGGGGGTATTAGAGAGGGCACAGATTGCATGGAGCACTGGGTGCGGTGCAAAAACAATGAATGCTGTTACGCTGAAAAGAAATAAAAATTTAAAAAAAAAATGACTCTTCCCAAAAAAAAAAAAAAAAAAAAAGACTCTTCCCTTTTGCACGTGGGAGCTGAAGGGCACACTGGTCCCAGTCATGGAGTTCAGAGGGTGGGGATGGCAAGGAGGAAAAAACAGGCAGGGGATCTCAAAGCACTTTTGGAAGAACTGGATTTGAGATAACTCTGAGACATGCAAATGCAGATTTCCAGTTGGCAGCAGGAGACCAACGGTACCGTGGGAGGATCATGAAAACCAAAGGGAGTCACACCACACAGTGCAGATTCCACCTTGTAGCTGATCGGGAATCAAAAGGTTTCCAGTAACATAGTAACAGGAGAAGATGTGGGATTCCAAAAAGATCACCTTGGACAGATCAGGAGCACATGGGTGGGAGAAGGAGCTGCAGGAGAAGCAGGGAGAACAAGGAGGATGTGTTGCAACAGAGCAAATAGGAGAAGGGACCTGAGCCAGCGGTGTGGCCACAGGGAAGGAAAAGGGAACAGACTTGCCCTTTTTCACCAAGACAGCTCCCACGCGGCTCCTGGAGATGGTCAAAAACCCAGAGCACATCACCTCCCCGACTTGAAACCCCTGGGTCCTCCTGCATTTCACTCTCTGACAGCCTTTCCAGAACACTCTCTTGCTACCTGCTCCCCAACACAACGTCAGGTGCCGCTGACACAGCCCTGGGCTTCAGTGTCCAGGCTAGTTCTCCTGTCTGGCAAACACCTGTTTGTCTTGTGAAGACTTCCCTCCTCCACTGGGCAAGAAGGAAGAGCAGTGCTGACATTGAGGAGGTGGCCTGGCACCATGAGCAAGGCTGCACAGTTGGTAGCGCACACAGAGCGGCCATGCGTTTCCCCTGTTGGACATACACAACCTCAAAGAATTGCAGCACAAGGTAACCTGGCCACAGTGACGAAGGGAGAAAAAACAGGCCCACCTCCTCTCTTGTCCAAACACACAAAACCAGGTTGTCATGCCCATCACAAAATACCAATCATCTTCTCTCCCAGCTCATAGGAGCGAGTGCCTTCCTTCTGAATTGACATTGTTCGTCTCACTACTCACACCTCCTTCTAGAAAAGACCGATGGACCTACCCAGTCCCAGAACTGTCTCACCTCCCAACAGCACCCAGTCCAGAGCACACTCCTTCTTCCTTGAATGCTACCCAAAACATCCACCCAAAGCCCAAATCCTGTATGTTCTAACACCCTCTTTCTTACTGATCAGCCCCACAATTCCCATGATGTGGGTTCTCCCCCACAATGAGTAACAGAACCCACCGTGCTTAAGGACAGGTGTACTCCCAGTGGCCTCTGGGGAGGATGCTGACCACTGTCATGGGAGGAAAGGACGGTTCCCTTTCTTGGAGGGACGTTCATGGAGTTCCAATCTGAAGGTTCGCATCTTCTCTGTGAAGCAGTATGCATCCCATGGCCCATGTTATGCAGAGAATGAAGGAGGGTAGCGTCAATCAGAGGGTTGAGGAGAGTGGGAAAAGTCTGCTGGAAGGATTCTGGAGAGTGGGAAAGGGAGCTGCCCAGGGAACCACAGAATGGGGGAGCTCCATGAGGGCACAGGGGAGGCTGGTTCGCAAGAACTCGCAGTTGTTCCGAGCTGCCCTGCTGTGTGATTCCCACCAGCAGGATTCAAGGCGAACATGGATGCTTTGGTTCACCCATGGCTTGGGGTTTACTCAGATGAAAGACAAGGGTGGTAGAAGCATTGCCAGGACAACCGCTGAATCATGGGCTGGGAAATCCAAGCTCAGGTGAGAGATGAGAGCCTTAAGGGAGCATCTAAAAGAGAAATCCAAGGAGGTCCTCAGGAAGAGCACGCAGATAGCAGAGCAGAAATGACAGAAAGAACATGCTGGAAAGAAGAGATCGGGGTTGAAAGGAGCCGCACTGCTCACATGCGAGGTGGTGCAGCACCAGGGTGGAAATCTAGGGCATCACAGTGATAGTGGTGGCAGAGGTGATCATGGCAAAGTAGGCATTTGAGAAAATGATTTTGAGAAAATGAGTGCCCTGTTGGAGGCTGGGCCCTCCATGCGCACACTGAGGCCACCCTGGCTAACAGCAAGAATCAAGACAGAGGAGGTTGTGGGCCTGGAACCCAAGTCTTCAATGAATTAGGTGAATAACCACGGGGAAGGGAGAAAATGGTAATGACGAGGAGGTCAGGAAGCTCTCCCTGGGGACCACAAATCTCAAAGAAATGGCATGGGGGCAAAGAAGAGAGAAGACACCATCTTGAACCCCCCAATCCTGAATAATGTAGGGTATGAGAACACAGGCAGCACCTTAGGAGGTTTCAGGAACAGCTGTCCCCCCAAGAAGGGCCAGGGTCCAAGCAAAGACAGGGAGGAAATGGCTAATGGACTCCTAATTTCCCAGGATACAGGGAGGGGTTGGGGGTGGGGGGGTCACAGGAAATAAAAGAGGGAACTGCCTTAAGGGAACAGCAGAATGGAAAGATAAGGAGAGAGGGATCAGAAGTCGAGAGAGTTGATCACAGTAAGTGCTCGAAAGATTCCTATTGAACCAAATGGAATTATTAGAATATAATAACATATAAGCCCAAAGTGTCCAATAGAAGAGTTCTAATTGTAGGATGGTAGGAATGAGAGCACCAGTCCATGATGAAGGTCAGGACAATGATGATGGTGACATGGTGCTAACACTAACTACCAGTCTTGAACACCTGCTGTGTGCCCAGCACTGAGGGGAACACTCCATATCTAGTCCTCCCAGCAGTCTTCTCTGGAAATTCCTTGCATGGCTAGCCCCAGGAGGGCTCTGTACTGAAGGCAGGAACACAGCAAAACAGTGGCATCCTAGGACTCTTGGGAGGCTAACTGGCTTTCTTAACATGGCTGTAACCTGGGGAGGCAGGAACCAGCCTGATCCACAGAGAGGGCATAGTCAGTAACTGCATCCAAATAATATTCAGAAGGAGGGAAATCAAGGGGTGCGTTGAGTGCCTGACTCTTCATTTAGGCTCAGGTCATGACGTGAGGGTCATGACATCTATCGCCACATCAGGCTCTACCCTCACTGTGGATTCCTGCTTGAGGTTCTTTCTCCCTCCCCTTCCCTACTCCTCTCCCCACCCACCGTGCCCACCCCTGCCACAGGGGCGTGCACTCCTTCTCTAAAATAAATGAATAAATCATGTCTACAAAGAAAAAAAGAATGGAGGGAAATCAAAAGTAGTAATAATAACTTGTGGAAGGCATCACTCTGGGCCAGATCCTGTGCTGACTGCCTTGGATCTATTTCTCATTTAGTCCCTACATCCCAAAGGCGGGTTACCATTCTTATCCCCACACCAAAGAGAGGACTGAGGCAGAAAGGGATTTGTCAAGGATTCTTGCAAGGAATCCCTGTGTTATTAATAACATGACTTTCTGACAAGGTTTAAGGATTTAATACACCACAGTGAAGATGCAGATCATGAAATCACGGAACTTGAAGGACAGAGCCCTGCAAAATGGTTTCAAACATTAACTTGTGGATTCTCCCAATCTTCTTGCATGTGGTCCCAAAAAAAGCTGTCATGAAACACAACCACATGGCAAACATACCTGGTCTTTACAGCCCGACTCAGTGAGTCTAGAGGAGGATCTAAGAATCCTCCTCGTTTTTCTTTAAAAGCCCCACAGGCTCTGCTGATGTGCCCTTTGGCCTGGGTATGACTACCTTAGAGTCTCTGCAATTCCAAACCCAAACTTACCGAACTACAATGTGTAGCTGTTGGCAGACACAGGGGGGCATTGGAAACTGAGGCAGAGAGGAACAGAGAAGTTATAAAAGCTTTCCCATAGAGAGACAAGAAAAGGTAAGCTGTAGTTATGCTACTTCTCTCTCCTTTTGTTGTATCTGAGTTACTCTACAGTTTACTTTTTTTTTAAGTAAGCAAGTTTGCACAAACTGTTACCAACAAATATTAAATAAATCCATATTAACAACTTTTCAATAAACATAATCGTAACATGCTATTGAAAAGTATTTTCTTTCTCTCTGATCATTTAAATAGTACATCAGATTCTCTTGGCCAACAGCAGATGATACGAGAAAAATTATTTCTGATTCAACAGTGCTACACATGTGGTCAACAACACCTACAAACTGGAGAAGAAACGAAGTTGGGTCGAAGCCATTTAAGTTCACAAATGTCACTGCAGACTGTCTCCAAGTCTTCAAAACTTATGTATTTATCTATTTATTGAACCAACCACCACTAACACCTAATACATGTCATACATGGCTCTGAGTCTTTTATTAATGTTAAATATCATTTCATCTTTACAATCATCTATGAAGTGGGATTATTATCATCCCCATTTCTCGCATCAGTTAACTGAGAATAAAGAGTGCTTTAGTAACACAGCTCTTAAGTGGCAGAGCTAGGAGCAGCTTGGCTCTGGACTCCATGGTTTAAGTCATTATGCTTAGTCTCCAAGAACCTACAAAGTGCAAGTCTTACCCCAAACCTTGGTTTTCCCCACCCTACAGTCCCCACGTGGCCCCAGCCTCAAGGACATTCAATTCCTTTAACACTCCTGTCCTGTTCTAATGGAACACCCTCCCACATCTACCATTGGTCTTAGCCTTCCGGTCTCAGCTTAAACATAATTGCCTAAATTACAAACTCAAACACACCCTGTATTTCTTAGCACTCAAGGAAAAACTGTAATTATGTATTTCATGGGTACTTATTTGCTTCCTGTCTTGTCCAAACAGGTGGTGAGTATCTCAGACACCTGTCAGACTATTTAACATGTGTTCCCAATCACCACCCCCCCCCCCCCCCCCAAAAGGAAGGGCCCACCACAAAGTACACTCTCAACAATTTCTGTTGAACGAACTACACTCCAGCCTCGTGCTTTCCAATATGTCACAAACATCTGTGCGCACAACGCTGCCCCCACTACACCCCTGAGAATGCAGACTCCAGTGGCCTCCACGCAAAAGCTCTGGTAAGTACTGGCTCTGCCCACCAATATTAGGAGGTCCTGGGCCGCACTCCCTCCGAACCGCCCCCCCAAAACCGCCGCCTTGATTGGCCTGATCTCAGGTGCACAATGGGGATCCTGACAACACCCAGTGGAATGTAACCTATTTAAGAGGGAGAACTCGAACTCCCCCCCCCCCCCAACAATTCTACACTTACTCCCTTCACGCCGGTCTTCCGGCAAGACTTTAGCCCCAACAAGGCCGACACCGGGTCTGCCTGGTTCCGCCGCATCCCGAGTCCCGCTATCCCCAGGCCCCGCGCACCGCACAGGTGAGGTAATTAGCAGCTCCATAAATGAAGCCCGGCTCTGTGCTCTTCACGGTTATGAAACGCAGGGTGCACGAGGTGACGGCGAAAGAGCCTATTCCTGAGACACAGCCCCGCCTCCCACCAAGGCCCCAGCCCCCCAGGGATGCTGGGCCCTGAGCCCCGCCCCGCAGGTACCTCTGTGCATAGAAGCATTTTCATAAGCGCCGTGCACTACCTCGTCCTCTGTGTCTGTCCAGGAGTAAGAACAGGAGTTGAATGAGGGCGTCCTCAGGTCACTGGCCTTGGGCGCGGGTGCTCCCGGATGATGTGCCTCACGGAGAGATGGAAGCGGGGTCCACAGATGCCGAGGGGAACCGCCAGCTTCTGAGACGCAGGTGAGAGGGGCTGGTTCCACCCACTCAGGGATGCGGCTCTTGTCAGGGCCACAAACAACCTTCCCGCTCATTGGCGCGTCTGCCCAGTCGCTGATTGGACAACTTCCCCGCCCCCCTCGGACCGCCGAGGGACTCATTGGATAGCTCCTACATCCACCAAATGCAGACTCTGGCCCTGGAGTAAGCAATCCTTTTTGGGAATTGTAGTCCTGGGGGCTCGGGGAGTGCCTGGGTGTCCTTTCATTGTTCAGAACCTATTATAACTGTCATTCAACGGGCGGATCTAAAGCATTGGGGCAGAGAAATGGAACATACAAACCCACTTCTTTATTTGTCTAGAAATTTTTTTTAATAAATGCAGGACAAAATATATGTATAGAACATCTTAACTATGCATAATAATGAAACCCGTGAACACACCAACTTCAGAAATAATTGAGGTGCCCCGGTAACCCTTCCCCTCCAGGGTTCTACCCTCCCCCTCCCTAAAGATCACGAATATGGTGATTCTTGTTTCTCCTCCCACCATTCCTTTCTTTTTCTCTGCAGTATTTTATTATATATGTGTGTTTCTCTAAACATTCGTTTTGCTTGGTTTGAAAGTCATAAAAATGTTCTATTCCCTTCTTTCACTCCATAGTATGGTTCTGAAATTCAGCCACTGAGGCTTGTAACTGGCAGCTCTAGTTCGCTTTCACGTTCCTACAGTTTTGCATTGTACCAGTTTTCCACACATTCCTTCCTCCACATCTGAAAGGGATTCTGGGCGCAAAGCCCTTACTTAGGACAACTCCTGGCGCACAGTCTGCGCTCCATTAACATTTGTTCAGTGGTTAAAACTGAGCCCGGACTAACCGTAACACTAACACTTGTTTCCTCCCGCTGGATTTTCTGCGCTTCGCGCCAACGCTGAGGATCCTGGTACCTCTTCGCCTCTGTGAATGAGTCTAAAATGCTCTAACCTGGGGCGCCTGGGTGGCTCAGTGGGTTGGGCCGCTGCCTTCAGCTCAGGTCATAATCTCAGGGTCCTAGGATCGAGCCCCGAGCTGGACTCTCTGCTCAGCGGGGAGCCTGCTTCCCTTCCTCTCTCTCTGCCTGCCTCTCTGCCTACTTGTGATCTCTGTCTGTCAAATAAATAAATAAAATCTTTAAAAAAAAAAAAAAAAAGATTAAAATGCTCTAACCTGCTAGAAGAAAGCCGGCCTTCCCCTGGCGCACCCATGACTACCATTCCCAGAAAGCATTTCGGTGCTCTTTAGGCGTCTATTTCAATCCCCTCCCCCCCCTCCCCCGCTCCCTCGGCAAGCTTCCGGGTTGTGTGGGTGGCGACGAAAGAATTATCCAATGACCCCAAAGCCGGGCCAAGGAGGCCAATAAACCCGGGCCAATAAGCGTCTAGATTGACGCGAGCAGGAAGGTTTCTGGGGGATTCTACGTCAGAGGCGTCATTGAGCGCGCCAGCTGAGAGCGGTGGAACCTAGCCCATCTCTCTTGTCTTTTCGGTGTTTGGCTGGTTCCCTCCGTGTCTTGGACGCCTTCCATATCCCCGCTGGGCACAGCATCCCGGAACCTGCACGCCCATGGCCACTAGCCCGAGGTCGCCCTCTTTCACCTCCTTTTCTTCCTCCCTGACAGACAAGGACGAGGAGGATGTGCGCGGCCCTTGTGAAGATGCTTCTATGCGCAGAAGTAAGGGGGAGATGACCTTCCTTTTTTTTTCCGATTTGTTTATTCCTGGATATACTTGTCGGGTGAAGATGTGTCTTTTTACCCTGCTCGTCTTTCTCCGTTCTTTTCAGCTGGGATGGTCATTTTGTTCATGGCTGGATTGGGAGCCTCAAGCCCCTGGATGACGAGATGAGTCCTTTGACGAGATGGGGAGCAGCATCACTAAGAGAAAGGCAAGTGTGCTGTTGAGGGTTTCCCACTGGGAGAGAAGTAGAACACCAAACGCCCCCTCCCTCCACTTTTCTGTTTTGCATCAACTCATGGGCCCTGGGCTGCCATGGATGTGTACCTCAGAGCCCTGAGGGCTCAGGAGGATGCAGGGTAACAGGGAGAGGAGTGGCAGCTCAGGAGCCCTGCAAGGCCACTTGCCTGAACCACAGTGACTGAGGCGGCAGCCAGGGAGCCACTCTTACATTTCCCTAGGGTTGCGGCCTCCCTCCTTTCCACCCACAACACAGAGGGCCACCCCCAGGACTGTGCTTGGGGTGCGCTTTCCCCCATAGGATCTGTTCGTCAGCATCAAGCACTGGCCCAACACCCAGTCCCACCAGTCAGCATGTCCTGCAGTTGCCAACCTCAGTGGGGCGTGTTGAAGACCAATACAGGCCACATGCAGGTTACATGGGTGACACCTCCCTCCTAGATACAGTCAATTCACTTTTTTCTCACCCTCTTGTCAAGGATGGGACATTAGTTTGGAAATGGATGGCGACCTCCATGTGAGATAACAGAACACGAGCCAACCCACAAGCTGGCCAGCAATTGCCAGTTCCCTCCCATATCGTGATTGTCACCTCTGGGGTCATGACCTGAGCTGAAGGCAGACACTTAACTAACCAAGGAGTCCCTGTAGTCCCTCCTATTTTAAGCCTACAGTGCCCATTTCCCTTTGGGTCTGTTGAAGAAACCTAACCCCCCTTCCCCCACTTCTCCCTCAGCCATAGGTACCATCTTTGAACAACTCTTTAAACAATGCTTAAAGTCTTCCATTCTCCAAGGGCCCTGTTGCCTTTGTCTCTATTTTTCCATATTCAGCTATATCTCGGGTTTAGGTGAATTCCGGAAATGATAATTGCTGGATAGGAAATTCAGCCAACTGGCTTTCAGGGAGTTGCTTGTTGTTCAGTTGGTGTTTGGTGTACTGGTTTGTCTGGGTATTGGCCTGATTGTGTATCTCTTAGCTCATCAACTCTTGGTCTTTGTCCTTTGGAAGGAAGGAAAGAAGAAACGAAAGGAAGAAGAACAAAAAGAAAAGAAGGAAGAAAAGAAGTAGAAAGGAAAGACCATCATCCCTGAGGTAAAACTAATTAACTGACTTAGCTGAACTCCAACGTAAAAAGGTGTCATATGGACATAGACCGTTCCTGACACATCAAAAATCTCGGCTCTTGTGCTGAGGAGAACAATTTCTCCCAGTTCATTCTTCCTTTCTCCTTTGCTTTGCCACTGTCCATATCCAACTGCCAGACTAAAATGTGCTTTGAAAGTGCTGAGTCTCTGAGAAAAACTGGTGGTGGACGTATGTTCTTAGAGTTTCTCCTTTACCACAAGCCAAGAAACTCAAGCATCTGCAAAATACTTCACAAAGAATTGGAATGGGAAGGACTCAGTGATAATGACGATGGTGGTGGTGGTGGTAGTCTTGATATCAAATTATATTAAACAACTCTTTTTTAAGATTTTTTATTTATTTGGCAGAGAGATCACAAGTAGGCATAGAGGCAGGCAGAGAGAGGGGGGAGCAGGCTCCCCACCAAGCAGATAGCCCATTGCGGGGCTCTACCCTGGCCCCTGAGATCATGACCTCAGCTGAAGGCAGAGCTTTTAACCCACTGAGCCAGTCATGAACCAGGCTGTATGCTCAGTCCTGTGGGTCCAGAATTGTGTAATAAAAATACAGTTTATTTATTTTTACTGAGGTATATTTGACATAGAACATTGTGTCAGTTTAAGGTGACTTGATACTTTTGTGTTGCAATACAGTTGTCATTGTACTGTTAGCTAACACCTCTATCATGTTACATAATTCTTATTTCTTATTTCTTCTAGTGTTGGGAGCAATTAAGATCTAGTTTCTCAGCAAGTTTAATGTTTCTGATATCGTTGTTGTCTATAATCACCGTACAGTGTATTAGGTCTCCAGGACTTATTTAACCTTCAGTTACACTATGTGCCTTTGACAACACCTCTCCCATTTCCCTGCCCCCAGCCCTTGGTAACCACCACTTTATTCTGTTTTTACAAATTTGGGGTTCTTTTAGATGCCACATAGAAGGATATGGTTTAGAAGCACCCTGGTGGCTCAGTCAATTAAGCTTCTACCTTTTGATTTCAGCTCAGGTCATGATCTCAGGGTCATGAGATCAAACCCTGTATTCGCCTCCAAGCTCAAGCTGGAGTCCGCTTGAGATTCTCTGTCTCTCTCTCTCCCTCTCCCCTTCCCTGACTTGCACATGTGCTCTTTCTCTCTTTTTCTCTCTTTCTGTCTCTAAGTCAATAAATAAAATCTTTTCTTTTTAAAGAAAAAAAGAGGTACCGTACGTTATTTGTCTTTCTCTGACTTATCTTAGCACGATGTCTTCAAGACCTGTCCTTCTTGTTATAAATGGCAGAATTTCCCTAGCTGAATCATAGTCCATTGTAGCTATCTACTACATCTTTATTCACGTATCTGTTGATGGACACTTGGCTGGTTTCCATACCTTGGCTCTTGTGAACAATACTGCCACAACCATGGGAGCACATGTCTGTCTGGTCTTTCACTGAGTACTTAGTACCGTAAGGACAGTTTTACACACTGTACCTGGATTAAGTTACTCGATTTCCCAAGCATGCCAGCAGGAGCCACTATGCTCGTCCCCCCAGAGCATGAGGCCAAGAGCAGCCCAGTAGCTGCACACAGTCACACAGCTAGCAAGTGGGAAAGCAGCTTTGCAAATCCAGTGGTCCAAGTCTAGAGCCAGTTTCCTGAGCACCGCTCTGTTCTGCCCCTTCCCAGATCCTCCAGAGCCTTAGGTGTAGCCTGGAGTGGCAGATTGGGAGGCCGAAGGCAGACACTTAACCGACTGAGTCACACAGATGCCCCGGTAGTGACTACTTAGTGTACACGTAGTTATTGAGGATGTCTGACATCCCAGCTAGACCATAGCCCTCCTAAGTGCAGCACCCTTCTCTGGGTGACGCACTGCTATCTATCTCTCTCTCATGCCTGGCCCAGTGCCTGCCAGAGAGTAGATATTGAATAAATACATAGTAAATGGATGTTGAAGACGAGGCTCAGTTATTTCAAAACCTCTTGATTTCCAAAACCCTCTGGGGAGATCTGGAAAGGAATTCAAACAACCTCCTTCAGAGAAGGACAGATTGTGGAAAGCCGTGCAGACAAGCCACTGAGATCATGGGTTTTGGGAGTTTTTCCTTCCACCTGGGAATTCTGGGGGATGGGCGCTTTTCCCTAAGCTGGTCACGTTTGAAACCACTCAGTCCCACTGGAAGCCCACGGTCACCTCTTCCTCCATTCCGGCCCTGATGATAAGCTCTCTAGGCTCAGGCAGCCATTAATTAATTAATTTTTTTAATCATTTTTTAAAATTTATTTTCAGCATAACAGTATTCATTGTTTTTGTACCACACCCAGTGCTCCATGCAGTCCGTGCCCTCTCTAATACCCACCACCTGGTTCCCCCAACCTCCCACCCCCCGCCCACCTCTTCAAACCCTTCCAGCCGTTAATTTAAGGTAGCAATTCAGTGCAACCAAATTGCTCTTTAAGTACCATAAAGGAGTCAACGGGAGAGCTTTCCTCTGCCAAACAGAATGAATCCCCAAAGCTGGACAAATGCTCCGAGCTTGGCCCAAAGAGAGTGGAGCTCAGAATCGAGGGTGAGCCCACCCACAGCCCTCGGAAGTGATGAAGAAGGCCATGAACTCAAAGGGTCTGTGGGGTCCCTCGCCTGTGCTTCTTGTCCCTGAAGCTCTTGGAAGTCTCCTGTGGTCCCAGTGATGCCATCAGATCCTTGAGACAAAAATCCACCTGAGTCCATTTAAACATCAAAGTGGCTTTACTCAGCAATTCAGGAGTCAGGCAGCATCCCCTCTAGCAAGTAGAAAGGAGCTCTGCTGAGCGGTGGGAAAGGGAAGGTTTTTAAAGGTCGAAAGTGGGTGGAAAAAGGAAATGATTACCAAAGAATGCCTTGTCTTAGAGGAGGTCACCTTCTTAAGGGGAACAGGAGTCAAATGGGCGAATCATCTCATTAGTGCTGACCTCCCAATTCCATGGTGACTGGTTTAAGTTTGCATTCCTGGGGGGTTGAAATGGCGGTTAGGTTAGGTGTCCAGTCTTGGTTTGCTGATGTTGGGGTTTGGTACAAGTGACCCCCTTTGGGGCATGCTGTCTCTTTTTAAACACAGTGTACAAGTCTTTCAGTTTCTTGGTTAAGTTTATTCCTAAATATTTTATTCTTTTTCATGTTATTGTAAGTGGAATTGTTTCTGGATTTCCTCTTCAGATTGTTCATTGCTAGTGCAAAGGAATGAAAGTGATTTCTGTGTGTTGATTTTGTATTCTGCAACTTGGCCAAATTTATTAAGTCTAACATGTTAGTTTTGTGTGTGTTTGTGTGTGTGTGTGTGTGTGTGTGTATACTGAATCTTTAGGGCATTCTACATAAAAGATGTCACATGCAAGCAGGAATGATTTTTCTTCTTCCTTTCCAATTTGAATTCTTTTTTCTGCCTAATTGCTCTGGCTAGAATTTCCAATCCTGTGTTGAGTAGAAGTGGTAAAAGTGGACATCTTTGTCTTCTTTCTGATCTTAGGGGAAAAGCATTTTGTCTTTCATCATTCAGTATCATGTTAATCAGTCCTTTTTCAGAGACGACCGACATAGTGTTGAGGTGACCAATGGATTTTGTATTGCTATGGCCATCTCTAAGATGGGGTTGGATATAGAGACTCAAAGCCATTGCTGTTTAAAGATTTTGTTTTTATTGGCATAAAAATATTCCTAGTGGGTGGGACATGTCCATTCTTCCTCTGTGAGATGATTTTAGAACGTACATTCTAGCAGGATTTAAAGAACACCAAGTCCCACTCTTCCATGGGTAGGATTTTATTTCTCACACAAAATCCTTTTCCAGTTCCTCTGAAAATAGCATCAAGGGTGTCTCAGTCTGGGGCTACTGCACTTTTAACAGTTATCTAACACTAAGTGATTTTCAAATTTTTTTATGAAGAGCGAGCAGATTTCGGTTTCAGTGCCTTTAGCAAATGACAGTATCTATTTAGAGTTTAACGACGTTATGTTAATTTGTATTTTTTTTTTGCCTTTTTCTGATAAGTGGTATAGATTTCCAATTATTTAGAGCTTTGAAATAATTATAGATTAGAGGGATAAGGTTTTAATTTAAAAATAAGCATATTCAAGTAATATCCAAGAGTTGACCATTAAAAGGTCATGTCTAATACATCAGTTTGATTAAGAACTACCTTTCTGGTACCCACAGAGGAGTTGGAAGCAGGTTCTCTTCTTATCAAGCAAATGGGCTTTGCATAGGGACTGCAGATCTGTAAGGTATAGATTAAATATATGTGAACTTTAATGATACTCCAACTTCCCTAAACCCACTGAGGAAGAAGATCCCTAGTCAAAGGGGGCAGTAAAGAACTATAATTTTTTATCTTCAGACTGACCATTCTAACACACCCAGTCCCCAGTGAAGCTTGTGACTTATCTGTGTCCAGTCAGTGAAGATCAGACATTGTATCAGTGGGCCTCAGTGTGAGAGAACACTATGTAGTAGTGGAAAGAACTGAGTGGGCATCCCACTGTTTCTGGATGCCCTGGAGTACTGGCCGTCAGAGTGTACCTAACCTTAATTAACAGAGACTACGGTTCCCAGGGTGGGGCTGGCCAGGCTTAGAAACTAAGAGCAATCCTTGGGGTGCCTGGGTGGCTCAGTTGGTTAAGAGACTGCTTTCAGCTAAGGTCATGATCCTGGAGTCTGTGGCTACAGTCCCTCATCAGGCTCCCTGCTTAGCAGGAAGTCTGCTTCTCCCTCTGACCCTCCCCACTCTCATGCACTCTCTCTGTCTCTCCCCATCTCTCTCAAATAAATAATAAAAATAAAAATCTTAAAAAAAAAGAGCAATCCTAAACATTACATAATTCTGAGAGGCAAGCACCCTTTTACATTCCAACATACAACTGGTATCTCCCCTCAAGCATCATGTGATTAAAATAACTTGTGAAGCCAGTTTTATGTTTAAGGAAGACCTTTAAGCTTCAACCATGTTGGGAACTATCTGGTGACAAGTGAAAAAAACCTCTTATTAGAAAAAAGTATTAGTGTGGAGGCTCCTAGCCCCACCCCCAAAGCGACTGTCCAGGACCCCTGTATGGAGCTAGTCAGGAATAGTACCAGTGGGTGTAGCACAAAGTCATAGAAGTGTCCCCGAGTGAGGCTGAAGCAGTATGAGGCCAGGCCATCTGTTCCTCTAAGATGGACGCATCAGTCCATCTTCTCTTGATGCTTCTGAGATTCGATTCACCCAAGTCCTGCCGCTCTGAGTGGCTGATCGTCACGTGTCCTTTGAATGTTACTTGGCTGTTGACAGGGAGAGAAAGTGCTGCTTGTGTGGAGTTAGAGGATCCTAACCCGTATGATGTGGATTTCACACTGAAACCCTATTTAATGAACTTTTTGGCTGTAAACATT
Organism: Lontra canadensis; assembly: GCF_010015895.1. NCBI lineage: Eukaryota > Metazoa > Chordata > Mammalia > Carnivora > Mustelidae > Lontra > Lontra canadensis. The sequence continues at coordinate 15,827,794 of NW_022631039.1, read as the reverse complement.
AATCTTGAGAACTTGAGTCATGTGAACGTGCAACTGAAAACAGATCCCTTGTTAGTGAAATCTGGGATTCCATTGGCAATGCTGAGGCTGATCTGGGGACTGCAGGGTAAGCGTTGAGGTGACCCCTGGCTTTTGGCGGGCCTTTAGAGGGAGCAGCTGGGATTGTGATGTCCCCATGGTGAAGCTCTTAGAAGGAGCAGCTGGATCCCAGGCCAATGGAGGGAGTCAGTTGTGCCACCCAGCGTGTCCTTTAAGGAACTGCTCATGTGTCCTAGTCCCCCTCCAGAAAACAAATCATGAACTCAGTATAAGGAATGATGAATATGTAATGATTGAGAATAGTTCTGTGATTTTGGCAGAATAAAGAAGGTAATCAGTTTCACTAGGGCAGAAATTGATTCATCTGGCTTTCTTGGGTTCTAGATAATTTTCTATTTGTAATATAGAGGTTGTGTTAAACAACCTTCAAGGCATTCCTGTCCTCCACTCTGCCTACTCCAACGCTCCCCTTGTCTGTTCTTTGTCTTTCTCTGACTTCCACAGGTATTTACTGAGTACCTGCTTTGTGTCACCTCCTGTGCTGGGGGCAAAGGATGAACTCTGCAGGTAGCCACTAGCCTTTTGGACCTCACAACCCCATAGGGAAGGGGGGGGCGCTTGATACAAGTTAGTAGTCCTAAGAATCATCACCAGTGTTTATTGAACAAGTTCTGCATCCCACCTGCTATTCTGAATGCTTCCAATGAATGAACTCACTTAGCCCTCATAGTAACACTATGAGAAAGGGATTCTTGGTATTACCATTGTACAGATGAGGAAACCAAAGTGCAAAGAGGTTAAGTAACGTGCCTGTTGTCACACAGCTGGTAAATGGAGAATCGGGAATTGGCATCAAGCAGTCTGGTTGTTTAGTCCACATTCCTTTTTTTTTTTAAGATTTTATTTATTTATTTGACAGGCAGAGATCACAAGTAGGCAGAGAGGCAGGCAGAGAGAGAGGGGGAAGCAGGCTCCCTACTGAGCGGAGAGCCTGATGCGGGGCTCATCCCAGAACCCTGAGATCATGACCTGAGCTGAAGGCAGAGACTTCAACCCACTGAGCTACCCAGGCGCCCCCTGAATCCACATTCTTCAACACGTGGCATATACAGCATGAGAAGGAGTGTAAAAGAAGAATTACAAGGGTGCCAGGGGCTCCTGGAAGACAGGCACTTTATGTTGTAATGGAGGTGATTTTGCTGTGTTTGGAGAAGAGGAAGCCAGATGTCGTGAGTAAAAGATACAGTATCTCACAGAATGAGAAAAATCCCATACAGGATACATAGCTCCCAGGTTCTCACGAAGGCACCCAGCTACCAATGATACTGCCCGAGCCGTGACTGGATCCGCTCAGGTCCTCAAGGAAACTTCCTTTGCTCCTCATCATGGACATCCTGTTCCCTCTTCATATTTTGGGAGAAGCTGACCCTTTGGCTGCCTGCCCACCCAGGATGGCTCCCTGGTGACACCTAGCACATTCTTCTGTGTAGACAGAGAGGGTAAAGTGAACCAAAGGGCAGTTTTCCAGGACTGTCATCACCCAAAAGGACCAAGCCTCATGCCTGCATAGGGATTCTTGTAGCCCCTAATCTAGTCTTTCTGCCTGCCAGAGAGGTTTGGTTCTTTCTACCTGGAGAAGGTGAGCAGGAATTTCTAAGTGCCAGCAGTTGTGAGGAAGGGAAGAGAGAGTGGGAACATGTGGGGGAACTGCATGTCATTGTGCAGGAATGAGGGAGGATGTCAGAAGCAAGAGGCAAGTCTACAGGGACAGAGCATCAGAGACCACAGTGTATGGGGTCATGCTCGTATGCTCCTGAGTTTGGGCTGTGTCCAGTGAGCAGCAGAACATCTAGATACTTCTTGAAAGGCCTTGTGTAACTCTTCCCACTCAGATTACTAAACATTTCCTACACACCAGTGACTTCACTAACTGTATGCATTGATTTCTTTGTTCTCCACAGTAACCAATAGTATGGGCTCTGTCATTCACCCCATTTCACAGAGGGGGAAACTGAGGAACAGCGAGATGAAGTTTGCTCAAGACCACTCATCTAGCAAGTGGTGGAGCTGGGTTTGAGCCTGGGGATTCTGCCTCCAGAGTCTGCACGTTTGCCCCATGTGCTGTGTGTCTGAAGTGGTCAGGGCGTACCGTGCTGTGGGCAGCTCAGAGCCCCTGACTTCCAATGGGCAGATTTCTGCCCTCTTGTCCAGGTCTCCCTCACCTTCATGTCGAACCAGCTGAACAACTGAAAATTCCATCCCCTGCAATCGGTTTCAGAGCGTGTTTTAGCCGAGATGAATTCGAGTTTGATCTTGTAGGCCTCGCGAACTCACTAAGATATTTTAGAGATTCTCCTGCTTCTGTTGGTGACATAGTGTGTGGGGCTTATTTCCACTGACAGGCAGTTTTACCATTATTTTTTAAATTATTTGTCTCAAATAGTTCAGGCAGTGTCAATGGCAGAGATAAGAAACCTTGTAGAATAAAATGTCAGTGCAGGAAAGGAGCTAAGAATCAGTTAGTCCCACCCAGGGATGGTAAACACAGGAGTGAGAAGAGGCTGGGAGCTCTTTTTGAGGACACACCTGTGGACTTCGTGAGGGTGGGGGCTGTCAGCTCTCCCTACAAGCCTCAAGGTCCCTGCAAAATAGAGAACAAAGACATGCATTGCGTGCTTTCTCCTGAGTGGCATCCTTCATTTAATTTGCTTCTCACAACCTAAGGTAGGACATCTTTTCTCCATTTAAATAAACAGAAAGGAAAGCTCAGAGCGGTAACAGGATTGGCCCATGGTGACTCAGCTCGTGACTCAGAGTTGGCATTCTAAATCAAACTGAATTCTTTTTTCCCATCTTCACTGTCAAAGAGACAAAAGGAGTTGCCACCTATGAGGGTTCAGAAAATGAGACTATTATGAGCCTTCCTCTGTGACCCTGACCACTCCGATCTTCAGGAAGCACTTAGACGGAGCACTGTACACAGAGCCGAGCACTCCACGTGCGTCATTTCCTTTCATCCTCAGTCACCCTTCCCAAGGTGTTATTTTGCCTGTTCAACATCTGAGGAAGCTGACGCTCCACAGGGTGAGGCAACAAAGCTCAGGTCTGTCGGGATCCTTTACATCATGTCCTGCCCATGGCCTGTTCCCTGTGGAATGGAAGCTCTCATGCGTGGATGCTTCTGAGCACAGGGAAGGGCCGTGGACTATCCCACAGTATAGCAGTTTTCACAGCGTGCTTCCTGGGGCTCTGCGGGTCCAAGAAGGTGTCTTAGGAGTCAAGGTCGGGTGAAGCATTGCAGGACAGCTCTGGGATCTCGAGTCAGAGCAGCCTGAGCTTCCTCTCCCTCACCGTTACACAAACTGGGCTCCCAAAGCACATTGCACTCAGGGAAAGCATTCTACAGTGTGGCACGGTTGCAAGCAAGTCAGACAGGCCTCATTCAGATCCTTGCTCTCCATTTGCTATCTTGAGCAAGTGACTTTGGGCAAGGTATTCCATCTCTCTGTGACTTGGGTTTATCCAGTCTGAAATGGAGACGATAACAATAGAACCTGCTTATGGACCTCTTTTGAGAATTCAGTGTGATGGCACACGCACACACGTTCAGTGGGGAATAAATACCAATAAATGCCGGTTCCTCTCCCTCCCCAGGCCTTGCTTTACTTAACCCCAAAAGTTGCTTGGAGGAAACACTCACTTTTGAAAAAGGATGGAGAAGATTCAGAATCATTTATTCCTCTATCCAATCAACCATCCAGCTGGTTTAATTATTGTTTGAGCACCTATAGTATGCCTCTTGCTGTACCAGGGTTCAAATTCCAGAAATGAAAATGGGCACAGGGTACAGAATTCTCTGTGGTATCTGCCCATGTTTCCGTTCATCCATTTATCCAACCATCCATCCATCCATCCTTCCAACAAGTACTCACTGAATACCTGTGTGTCAGGTAATGTGCAGTGACCTGCCTGGGTATTTGACCCTATCTCAGACTTGCTTCTAAGTTTTCTGCCTTTTCCCATGCCACTCGGCTTAGAGGTCTTCTTAATCCTGGCTCTGTCACCTTAGATATCCTCCTAGAGGGCCATGCAGCCCCCAGCATGCAGCAGGCAGACTGCTGAGAGATGGCGTGCGATGTCAGCGCCCCTAGTGGTTATGGATGTGGAGTATGCTGTGGTCCTCTTCATAGGCACTTCCATTTTATCTCACTTCATTTACACTTTGTTGCATTGTACAACCCCTGATCTTGTTCTAAATGTCTAACGGAATACAGGAAAAAGAGTATGTTGTAAACACAGAACAAGGGGCCTCTCCAATGAGTGGGGACATAGGAAGACTGGAATGTGATCCCCAATACATGACAGAGCAGAATGACAAGTATTGTGGCCTCCTTCTCTCCGTGTGGATATGCGTGTATATATGTATGTTAGTGACACAGCCACACTAGTATGTGGGCTTGGTAAATATCTACATGTATGACCCAGTGTATGAACGAATAAGCCCGTATGCACAGGAGTGGAATGTGTGCGTATTTGAGTGTGTGTGAATGTGTATTTAGAGCATAGGTATTGTGTGCCTGCATTGATATGTACGTGTACGTTTCTGTTTGAGCTTGCAGGTTTATGGGTGAGTGTGGACACACGAGCAGCTGTGTCCATGAGTATGAAAACCGTACTGCTAGTTGTCCCCCACATCCATTATTCTACTCTTGTACGTTACAGACTTTTTGCTACTTATGTGGCTTTTCAGAATCGAGATTTGCTTTGTAGTCTCCCTTGCAGCATGGTTTTGCCATGTGAGTAAGTTCTGATCTATAAGATGTGAGCAGAAATGCTGTGAAGAACCACTAGGTCATGCCTCTGAAGGGCAGGATGTGCTCTCCTCATTCCCTGTGGGTCCTCAATGACATGGGCTGGAATGCAGGCAGCGGGGTGAGCCATCTTGGACCATAGCATCAAGGGCAAAGCCCACGTGTGGAAGAACAGCAACATGACGGGAGGATCCTGGGCCACACCCACTCTGGAGCCTCTTTACTGGCCCTTACCTACTTGTTCCAGATTGTTTCATGAGACATCAAGGAGGTTCTTATTTAAGCCACTGTCCTGAGTCTCAGTAACAGAAGTCGTATGCAGTTGTATCTTCACACCATACAATGCACGTATATCCACGCATAATTCCGGTAAAGGCAATTTCTTCCCTGTAGAGTTGGAATATCTCCAGTTCGATATCTGCATGTTCTCCGGCTCAAAAGACTGCCTGGCGTGTTGCAAAGTGTCTGGTTTATTTGGAAAGGGAAAGATGTGAGGTTGACAGTGTTGAGGAGCCAGCTGTCGGGCCATATGACATGTCCAGGAGAGGAAAAAAGGGGTGCCTTCTATTTAGAGACCTGACCACCGGTGTATGACCTTGACCAAGTCCTCCCTGCCCACTTCCCACCTAGGCTGTACTTCCTTCCCGCTAGAACGAAGCAGTTGGACTATTATCCCTATAGATCCTTTCCACTTCAGAGGTTTGGAGTTGGTGGCTTTCACGTTATTAGTTCTCTTGGTTTCTGGCCCCTGGAAATTCTTAGTATGTTCTCAAGAAGAGGTATGCATCTGGGAAGCCTCTGGGTCCTGGTACTTCAGGGTGGAGGCTATGGGACTGAAGACCTGGAGGCAGCCATATGCAGAAAAGCCCACAGACCTTCTGCTTCAGATGCTCTGAATGTTTGAAGACTTGCGGCCTTAGCCACAGATTATGTGTGACACAGGCATGAATTTGCTTCACAGTGTTAGGGTGCAGAAAGCTTCACATTTCTTCATTTTCCTAAGTGAAATGAAATCTGGCTCTGAGCCCCCACTCCTGTGACTGGTGGGATGGGCACTGTCTGTCATTAGGCTGCCTGCCCCACAATGAGATGGTATCAAATCTTCGAGCTTCTGATGGTGCCGGCAGGGGTGTGGTCCTCAGCTGTCCATTGTGGGAAGCGCTGTGTGCAGTGGCTCAGTGGAGCTGTGGGTCAGATAAGGACCTCCCCATGGGCTTGAAAGCCTCATTCTTGGTCATCACACCTGGGATTCAAGTGTCACCCGATCCAAGGGGTGCCTCCTTTGGGACACTGTAAGGGAGAAGAGCACAGGTCTTCAGCACTTCAGGTCTGGCTTGCTGCACCCTCTTGGTCCTGGGAACTCCAGTTCTCAGCAAGCGTGATGTTCTCCTGTCCTCCATTCTCCCACCCGCTCTTCTCTCCTTATTCCTCTGCAGTGACCCCACTTAATTCTGTGCTCAGTCTGACCTGCCCACTACGGACAAGAGGGACTCCTGGGATTCAGAGAAGCTCTGACCATTCCCCTCCCTCCATCCAATGACCTGCTTAGACCTTCAACTGACCCTGCCCTGGAGAAATACGATTTGAGCCTCATGTGTAATTTAAAATTTTCCTGTACTGTCCAAAAACAGTATAATAAAATGGATGAAATTTATTAATAAAATGGATTTATTTATTTATTTATTTATTTATTTATTTATTTATTATTGTTTTCCTTAACTGAGTTCATTCACAATATTGGCATTTGAACATGTAATCAGTATGAAAGTATTAATGAGATATTTTGCATCAGTTGGTCATACTATACCATTGGACTCCAGTGTGTATTTGACACTGATGCCATGTCTCGGCTTGGGTGAACCACATGTGGAGTGCTCGGCAGCCCCATGTGCTGCTAGTGGCTCCCACACTGGACCGTGTAATCTTAGTACAGTACAGCAGCAGCAAAATGTGGCTGGGAGGATGGGTGAAACAGCTGAAGGGGATTAAGAGGACACTTATCATGGGCAGCACCGAGTGATGTACAGAACTGTTGAATCACTGTGCTGTACACCTGGAACTAATAGAGGGCTGCATGTTCAGTACACTGGGATGAAAGGTAATGAAAAAATAAAGTGACTAATTCGTGGCATTTAGTACATTCACAGGGTTGTGGGACCATCACCTCTATCTAGCTCCAGAACATTTTTGACAAGAAACCCTGTGCTCAGAAATCAGTTGCATTTCTCTACACCAAGAGCAAGACAGAAGAAAGAGAAATTAAGGAGTCAATCCCATTTAAAATTGTACCCAAAACCATAAGATACCTAGGAATAATCCTAAACAAAGAGGCTAAGAATCTATACTCAGAAAACTATAAAGTACTCATGAAAGAAATTGAGGAAGACACAAAGAAATGGAAAAATGTTCCATGCTCCTGGATTGGAAGAACAAATATTGTAAAAATGTCTATGCTACCAAAAGCAATCTACACATTTAATGCAATTCCTATCAAAATACCATCCATTTTTTTTTTCAAAGAAATGGAACAAATAATCTTAAAATTTATATGGAACCAGAAAAGACCTTGAATAGCCAAAGGAATATTGAAAAAGAAAGCCAAAGTTGGTGGCATCACAATTCCAGACTTCAAGCTCTATTACAAAGCTGTCATCATCAAGACAGCATGGTACTGGCACAAAAACAGACACATAGATCAATGGAACAGAATAGAGAGCCCAGAAATAGACCCTCAACTCTATGGTCAACTAATCTTTGACAAAGCAGGAAAGAATGTCCAATGGAAAGAAGACAGCCTCTTCAATAAATGGTGTTGGGAAAATTGGACAGCCACATGCAGAAAAGTGAAATTGGACGATTTCCTTACACCACACTTGAAAATGGACTCAAAATGGATGAAGGAGCTCAATGTGAGAAAGGAATCCATCAAAATCCTTGAGGAGGGGCGCCTGGGTGGCTCAGTGGTTAAAGCCTCTGCCTTCAGCTCGGGTCCTGATCCCAGGGTCCTGGGATCGAGCCTCACGTCGGGCTCTCTGCTCAGCAGGGAGCCTGCCTCCTCCTCCTCTCTCTCTCTCTGCCTGCCTCTCTGCCTACTTGTGATCTGTCTGTCAAATAAATAAAAATCTTAAAAAAAAAACCCTTGAGGCGAACACAGGCAGCAACCTCTTCGACCTCAGCCGCAGCAACTTCTTCCTAGGAACATCACCAAAGGCAAGGGAAGCAAGGGCAAAAATGAACTATTGGGATTTCATCAAGATCAAAAGCTTTTGCACAGCAAAGGAAACAGTTAACAAAACCAAAAGACAACTGACAGAATGGGAGAAGATATTTGCAAATGACATCAGATAAAGGGCTAGTATCCAAAATCTATAAAGAACTTAGCAAACTCAACACCCAAAGAACAAATAATCCAATCAAGAAATGGGCAGAAGACATGAACAGACATTTCTGCAAAGAAGACATCCAGATGGCCAACAGACACATGAAAAAGTGCTCCACATCACTTGGCATCAGGGAAATACAAATCAAAACCACAATGAGATATCACCTCACACCAGTCAGAATGGCTAAAATTAACAAGTCAGGAAATGACAGATGCTGGCGAGGATGCAGAGAAAGAGGAACCCTCCTACACTGTTGGTGGGAATGCAAGCTGGTGCAACCACTCTGGAAAACAGCATGGAGATTCCTCAAAATGTTGAAAATAGAACTACCCTATAACCCAGCAATTGCACTGCTGGGTATTTACCCTAAAGATACAAACGTAGTGATCCGAAGGGGCACGTGCACCCGAATGTTTATAGCAGCAATGTCTACAATAGCCAAACTATGGAAAGAATTTAGATGTCCATCAACAGATGAATGGATAAAGAAGATGTGGTATATATACACAATGGAATACTATGCAGCCATCAAAAGAAATGAAATCTTGCCATTTGCGACGACGTGGATGGAACTAGAGGGTATCATGCTTAGCGAAATAAGTCAATCGGAGAAAGACAACTATCATATGATCTCCCTGATATGAGGAAGTGGAGATGCAACATGGGGGGTTAAGGGGGTAGGAGAAGAATAAATGAAACAAGATGGGATTGGGAGGGAGACAAACCATAAGTGACTCTTTTTTTTTTATTTTATTTTTTATAAACATATATTTTTATCCCCAGGGGTACAGGTCTGTGAATCGCCAGGTTTACACACTTCACAGCACTCACCATAGCACATACCCTCCCCAATGTCCATAACCCCACCACCCCTCTCCCAACCCCCCTCCCCCCATCAACCACCATAAGTGACTCTTAATCTCACAAAACAAACTGAGGGTTGCTGGGGGGAGGGGGGTTGGGAGAGGGGTGGTGGGGTTATGGACATTGGGGAGGGTATGTGCTATGGTGAGTGCTGTGAAGTGTGTAAACCTGGCGATTCACAGACCTGTACTCCAGGGGATAAAAATACATTATATATTTTAAAAATAAATAAATTAATTTAAAAAAAAAAGAAACTTTGTGCTCATTAAGCAGTTTTCTCCCCATGGCCCTTCTCTCCAGTTCCTGGCAACCCATCATCTACTTTCTGTCTCTGTGGATTATCTATTTGGGATATGTCAAATAACTGAAATCATTTGGTATATGACCTTTTTGTGACTGGTTTCTTTCACCTAGTGTAGTGTTTTCCGAATTCATCCGTGTTGACACCTGTCAGTACTTCGTTCCTTGAGTGGGATTCCATTGTATGGATGTGCCCCATTTGTTTGTCCATTTCTCCTTTGATGGATACCCATAGTCTCTTAATCAGTTTGAAGTTTGGAGGGGCGCCTGGGTGGCCCAGTGGGTGAAGTATCCAACTCTTGACTTTGGCTCAGGTCATGATCTCGGGGTCATGGGATAGAGCTCCACGTTGGCCCCGTGTACAGTGGGGAGTCTGCTTGGGATTCCCTTTCTCTCTCCTCTGCCTTTCCCCATGTTCTTGCTCACTCTCTGTAAAGAAATAGATAAATAAAATCTTAAAAGAAAAAGAAAGCAAGAAGTTTGGCCACATACTAACAAAATGGTGGCTTGAATACCCCCATGTTCATAGTAGCATTATTCTCAATAGACAAAAGGTGGAAGCACCCGGCATGTCCATCAGGGGATGAAAGGATAAACAGAGGTAGCTTAGACCTGCATTGGAGGATTCTGTAGTCTTAAAAAAGAAGGAAATGCTGACCCATGGTACCACATGGATGGACCTTGAGGACATTACACAAAGTGAAACAGAACAGACAAAAGAGCAAATACTGTCCAATTCCATTTATGAAATGCTTACAGTAATCTCGATAATAGAGACAGAAAGTAGCAAGGTGCTTACCGGGGACCAGAAGGAAGAGAGAAGGAGGCATTGTTTCATGAGGACAAGAGTTTCAGTTTGGGAAGATGGGAAAATTGTGGAGATGTACAGTGTTGATGGTTGCACAACGATAGTCCTTGGTGCCATTTAGTCCTTGGTGCTAGGGGAAGGAGGCATTAGAGTTTTAAATAGAGTGGTCTCACTGAGAAGGTGACTTTTGAGCAAAACCGGGAAAGAGGGCTTCCCCTTCCTGTAAGAGTTTTGGTGGTGAGAGACAAAGTGGGTCTACAACTGTAGAAACTCAGCTGGTGAGATGCTCATTTTCCCAGCATGACTTACAGCTAGACTGAGGGTGAGGGATCTAGAATAACCAAATCCATGGACCCTGGGAAACAAACTGAGGGTTTCAGAATGGAGATGGGTGTGGGGATGAGATAACGGGGTGATGGGTACTAAGGGGGGCATGTGTTGTGATGAGCAGTGGGTGTTTTACACAACTAATGAATCATTGAACACTATACGAAAAGATAATGACTTACTATGTGGGCTAATAGAACTTAATTAAAAAAAAACAAAAAGCTGAACAAAAAATAGAATAAGTGAATCCAAAGACTTTTCTTTGGGATCTGGCAAGATAAAGAGTGAGATAAGCCATCCTGTCATAGCTGCTGGCTCCAGGGCCTGGGAGAAGAGGAGTCCAGTGCAGCTTACAGTGTGAATGCTGGATAGTGCTGTTTAACTGACGTGGTCAGTGGTCCCTGAGCAGGGCTGCAGTGTTCACTATGGTCGTCTTGAGACTGGGGTACAGTCTCAAAGCTGCACTAAGCTTCTGTTTTTCTGCCTATTTTCTGTTTCTTGTTCTTCAGGCTGTCTGGTGCTTCTGTGAGCTTCCTGGGATATGTCCAGTAAATTTCTTTCCTGCTTAAATAAGCCAAAATTGGTTTCTGTTGCTTGCAGCCATTAACTCTGACTGGCACATCCCTATTCCATCCTGCGCTTACCACCTTTAGTGCCTCTCTCTCAACACGTTGTAATGCCTTGTTTATGTGTGTGTCTCCTGTTTACTGCAGGCTGTTGAGAGGAGAGAACACATACTTTTTATTCATCCTCATGTGTCCAGTGTCTAGCCCAGTGGTTGGCACACAGTAGGAGGTTGGTAGGATTTTGTTGATTCTGTGAATGAATAAGAAAAAGAAAGAATAAATGGAACTTCTTGAGTCCATGCTTTTCTTCACAGCATCCTTCCTTTCAAGTAAAATCCAGAAGCCACATGCAACCATGCCAAGGCACCTGTGTCCCTCAGGTCTAGAGCCCATCTCTTGCAGTGAAACATGCAGATCAAAGGTGACTGCTTTTCTGTTGCTGTCTAAAGCTGCTTTCCACAGGATGCCAGTGCAGAACTCATTGTTTTGAGGAAGAGACAAACATGGAAAAGTTACTCCTCAATTTCAGTTCAAAAAAGGGAAACTGAAGAACTAAAGAATGGAATAGGACATCTAGACCCTGCTGAGGAACTGATGATCTTGGGTATATCACTGACATTGGCCCCAGTTTCTTCTTCTGGAAAACAGGGAGATGAAGTTAGATCCAGTGTCCCAGTAGGTATGGTCTCGGCATTCTGGGCTGGCTAATTCTTGTTGTGGAAGCTGTTCTGTGCATCGTGGAATGTCTAGAAGCATCCCTGGCCTCGACTCAGTAGACGCCAATAGTATTTCTCTCACTGTGACCAAAGGTATCCCTAGACGTTGCCAGATATCCCTTGGACATAAAATCACCCTGCTTGGGAACCACTGAATTAGATGATCTTCGATGATAAACAGTTTACAAGTTTCCGGGCTGAAGCGAGAGTCGGAGCTCTGCTATCTCCTGGCACCTAGCATTCATTACAAGCTGAATGAGAGAGATGAAGTACACAGTTCCTTCCAGCTAGATCAGTTCTTTGGCAGGAGGAGAATCATGTAGGTGGTGATGATCCTTATCAGCCATATGACTTCACCTATTTGGGTGCTGTTTTACCTTCCTGGATAGAAATGAACTAAAAATACAGTCCAGCCCTATGAAGAAATAGGTCTGTCTGGCACTTTGGCAATAAATAGTGGCTATAATTATCAAGGAGGGTCCACTCAATTCTGACAGTGATCTCAGATCGTGTACCCTGAAAGTTAACTCTGAATTTTATGAATATGACAAGAAGTTCAGTTGAGAAGAATGTGCCCAGTTATGCAAGGCAGAGCCCATGCCCCCAGGGACATACAGCTGGCCCTGCACCAAGACTCCCACAGCCCCGGGAACAATAGGCTGACCACACAACTGTCTCTTAGAACCCGGGCTTGGGCTTCTGGCAGTTCTGGTCAAGCTGGCTTTCACGGGGTGCTGTTCCACTCTGATAATCTCCAGATGTGTCCAAGTGACACTCCAAACATCAACCCCTCTGCTGTGAATGACCTGTTGTTAAAGCGTTTAACAATTAAGTTAACTAGAGGCTTGTTCATTCATTAACAGTCCACTCCAAGCAGAGCAGCTAGGTCTGTGCAGCTACAAACAACTCTCCCACAGGGACCCTCATATCACACCAATGGGCTTTCCAAGGAGGACTTCTTGCAACAGGACACACCTTTTCACACCTTGCATGGGTTTGGGCTTAAACAGAGAGTTCATAAGAGTTTCCCCCATGCATAGACTCATCCCACAAATCTCAGACTTTCTGGTCTTTGGACTCATTTTACAAGAACCCAGAAGAGCTCCCCTTTATGTGGGTTCTAGCTACAGCAACTTACAGAATTAGACATTTAAATGAGGAAGTAATTTAAAACATGCATTAATTATTTAAAAGTAACAATAGCAAATCCATTGCGGTGTTAAATAAATAATGGGATTTTTTTTGTTGTTTTGTTTGGTTTTGTTTTGGTAATGAAAAGCCACCATCTTCCTGAAAGATTTAGTGAGAAGGGTGACATTGTTCCACATATTTGCAAAGCTCTGGAATGTCTGGTTTAATAGGAGACAGCTGGATTCTCACATCAGCTCCAGCATTCAGTCCATGGTGACATCTTCCGGAAAACTCCACCACAGTTCAGGAAATAATGAGAAAAAAAAGAAAAGTGACATCTTAGTAGTGTAAAGAACATCATAGGAGTACCTGGGTGATTCAGTTGGTTAAGGGTCAGACTCTTGGTTTCAGCTCAGGTCGTGATCTCAGGGTTTTGGGATGGGCTCTACACTCAGGGAAGTCTGCTTCCTCTCTCCCTCTGCTCCCCCCAACCCCTCACTGCTCATGCACTCTCTCCCTCAGATAAATAAAGAACATTATAGGTATTATCTTATTCAGCCTTCCCGATAAAATAGCTCAGTAATATGAGGAGGCCCTCCTCTTTCCAAGTAGAGAATGCAGGCACTTGATTTATTTATACCAGAACACAGACCAAGAGTCCCCCCCCCACTCCCCCCACTGTCGTGAAGCCACTGGCAGATGGAAGGCCACCCAGGTTTTTGAGAACTGTGACCTGGAGAACAACGAAACAAAACAAAACAAAAAAAGAAAGAGATAGAGGAGGAAAAAATGTACAATTTTTCCTTGTTGGATCCGTCATAAAGAAAAAGGCTTGAGATTCTCAGTGATAACTAAATGCAAAGCAGACCGCTAACCCTCAGGGTTTAACTCCAGGGTGAGGTGGGGAGGGAAAGCAGCCCCCACCCTTCTGAGTGGGTCCAAAAGTCACTTCATTAACATAACAAAAGTCACCTTTCTCTCTTATCTGCCCCCAAAATTCTGAGGGTTTTGGGGAGTTCTGTGCCAGAAATGAAGAAAAATGAAGATGAAGACCACATATCTGTTACTATAAATTACGTCAGTATCACACAGGGTTAAAAAGGACAATCTTTTAACTTTTTTTGTTTAATATCAAATTACTTGCCGAAGTTTATACATCAGGAGGCTTCACATAAAACCCAGATTTACTTTGGGATTTCTCTGAAAAAAAATCAGGCACTTTGGCAATATTGGGACTGCATTCTCCAGTGGAGACAGTAGGCTGGGACTAGCTCCTGGGAGGTAATACTTGGGCAAGGACCACAGCGTCTACCACCAGAGAAGCATGGACTGCATTTGCACCACTCCTTGTTGGTACATTCTCTCCTGTTTTTTTGCCTTTTTTTTTTTAAGATTTTATTCATTTGAGAAGGAGAGCGCGCATGTGCAAGCAGGATCTGGGGGATGGGGAACAGAGGGAGAAGCAGACTCTCCACCGAGCAGGAGCCTGATGCCGGACTCGATTCCAGGACCCTGAGATCATGATCTGAGCTGAGGGCAGACGCTTAACTGACTGAGCCACCCAGGTGCCCCTCTCTTTTTTTTTTTTAATTTTTTAATTTGTTTTTTTATTTTCTAAAGATGTTATTTATTTATTTGACAGAGATCACAAGTAGGCAGAGAGGCAGGCAGAGAGAGAGGAGGAAGCAGGCTCCCCGCTGAGCAGAGAGCCTGATGTGGGGCTCGATCCCAGGACCCTGGGATCATGACCTGAGCCCAAGGCAGAGGCTTTAACCCACTGAGCCACCCACGCGCCCCTTGTTTTTTTTTTTTTTTAGGTATAATTCACATGCAGTCAAATGTACAGATCCTCTCCCCAAGTTAAATTGTCATATTTATTATGGTATTTCTATAACTCTTTGTCATTTAACTATGTATAAAACTGTGCTACTGTTTTAATTTGGTTCTTATCTTTGTATGTCTGAACAGTTTAGTAGAAGCCCATAAAATTCCCACCTAAGCAAAAATACAGAAATTGCCGTTGTTCCAGGAAGTGCCCCCCTTCCAGTCATTTCCTGACTCACTCCCACCCTCCGGCTTCTATCTGCATTTATTCATCCTTTCTGTTCTTTTTTTCCTTTTTTCTTTTTTTTTAAGATTTTATATATTTGTCAGAGAACACGTATAAGCAGGGGGAGAAGCAGAGGCAAAGGGAGAAGCAGGCTCCCTGCTGAGCAGGGACCCCCCCCCCCACCATGTGGGACTCAGTCTCAGGACCCCAGGATCATGACCTGAGCTGAAGGCAGATGCTTAACCAACTGAGCCACCGACCCATGCACCCCATTTTTCCAATTTTTGAACTTCATAGAAATGGAATCAAAAGAGGACTTCAACAACCTCCATTTTGACCTCAAACTTTCTAATTCATTAAGTTCTTGGGTGCCTGGGTGGCTCAGTCATTTTAAGCAGCTGCCTTTGGCTCGGGTCATGATCTCTGGGTCCTGGAATCAAGCCCCACATTGGGTTCTCTGCTCCGTAGGAAGTCTGCTTCTCCCCCTGCCTGCCGCTCCCCCTGCTTCTGCTCTCTCTGTCAAAACAATAAAATCTTCCAGCATTATCTCTTAACTCAGGCAAAAGCCTGGGCAGGGAAAGCATCTTGGGTCCAACCTGAAACTACCCCCTCCAGCAGTAAGGACTGCCTTGAGTCAGCAAGACCCTGCAGGTGTTTGACCCTAAGACATTGATGACATGACCTTCACTGCCCACCTTTGTCTCACGTTTCCTTCTATAAACCTGGAAGTTTATAGAAGGAACTTTGGAGGAAGTTTCTCGGCCTTTGGATTCTGTCAGTGGCTAGTGGCCGAACCCGATGTGTTCGATGTGTGACCCGATGTGGGTCCCCGGAGCCACACCCCTGCGCCCCCACTCCAGAATCATAAGGTTTGTGTATTCTTCAGGTCTGTCTCAGCTTCTGAGGTCCATCCAGGGCAGTGCCTGTCAGTAGCTTGTTCCTCCGGAGCCCCAGCCCAGTCTTCCTCATCCCTTCACCCATGGTTGAACCCTGGGCCGCTCATGAGCAAGACCACTGTGTAGGTAGGTTTGTGGACAAGTGGGAACATCTCTTTTCATTTCTGCAGATAAACACCTGAAAGGGGAATTGCTGAGCCATAGAGTAACGTGTGTTCACGTTGGAAGTAAGAAACTTTCAAAAAGTCCTCCCAGTTGGTTGTACCATTGTCCTTTCCTGGTCTTCACAGCACGAAGAGAGGGTAGAAAATCAGGGAAATGGTCAGAGAGGATGAGCCAGTGTGGCCCACACAGATGAATGGCATGTCACTATACGAAATTCTGGACTTACTTTTTTAGAACAACCAGAAGGTCTGGGCCCATTGGGCCTGCATTCTCCACATTAGAGCTGGGTCATGACTCTCCATGTTGGCTGGGACACATGCTCTCCAGTGGGTCACAGCCCCACCTCACCAGCCCAGCTCACTCACATGCCTCCTCCATAAGAACTGGAACCCTGAAACATGCTTGTGGCCCCCAACACATGCCCAAGTGGTCAGGGCTGGGCCCCAGGCTAGGGGAGGAATGCATCTTCCGCAGTACCCACCGCCTTCGTGGTATTGTGGCCTGTGGCCCCAGATCACAGGTACAGGCCATCTGTTCCCTGGTCTTCTGTCTGTCCCCCTCTTCCAATCCCAGCTGTCCCCTCTGTAAGCCTGTTCCTCCAAAACATACCTCTTCTCCCCTACTCCTGTAAGACTCTGGGTTCAGGTGCAAATGCTGCTGTTAGCTGGGTGACCCTGGGCGAGTTACTGGCCTCTTAAAAAAAAAAATGTTTTATTTGAGAGAGACAAGGGTGCCTTTGCTTGTGAATGAAGGGGCAAAGGCAGAGGGAAAGAGAGAATCTCAAGCAGATTCCACGCTGAGCACAGAGCCTGACCCAGGCTGGGATTGATCTCAAGGCCCTGCGATCATGACCTGAGCTGAAATTAAGAGTCAGACACTTAACTAAGCCACCCAGGCACCACATTACTGGCCTGCTGTTTCAGGATGTCTTTTCCTTCGGTGCCTGGGATTCTTGGTCACCCCTCTTTGAAGAGTGAAGAGGTAGACCAAAGAGTGGTGGGCAACAAAGCAAAGGTTATTGGGCGATAGCACAAAGCTCCTGAAGTGGGAGGGGACCCCAGAGGGTTGCCATTGGAGTTCGTCAGTCTAGGGGTTTTTAGGAGGTTGTGGGCAGGCTGTTTAATGTGATTCACCCGCCACACACCTGTCACCCAATCACGTTTATGTCCACGTGCTTATCTACTTATCAGGTAGTTCACCGGGAAAGGGTGGAGGGCTCCTTCTGGGGCAGTGTTTCCTAGCCTCAGGACTAAGAGGGCAGCCACCACCCTGGCCATACCTGCCCTAAGGCATGACAGCCTCCTGTCATCAGATCAAGCTCTTTGTTTAAATATCCCACAGGCTGTTGAGCTAACCCCCAGGGCTTGGGTAAGGATGCCCAAGGCCATTCCCTTTCTGGAAAGCCTACAACAGGATGGGGGGCTTTTTCCATTTAAGGGTGGTTTCCTCCTAGGACGGGGACCCTATCTCCTTCCTACCTATCTTCCAACTCTCCCCCGTTACTGCCTTTACCTCTCCTTCCTCATCAGTGAAAGGGAGATAGACATCTGTCAAAGGTTCATTTGAAAGATCAAGTGTGCAAAGACCAGAAAGCAAGCCCTTGGAGGGAAGGAAGCCTGGTGCACAGTCAGCCTCACTCATCTTTTTGAATCACACTGTGCCGGGGGGTCTGTGCTCCCAGGGCCCATTTGGGGCTCCTGAGGGAGACAGGTCGGCTGGAGGTGGGGTCTGTGGCAACAGAGGGGGGCCACGACTCTGCTCTAGCCAGTGGCTGTCTTGTGACTATGTGGACCTGGTGTGGCCAGATCTTAAGAATGTCTTATGAATGTGGGAAATCAGAGCCTTGTTTCTAAATCTCCTGGTTTGTAAATGTTAGTACCCATTTTTTATTTTTGGAATGCCCCCGTGAAGGCCTTCTGCTGTCCTCCATTGCCTGTCCTGGTGTCTTGGGGCCCTGGCCGTGGCTTGATCACTCCTGACAGCTCCCCAGGGCTCCAGATGCCTGCCTTTTTTTCCCCTGCCTTGGTCTGGAGTGCACCCGCAAAAAGGGGCTGAACAAAGTGTGGGCACTGTCCCTGTGGCTGCAGTGGTGGGGCTGTGGCTACAAGGGCCCTCCTGGGATTTTTCCACTGTCTCCTGCCTCCCCGGCCAGCCTCTCTCCTCCCCCTTTCCCCAGCCCGTCCCAAGCCCGCCTGTCCCCAGCATGGAGGCGGGCCAGTGGAGAAGTGGGTGAGTGAAGCAGGACAGTGCAGGGCTCCTGTGGCTCCCCTACCCCTCCCTGTGATGGGCCCCCCTCCAGGTGAGGGCCCGGATGAAGACTGCAGGGGCGGAGCTCCAGGCATGCCACCCTCCCCACACAGGCCTGCTCGGAGTTCAAGTTCAAGGGTTCAGGGCTGGGCCCAGCCTCTCCTTTGCTTGGGAAGATCATTCTCTTCCTCTGATTCCCCACCGCAGTGAGGCTGGAATTTGGAGTTTGACCCGCAAGGAGGCTCTCAGCTGTAGGCGGTGCAGGAGAGGGTGGCCACTGTCCTCTGAAGCTCTGTCTGTGAGAGGAGAGGAGCCCAGGTGTCCCCCCTTCTTGCAGCTGCCCTTGCCTCAGAAGCCACGGACGGGCCCCCAGGCAGGTAAGCCTGGCCTCTGGAGGAAGGTAAGATTCCCTGCCTGCACCAGGCCCAACCTGACAGGCATTCTCCAAACTGGGGAGGTTGGTGTGGGAACAGGAGGCTGCCGTGGCCTAGAGGACTCCAGCTGGGAATGGAGGGTGGGGCACAGCTCCTCTCCTTGGAGAAAGCTCATCCGATACCAGGCGAGTGGAGTGCTTTTGGGGGTGAGTGGGGTGGGGACAGCCGGTGGCACCAGGCACAGGTCCCTGTTATTCTGCATCCCAAGTTTAGACACTCAGCTCAGGGAGTCTCAGATTCTTATCTGTTAAAGGAGATTGTAAACCGCAGCCCAGCCCAGCCCAGCCTAGCCCAGCCCAGCCCAGCCCAGCCTACAGGCATGGTGTCTCCCAAGGCCCCAAAGAGAAATGCAGGTGGAAATATGTCTTTAAACAACAGGAGGCTGGAGGGATACAGTGCAAATTTGAGTTTCACTGAAATGTGCTGGGCGTTGCAGAGGGCTTCCCTTCCTGGGCCTGGCCTCGCTGGACGGTTACCCCTGAGGACACCGCCACCTGAACTCACAGACAAATGGAGAGCCATTAAGAACCATACCTGAGTTTGCACAAATCATGAGTGGCAAAGCTGAGACCCAACCCTCCCAGCCACGAGCTGACGCACAAGGTCTGGTTTTTCTGACAGTGTTTGGCTGGATGATTCTGGAGACACGCAGGAGAGAGGTGCCCTCCCCAGGTCCTGGGGATAGCACTTTGGAGAAGAGGGGCCACAACATGCGGGGGTATGTAGTTAAAGCTCTGAAAGCCGGCTTCAGGGACACCAAGTGAGTAAGACATACACAGTCCCTGCCTTCAAAGAGCCTCTGGTGTCGCAGGCAGGGGCAGCAATGACCTATACAAACCAGATACGGTGTTTGATGGGCAGTGAGGAAATGTCATGTTTGCTGTGACAGCAGATCGCTTAAGGACCTAATTTAGATTGAGGCTAGGGAAAGCTCTTCTGGGAATGGGACAGTAGGATGAAATCTGAGGGACGGGGAGGAGCTGGTCAAGCCGAGGCCATAAGGAAGAGCGTTCCAGGCAGGGGGAACAAAATAGCAAAGACCCTGAGGCCAGAAATCACAGCTAAGGAAGAGGGCCAGTGTGCAAGGAGGGTGGGCCACAGAAGAGCTGGTCAGTGGCTGCGCTTACCTGTTGATGACTGTGTCTGGTTTATGGTCCAAGATCCCTCTGGCCACCCTGTGAGGGGCAGATTGGAAGGAGGGGAGGTGGAAGGTCCTTGCGCTAGTATAGATGAAAGCTCTGGAAGTAAAGGTGAGGGAAAATGCATGGGTTCAGCCATGCTAGGGGAGTAGAATGGAATGAATTAGGGGCCATTAGATTCTGGGAGTTGAGAAAGAGACACTGTAAGTGCTTTCGTGCTGTGTTGGCATGCTGTGGCCGCTGCTGTCCTCTGACAGCACGGACCACTGACAGATGAGTCAATGAGTGAATGCATGACTTTAGGCTCTTAAGTGACCCATGTGAGTGTCAGGGTGGGCGATGTGGCCCTGTGTATGCATGGTCTCCGAATCAGACGCGTTTCATTGGAAAGACCATGCTGTCATTTGGATGCTCTGTTCTCTAGGAAATCACGAGACAAGGTCATCACTGAAGGTTGTCACCCCTGGAATTTTCCCTGCCAAAGGTCCACGTGCCAAGCAGTGGTTTTGAGCTCAGGGTTTAAGCCTGGGCTGCACCTAGGTTCAGTCATTTACCAGCACTGTGACCTTGGGCCCCGGGGCCTTGGCTTGGTTTTCCTCACCTGTTCAATGGGGTTAATCCAAGAGCTGACCTCTTGGGGTGCTGTGCATTTAAAATGAGATTCACACACACACGTAGGTGGTCAGGATCTGCTGGACCACAAAGTCCAGGCTTGTGTGTGTGTGTGTAACAGGGACAGAGACAGACCCAAGTATTCTAGGCCTAATCATGTTATATAATGAACTTGCCTAATGCTCTTATCAAACCTGTGACAGGTCTGATTACTATCTCCATTTTTTTTTTAAAGTAGGGGCTTTTTTATTTTTTTTTTTTTAAGAGTTTTGTTAATTTGTCAGAGAGAGAGGGAGAGAGAGAGGGCACAAGCAGGGGAAGGGCAGAGGCAGAGGGAAAAGCAGACTCCCACCGAGCAAGGAGCCCAAAGGGGACTCGATCTCAGCACCCTGAGATCATAACCTGAGCTGAAGGCAGACCCTTAACCAAATGAGGCACCCATACCCCAAGTAGGGGCTTTCTTTAACTCAGGGCTTGAACTCACCCCTCTGAGATGAAGACCTGAGCTGAGGCCAAGAGTCAGACGCTTAACTGACTGAGCCACCCAGGTGCTACTCTATCCACATTTTATAGATGGGGAAACTGAGCCTCAGAGAGCTTCTTGGCCCAGTATCACAGAGCTAGTAAGAGGTAGAGCTCGGATTTGAACCAGGCAATGCAATTCTTACATCTTTACATTTTCTCAGAGCACATCTCTTTTCCAGGGAGTTTTTATCTATAATTAAAACTTGTAGTGGGACACCTGGGTGGCTCAGTCAGTTAAGCCGTTGCCTTTGGCTCAGGTCATGATCCCAGGATCCTGGGATCAAGTCTCGCATCGGGCTCCTTGCTTGGCAGGGAGCCTCCTTCTCTCTCTGCCTCTGCCTGCCACTCTGCCTGCTTGTGCGCTCACTCTTGCTCTCTCTCTGTGACAAGTAAATAAATAAATAAATAAGATCTTAAAAAAAAAAAAAACAAAAAACTTATAGCGAGCTGTCATCTCTGGTCCCTGCAGTGCCTCTCCCTACTATCTCTTTCTCATTCTCTGTCCCCACTGATGTGTTTGACACTCTTGGGCCAATAATGCCCACATCCTGACAAAATACTTCCCAGCTATTTAGTGTCTTGGAATGTATTTAATATATGTAGATTTTTTTGTGCTGTAAAATTTGTTCTGTTTCTTTTCTTTTGTGATGAAATGTTTCAAGACACACAAAAGTTAAAGAATAATGTTGGAACCCACCCCCTGTCTGTGGACACACGCAGGGGAGCCAACCTACAGAACCAAATGGCCCGCAAACCCTACCTGCGACCACATCTCCCAGTCTTGTCCTTCCACTGGGGTGTGGAAAATTTCCACATCTGCTATGGCAAATTATGTAAGGGCTACAACGCAAAGGGTGAGCAGCCGTCCCGGGGTGCTGGGCTTCCTTTGTTCTCTGGCCTATCGGTGACTGTGAGGCCAGGGTGTTCTCGCGAACAAAGCCAATGTCACAACGCCGGCTTTGTCCAAAGCCCCACTCCCCTTAACCCGGCCCTCCCACACAGAGGGTCCCTCACAGGAGGTGAAGCTGGAGCCCACCCAGCTTGGCCATCCTGGCCATCCTGGAGCAGTCCAGAGGTCTCTCATGCACAGGGCTGCAAGGGGCTGGCAGAGGAACCCACCAGGATGGGCACCATGGCTGCCTGGCTCACTGCTCTGTCCTCTCTGTCTAGCACAGAGAGCCTGGCACCCGGCTGGTACCTCATAAATGTGTGAAAAAACAGAAGGCTGGAAGGAAGAAGTGAAAGAGGAGAACAGATGAAAGGAAGGAAGGGGATAAAGATAGAGCAGCCAGTATTGGGTAATGCTAGCTCCTGCAGTTTAGGACCTGGGTTCAAATCCCACCTCTGCCATTTCCTGTGCCCTAGAAGCAAGGGGTAGGACCCAAACTTCCACGTCTTCATGCTTCCCTTTCGCACCTGTAAGGGGACTGGTAACCGTGTCTGCCTGGCGGGGCTGACCAGATGCAGTAAGAGGACAACTGTGAAGTGGGTCCCATGCCCCACACTTGCACAGTGCTCACGGGTTTGCTGAGAAGGGGTGCATTAGCCTGTGAGCCTGTGGCCGAAGCGGCAGCACTGGGGTTCCCAGCTTCTCTGGTCCCTGCTCCTGTTCCTGCCGTGCAGAAGGGCCAGGCCCTCCCAGCCCCTGGCAAGGCCCCCACCTCCCTGGGACTCAGGAAGAGCCTGGAGTCAGTGCCAGCTGCCCAGGACTGAGATGAATAAGTTGTTTATCCGCTCCCACCGCCCTCGGTGCCTGGCGGGCAGAGGCCTGCAAGGGGCAGCTGGGGGAGGGCCTGGTCCCACGGTCGTCCCAGTGCCCGCCCCCCTTCCTCCCTTTCAAACCTGGTGGTTCTAGAACAATCTACCCCACCACCCAGTTCAGCAATCAGTCTCCACTTTGAACTGCTTGCCAAGCTCCTAGCCGTCACCTTCCCCAAAACCCCTAGATTTGGAAGCTGGAGGTTGAAGTGTTTAAAAACACAGGCTGTGAAACTATACAGTTGTGGGTTCAAGTCCTGACTTTGGACATGATGCTAAACCTCCCAGAGCCACAAGTTCCTCGCCTCACCTGTGATGTACAGTCACACTACCTAATAGGGATTTTACCCCTGAGATAACCTGGCAGACCATCTAGCCCCCTTTTCCCCAAGCCTCCAGAATGTGCCTCTTCCTCCTTAATTATTATTATTTTTAAAGATTTTATTTCAGAGAGTGTGAGTGGGGAAGAGGCTGAAGGCGAGAGAGAGAGAGAGAGAGAGAGAGAGAGGGAGAGAGAGAATTTCAAGCGGACTCTGCATGGAGTGCTGAGCCTTTCGCAGGGCTTGATCTCTTGACCCCAGAATCATGACCTGAGCCAAAACCAAGAGTTGGACACTCAACCGACTGAACCACCCAGGCTCCCCTTTCCTTTATGGACTTCTGTTGCCGCCACAGAAATTGCAGCCTCCTTCCCACTTCCTTGCACAAAGGCTTTGCAAGTGTCCGGTTTAGTTGGGTTCATCCAGAGCATGTTATTATCCCATTTCACAAATGACAATGGTCATAAAATCTAGACTGAGGAGTGAGGGGAATCCTGGCTTCTGCTGCTTCCTTCCTCCCACATTAGGGCACAGTAAGTGTCTGAGCTGGGCAAGCCCAGTCGTGGCTGTCTTCCCTCTCTCCCTCCCTCTTCCTCTCTGCAGTCCTTCCTCTCTGTCGGTGCAGTGGATCCCTGGTTGCTTGGGTCCTTCCTTCCCGGGAGAGGGCCACCACATCCAAGGTCTGAGCAGCCCTGAGAATGCTTCCAACAGAACAAAGCAAGGGGCAGCCCCAGGGAGAAGTCTAGAGCAATCCTTGGCAGGGGAAGGGAACGTAAGATCCTGGAGCGCCCCCCTGAGGCATCTTGTCTAAGTGAACTTCCAGCTGCCTCATCAGGGCATAGCAGCGAGGTTGTAAAAACCGCCCGCAATGCAAACTGTAGAAAGAACCAAGATGCCCTTCAGCGGACGAATGGATAAGGAAGATGTGGTCCATATACACTATGGAGTATTATGCCTCCATCAGAAAGGATGAATACCCAACTTTTGTAGCAACATGGACGGGACTGGAAGAGATTATGCTGAGTGAAATAAGTCAAGCAGAGAGTCAATTATCATATGGTTTCACTTATTTGTGGAGCATAACAAATAGCATGGAGGACATTGGGGAGATGGAGAGGAGAAGGGAGTTGAGGGAAATTGGAAGGGGAGGTGAACCATGAGAGACTATGGACTTTGAAAAACAATCTGAGGGTTTTGAAGGGGGGGGTGGGAGGTTGGGGGAACCAGGTGGTGGGTATTGGAGAGGGCACGGACTGCATGGAGCACTGGGTGTGGTGCAAAAACAATGAATACTGTTACGTTGAAAATAAATTTAAAAAATTAAAATTAAATTAAAAAAAAACAAAAATAAAACAAAAAAACGCCAGCAATGCACAGAATAGCCTTCCCACCCTGTAACAGAATTATCCAGCCCAAAATGTCAATAGTTTTGAAGCTGAGGGAATTTAATCTAGAAACAAGGACCATCCTGCCCTGGTAATCAGGTTGTTCTGTCTGTGGGCAGCTCTGATCAGAAGCATGAAAGTACTCCCCAGCCCCTATTACCCTGTCAACTAATCACCAAACCCTATTGATTTTAACCTCAAATTACTTCTCGGATCCTCTCTCGTCCCTCTCTCTACTTCGTCTCAAGTCAGTGACCTTCCTGCCCCCCTTCTTGCTTCTGCACAAGCCTCCCCGACCCCTATCTGAGCACATGAATCCCTGGTCCCTTATCCCAGAGTGCAGGCGTACAGCAGACACATTCCTGCCTGTCAGGAGATGCAGTGAACACGTATGGGAGCACTTTTGGTTGTGACCATGGTTTGGGGGTACCACGGAGGCCAGAGATGCTAGACTCCCCGAAATATGGAACTGCCTCATGCAACATGAACTTTCAGAATAGTCTACCAGACCTTCATGTGTGTGAACAGCATGCTTATAACTGAGACTAGAACCTACCTCCAGTTTACATGAAAAACAGTATGTTGGCTTTTTTTAAACAAAATTTTTAAAGCAAAGAATGTGCCTGCTTTTATCTTCACAACATTGTCTCAAATGTTTTTTAGAGTGCTTGGTCTTTAAAAGATGGCATATCGTGGTAATTCTTGAACTTTTTTTTTTTTAAAGATTTATTTATCTGAGAGCGTACGATGGGGGGAGGGACAGAGGGAAAAGCAGACTCCCTGCTAACCAGGGAGCCTAATGCGGGACTCGATCCCAGCCCCCTGGGATCATGACCTGAGCCGAAGGCAGGTGTTTAACCCACTGAGCCACCCAGGCACCCTGGACTTTTTCATAACATTTAAAATCATAGGGGCACCTGGCTGGCTCAGTCAGTAGAGCATCTGGCTCTGGATCTCAGGGTCGTGAGTTCAAGCCCCCCGTTGGACCTGGAGCCTCCTTAAAAAATAAGGGAATCACAAAGTATGCATACAAATTTAAGCATTTTGGTGTATATACACTCGAACAACACACTTGAACGATATGGCTTTGAACTGCATGGGTCCACTTAACACATAGATTTTTTTTTTCTTGATAAATACAGTGCAGTATTATAAATCTATTTTCTCTTATTTTTTTAATGTTTTATTTTTTCTCTATCTTTATTGTAAGAGCACAGTATATAGTACATATACAAAATATGTGTTAATCAACCATTATTGCTAAGGCTCCTGGTCAGCAGTAGGCTGTTTGTACTGAAATTTGGGGGGGGGGATCAAAAGCTACCTGTGGATTTTTGGTTGCACTGGGGGTCAGCGCCCCTCACCCCCATGTTGTTCAACTGAGTTTCTGTGCTGCTGTTCCTTCGCAGATTTACTTTTTATTCTGAGTTTGAGGAATAAAATGCCTTCAGACTTTCTTATTTCTCTTAAAATTGAAACTTAGTCAGCATCGTAGGTGCAAGTGTCTGACAGCCTCTTAGGGTCTGCCCACAGATGTTGCATGTTGATGCTTTCATCATTTTATCATTAATCGCTTTCCTTTTATTTCTCGTGGAGTTAGAGCATCGACTTTTTAAAATTTATTTATTTACTTATTTACTTAAATTTTTTAAAGATTTTATTTACTTATTTAATTGGCAGAGAGAGAGAGAGGGAACACAAGTAGAGGGAGTAGGGGACGAACAAGCCTGGGATAAAGCCCCGCATCCCAGGACCCTGGGATCACAACCTGAGCTGAAGGCAGAGGCTTAATGACTGAGCCACCCAGGGGTCCCTACTTATTTATTTAATTTTTGGGGAAGATTTTATTTATTTATTTGAGAGAGAGAGATTGAGAGAATGAGTGGGAGGAGGGGCAGAGGGAGAAGCAGAACCCCTGCTGAGCAGGGAGCCCAATGCAGGGCTCAAACCCAGGACATGACCTGAGCCAAAATCAGGAGTCGGGTGCTTAACCGACAGAGCCACCAGGCACCCCAGAATCTGGTGGTTTCTTAACTGTGTCATGCTTGTTCATACCTCAGTGTGTAGATGCTATTGTTTTTGCCTGGAATGTCCCCAGGCCCTGCTTACACATCCAGAACCACTGACTCATTCTTCAAAACCCAGCTTATATGCTCCTGTTTGGATCTCTCCATTGACAATGAGGGGGTCCTTATTGTCACCCACTGCATCTTGTAGAAAATCCTATTAATCATCATAATAATAATGGCCAGAATTTATGGGGCACAACTATGCAAGCAGTGCACCTAGCCCTTCGTAGGCATGAGCTCACCACAGTCCCTCAATACACACTCTCATTGCCCATTTAGAGAGCTTGTCCTGGTTCACAGGACTTCTCAGTGGTGTGGCCAGCTGTGTGGCTTCTAAGTTCAAATCCTGAACACATCTGCCGCTAAGCATCTCCCCTATATGGAACATCTTTGTGCTGTTATCTCATGAGTGAGTTTCCCCATTACTCGCCTGCCCATCGTAGAGGTCAGGGACTGAGTCTTTTCATTCCCAAACCCCCAGAGTGGAGTCACACATTAACACGGGAATAAGTCAATGCCCAAATCACTTACGGTCAAAAAATCACCCTTTGAAATTTTATTAGTTGCCAGTTACCAGCAATGTAGCAACTTGAAACAATGCAGGGTTATTGTTGGGGCCGATTCCATGTTAAAACCTATTAAACCCCTAGGGCCTGCCTGGGCCTTTTTAGCCATAGTGAATCCATGTTGCCTAGGTAGCCATTTTGTTGTTTAATAAATGCCTCAGCAGTTACTGATACCGGTTCCAGGTAACCGTTGCTAAAACACATACCTAAAACAAGGCCATTTTGTTTAATAAACGCCTCAACAGTTACTGATAGCAGTTCCAGGTAACTGTTACTAAAACACACACCTAAAACAAGGCCAGACAGGTGGAAACATCCAATCAGCCAAAGCCACATATGTAGATGTCTGCTGTTGTGCCCTATAAAACTAGCCTGTAAGACCAAGGGGTGGTCACTCTCTTCGGAGGCGGCCTTGGCGGGTCAGTCTGACTTCTAATGCTTGGCGTAGAATAAAGCTTTGCAAAACTTTCACTTTGTCTCAATCTCGTTCCTTTGATAACGGAACCAACAGTCATCATCTTAGGGTTCTACAAGTCGGAAGTTCTAAGTGGGTCTCACTGGGCTGACATCAAGGTGACAGCTGGGCTGAATTCTTTTTCGATACTCTGGGGTGGAATGCATTAATTTGTGTTTCCAGCTTCTAGAAGCCGCCTGAGTTCCCTGGTTTGTGGTCCCTATTTTTCCATCTCCAAAACCAGCAACATTTGGCCAAATCCGTCTCGCTCTGTCATCTCTGGTTCTCTGTTCTGATTTCCCTTCACTTTTAAGGACTCTTGTGGTTGCATTGGGCTCACTCAGATAATCCAGGAAAAATCTGCAAATTTAGCTGTCCTCTGGCCATGTAACGTAACATATTCATAGGGTCTGGGGATTAAGAATGACACATCCTTGAGGGGGACATTTATCTGCCCACCACAGAAATCCCTTAAATTGCACACAAGTGCAGGATACTGGGTAACAGCTTAGGATAGTTGTTCGAAGTATGGATTCTGGAGCAAGATCATTTGCCTTCAAATCCCAGCTCTGCCACTTGAGCCGTCTTACCTTAAGCAGGTAACTTAACTTCCCTGTGCCTCAATTTTACCATCTGTAAAATGGGGATCATGACAGTAGTGCTCACTAATATTAAACACTTAGAATGATGCCCAGCGTGCAGGAGATGCTACATATATCGCTAAATATGTGCACTTTCATGGGCCATCCATCATTCAAAGGAGTAAGATCGTAGTGTCTAGCTGACCCTCAATGTTGTCAGCTTGACCTACACCCAGCTGAGGTTCCTCAGAAATGGGGAGTAACTCAGGTGTCTTGCTTTACTCACACTCCTGGAGTGGGAAACCATCTGTGCTAGTCACACTGTTTATTCTTTTTAATATTTTGCCAATTGGCCGAATTGCTAAACTATCAGCGGGTGATTTGATGTGACCTCACTGAATTTGCTGAATGAATGAGTGAGCAGATGGACAGACAGATGGGTAGGTGGCTCTGCCTTCTTGGGGGGCGTGTCCCCACACACATCCCTCCATGGTTGTCCTCTCGTCTGGGTGCTCCGAGGAGGCAGTGTGGAGTAGGTGAGAGAAAAGCACCTCTGGTTCTGGCATCTGACAGGCATTTGCACTTCCCACAGGATTGAGCATTTGCTCAGAACCATGGAGAGCAGCTCCAGCAGCCCTCAGCCCACCCAGTCTGATCCCCTGGAGGCCTTTCCCCAAAGGAACCTGGAGCCAGGTGACATCGCAGTGCTCGTTCTGTACTTCCTCTTTGTCCTGGCTGTGGGACTATGGGTAAGCCAGACCAGGGGAGGCAGCGGAAGAAACTCGCCCAAGGTCATCAAGTAATCTGAACTTTATGCTTGTAAAAATGGACTGAGTGTGGATCATATGTCAGGTGCTGTCTTAGGCACTTACGTTTGTGTTAGCAGAGATGTCTACAAAGAAGACACTACTACTGTACCCATTTTATAGGTAAGGAAACTGAGGCTCAAAAATCTAAGCTCCTTATATGTTAGTAAGTTAGCAGAGCTGCAGTTAGAATCCATATTTCCTTCACTTCGAAGGCCATGTTCTTTCTTTCTCTTTTGAGTGAGGGTTTTGTTTTGTTTTGTTTTAAAGACAATAAAGCCTCATGGTTCAAAAATAAAAGCAACTTGAAATGACATACAGTGAAAAGTCTCACTACTGCCTTTCCCTCCTCAGGTAACTACTGTTACTAACTTGTTTGCACATTAGTTTGAGTTTCCTTCTGGAAATCCAAGCAAATATTATCCTTGTATTTACCTCTTTCTTAAATAGGAAGTAACTTATTATACACATTTTTTTTTTACCTTGCTATTTTTCACCTATCACATTGTCCCTTGGCTGTCTTTTCATATCAGCACATAGATGCTTCCTTGCCTTCTGAAAAGCTGCACAGGATTCCATAAGATACTTATACTGGATCATTTGGATAGAGAGTCATTTGGACTGCTTCCTGTCTCTTACTGTTACAAATTATGTTGCAGTCAGCAAATCTTGCGCTTATTATTTTGGATGTGTGCAACTATAATGTGGGATAAATTCCTACAACAGATAAGGTTGTCAGACCGAAGGATGTATGAGTCTGTAATCATTCAGACCTGGGTCTGAATTCCCAGCCCTTCTGCTATCTAGAAATATGGCACAAGATAGGTAACTTTGAGCCTCTGATAGGTAAGTTCTGAGCCTAGTGTCTTCTTCTGTTAGATTGGTCTAATGACACCAACTTCATAGGAGATGGTAGGGATTACCATGAGATGATGCTCTACAGTATTTAGCATAGTGTCTGCGTGCTGAGCTACTGTGTCTCTATGAACACTCAGTAAATGGTACCCATCATGAGCTCTCCTAGATAAGCCATGGGTTGAGAACGCAAACACATATTTGAGCTGTAAGTATGCAAAGCAGGGAGTGGCAGGGGTTGCATCGGCCTGGAGAATTTACGTCTCTTCTAAAGCATTCAAATTAAAATCTTCTTAAACCATGGGTTTAAAAAAAAACCCAAACTATATTTGATGTCCAAATCTGGCCTGCTGGACTCAACAGCAGGTAATCCATGGCTCAGGCGCTCTGGGATGCCTCTGATTATTTACCACCTTCTTCTCTGTTTCAGTCCACAGTGAAGACCAAGAGAGACACAGTGAAAGGCTACTTCCTAGCTGGAGGGGACATGGTGTGGTGGCCAGTAAGTGATCTTTGGTTCAATTAAAGTCATTTCCCAAAGATTCTTCGAGGGCTGATGTTCTGTTAGGCTTTGGTCTCACAGGACTCTGATTGTATGTTTTGTGGAAGTCATGGTCTAGAGAAGGCTTAGCTCCGGTGCAAATGATTTTGAACAGAAAGAATTCATCAGCTCACCCAAGGGAGAAATCTAATTAGGCTGGTTTCAGGGATGGCTGAGGGCAGGGTTTCAGGTGATATCACTAGGACCTGGTTTCCTTCCCCATGCCCATCCCTTTTCCCCTTCTTTTCTTCCTTCCATCTGTCCATATCAACTTCTCTTCTTCTGGACAGGCATTATTCCCAAACAGGGTCGACTTCATGGCAATAAGATGGGAGACACTGCTCCAGACTTTTCATCTTCTCAAGCTCAGTTCAGTGTGGGAAGAGCACTTGCCTCCATGGCAGCATGTGCCAGTCACTGTGACCGGGGTAGTTTGATCTGCTAATTGGCTTAAGCCTGGGTCACACAGTCAATGCCTGAGCTGGGTGGGGGAGCCTGGAACCTCCCCCCCCAAAGCATATGTGATGAGAAATGAGAAGGGGCTAGAGGCCATTACTGAGACAATGTAGAATAGACATTGAGGACACAAATGACAAACACTGTAGTCGAATTAGTATTTTCTTTTCTTTTTTTTTTCCAACTTTTTAAAAAATATTTTATTTATTTATTTATTTGACAGAGAGATCACAAGTAGGCAGAGAAGCAGGCAGAGAGAGAGGAGAAAGCAGGCTCCCTACTGAGCAGAGAGTCCGATGCGGGGCTCGATCCCAGGACCCCAAAGGCAGAGGCTTTAACCCACTGACCTACCCAGGCGCCCCAGTATTTTCTTTTCAAGCGGACCTAGGGGCATTGCCAAACACATATACAAACATGCGTACATGCACACATACACATACATGCACACACACACGTGCACTCATATGCACACAGGTGTCTACTTCATGTGCCCTGGGTAGGTGGTCCGGGATAATAGTTTGCTTATAATCGCCTAAAATAAGGATGACATCTTTGAACTAAGAAGAGGGAGGACATCTCCCATTTGCAGTGAAGCTATTCACTGCAGATCCACTCAATATTCATTACAAAACATATTCTTCCTGGGGTACCCGGGGTGACTCAATTGGTTAAGCGTCCAGCTCAGTTTCAGCTCAGGTTGTGATCTCAGGGTTGAGAGATCAAGCCACATGTCGGGCTCCTCACTGGGCATGGAGCCTGCTTGGGATTTTCTCTCTCTCCCCTCCGTCCCTCCCTTTCTCTCTCTCTTTCTCAGTGAGCTGGTCTTCACCCTCAAGGAGCTCTTATAATCTAGTGTTCCCCGAATTATGAGTAACAGTTGCCCAAAGATTTCTCAGTTGCCTGCTGACACAGCATTAAATATCACCAAATGACAGAGTGTGAACATACTCCCTTTCCTATCTGTCAATCCTCTTGACTGTATAAAAGAAAAAGTCACAGTTTGGTACTAATGTATCTTCAGCTTTCTGTCTCTGGCTAATCTCTATGTTTAACCAAGAGAATGCAGGCCTCAGCGAGAGAAACTAGCTAGGATTTAGTAACAGAGATGGTGTCCCAGTTCGATTCCCAGAAGAGAAAATGTCATTGACCCGGCTTGGGCCAGGTGCTCAAGTCTGTCTGGTCCAGTCCATTGAGACCAGGGATTGGGGTCATTGAGTGTAGGCTTGGCCACTTACTGTTCTACCAGAAAGAGGGCTATCTACTTTGCTAAGTTAGAAGCAGAACTGGAATAGAACACAGGCTTTCTGATTCTCATCATGAAGCACCTTCCACAAGACCGTGTCATCCTTTCCCCAGGGATACTGCATACAGTTGTTCATGTTATGCACTGCACAACCCTATGGCACACAATTCATATTTTAGCCATCACAAATATGCATATTTGTTATGCCAGTATCTGATAGATGGAAGTAAAAGAGTCTTGAGGAAGAAGAATCTTTTTCTAATTTGAAGAAAGAAAAAGGTGCCACATAGGCTAGGGATGGTCCTGCCTTCTCTACTTCTTCTGTCTTGGTCCCTCTGGAGCATGAGAAAAACCGGGGTTGGGGAAAAGGTACCATAGACCATCACTCCAAGATCTGACTTGTCCATCTGCCCACAGGTGGGCGCATCCTTGTTTGCCAGCAATGTGGGAAGTGGACATTTTGTTGGCCTGGCAGGGTCAGGCGCTGCTGTGGGCCTCTCTGTCACTGCTTATGAATTGAATGTAAGTATTTTACCAGCGCGCATACAGCTCACCTTTTGCCTACCAGAGAGTCCTGGGAGACAATGTGAATTCCCTGTACTTTCATTTATTTATTTTTGTTAAAGATTTTATTTATTTATTTTAGAGAGAGAGCATGAGAGAGGGAGCACGAGCAGAGGGAGGGGCAGAAGGAGAGAATCCCAAGTAGTCTCCATTGCTGAGGGTGGAGTCCAAGGTGGGCCCCGATTCCTGGACCCTTGAGATCATGACCTGAGCTGAAACCAAGAGTCAGAGGCTCAACCAACCAAGCCACCCAGGCACCCCTACCCTGTTCTTTTTAAAACTACCGTTGTACTTCATGAGAAAACAAGCAAGCACCAAAGGCAGACCTGGTCAGCAAAAAATCAGCTGATTCTGCAAGTTTTGGGCTTGTCTGGGTTTGCTTGATCCTGGCCCAGAAGACTGGGACCCCAAAAAACCAATGTGTGGGAGAAGACGGCTTAGAACCTCTCTGTTGTGGATGCAGAAGATAGAAGGTGTCAGGGGACCCAGGGGTGTATCTGTGTATTAGATCCAGTTGGCCATCACAAGAATGTAGTGTGTGGTTCAGTGGTTCTCAACCTTCCTGCCACCCCACAGAGACTCCAGAGATAGGACACATTATCCTGGGTAGCAGGGTTCATGCAGGGTATGATTTTCACTGAGGGGGCGGGCGTGCACTCTTAGTAGTGAGTTTCATCTTCATAGTGACTAACAAATTTTTTTTAAACAAGCTTTATTTATTTATTTATTTATTTATTTATTTATTTATTTTTACATTGTCTCTATGCCCAGGGTAGGGCTTGAACTCACCACCCTGAGATCAAGAGTGACTCGCTCCACCCACTGAGCCAGCCAGGTACCCCCTCAGTGACTAACATTTTTAGAGTACTCATTTTGTGCTGCAGACCTAGTACCCTACGCACAGTACCCTATGATAGGGTTCACTTAGCAAGCCCATCCTGGATCAACGAGGGAGGTCCACCCCTGGATGGCGGGGGATGACACGAGGTTTCAGGAGACACTGAATGAGGAGTCACAGGGAAGCTGCTATTTCCATGCTTCCCTCCTTCATCCCCTTCTCC
This sequence comes from Lontra canadensis, assembly GCF_010015895.1. Lineage (NCBI taxonomy): Eukaryota > Metazoa > Chordata > Mammalia > Carnivora > Mustelidae > Lontra > Lontra canadensis. Next base: position 15,794,122 of record NW_022631039.1, on the reverse strand, counting down.
CATTTCAACATGGAAATATGATGGCCCAGGGAGGATGAGCTACTGAACCCGAGACGGAACCAGGCCAGGTGACCGCCAAGTGCAGAGGGAAATCCAGACCAGCACCTTGATGTGCCTGACTCTGTTTTCTTGGGCAGGGCCTGTTCTCTGTGTTGATGTTGGCCTGGATCTTTCTGCCCATCTACATCGCTGGTCAGGTGAGTTGGGTGCTCTGGGACAAGAAGACCCTTTGGGAGGGTCACCCTTGTGTTCCCTCCCTCCCACCTGAGGACATCCATTAGCCAGTCCCTGGGAACTCCCCACATGGTGAGGGACGCTGCCCAGGCGAGACCAGGAAGCCCTGTCCTTAGGAGCTCCCACCTGCTGCCCCATGAGGGAGATGCACACAGGCTTTTCAGAGGCTGGAAGCAACAAGGGCTCAAAAACATTTTTTTTTTTCTCAATGCCAAGACACAGACACGAGACTCACAGTGTCTTTTAAATGTTTAAGCCATAACGGGTTACTGCTTTTCTTCCTTTGCACAGAAAATTATACAGACGGAATTATTTCTGGTGGATGTGAAAGGTCAACATTTTTGTTCCCAAATGACAGTGCTTTAAGACTTTTTGAAAAAGTAGTTTAAAAGATTGTTTCTGATCCGACAGCTTTACGTCAGTCCTCCTGTCTAGACTTCCTTCTGTTTTAGGGATCCTACCACACAGGCAAGATTATACTATCCCATCATGGTTTTAATGATGCAAAAACTGATTTTCACGTTTTATTGTGGCAGTTAAAAAAATACACAAGTAGGGAGACCTGCTGAATGATAAAAGGAATCATTTGAAAAATTACGTTGTACCAAATGTAGTGTGATCCTGTGTAAAGGGCAAGGGTACACGGATGAATAACCTTGGAGATAATACGGAGTCTGAGTAAGATAAGCAGGGCCTTAGTGGGTGGCTGGCAGGGGGCTCCCACCTCCACCTGGGACTAGCTCCCATGTGGGCAAAATATCTGGGGTATAACAACACTGGGCTGGGACCGAGGGTCTCTGGGCCAAAGCATCAATAATTATGTATTAACACCTCCTATGGAAAGGGGTTAAGATCGGTGGAGATGCAGGTTATTTCCCAGGTAGGGCAGCCAGACATTCTCAGCCACTTTCTCCGGCAAGAAAAGGTAATGTCATCTGCTGAGAGTGAGGAAGGAATTCGGGGGCTGGAGGTTGAGAGGAGGCAGGAAGACTGGAAATGGTAGCTACAGTTGCTTCTAATAGGAAAATGTGGGATCTGGGATGCCTGGTGGCTCAATCAGTTAAACTGACTAACTCACTCATTCGCTCTGTCAAATAAAAATCATTTTAAAAAATAAAAACAGTGAGTAATTGATAATACAATTGGGATGGGAGTGATAATATCCCCCTGCGCAGAACCTCAGTTCCTCCACATCCCAGCCCTCTGCCCCCATTTTCTCCTCCTTTTTCTTTTTTAAGATTTTATTTATTTCAGAGAGAGAGAGAGTGAGCACAAGCAGGGGAGAGGGAGAAGCAGATTCCCTGCTGAGCAGGAAGCCTGACTTGGGACTGGATCCCAGGGTCCTGGGGGGACCTGAGCCAAAGGCAGATACTTAACTAGTGAGCCACCCTCCTAAGCCTATTTTCTTCTCCCCTCTTAAGTCTATGATTAAGAAGACCATCAGTGCTGCTGAGTTGGGAGAGGAAGGGGGGAGGGGAGGGGGAAGGGCCAGTGCCGGGAGGCCATGTGCCCCAAATCAGGTGGGTGGTGACAGCTAAGCTCTGGCCGCCAGGTCACCACGATGCCAGAATACCTAAGGAAACGCTTTGGCGGCAACAGGATCCCCATCATCCTGGCTGTGCTCTACCTGTTCATCTACATCTTCACCAAGATCTCGGTAAGGTGGGGACCCAGCCTGGCCACGTCCCTACAGCATGGTGAGAAGATGGAATACAGCCATTGGTAGTGTGTCCTGCCCATGCATTTCCTCTCCTTGGGCAGGCTTCAGGGGGCTTGGAGAATGGGAGGGGTCAGGGAAGAGGGTAAGCTCAGGGAGAGGAAGTTGGGAGAAAAGGTGGAGGGAAGGACACATCTTTCCACTCCTTTCAGAGCTCTGGCAACATGTCAGGATGGTGAGGGTTGAAGAACGGGGCTCTGAGAGCCCTGCCAAACTTTGGTGGGGAACTGTTCTCTTCCTCCCGGGATAAGGCAGTCATCAGGTATTCATCAGGTGTGTGGAGGCCCATGGAGACTGCCCCACCTTGGCCTTTGGTTGGACAGGCAGATTTCGAGAAAGAGGCCAAGAGCAGACCTGACTCATGCTGATGCTGTCTCCGCTTACAGCTGGGGCTGGGGAGAGCCTACCCCAGCTGTGGAGAGTGGGAGTGAGTGCAGTGCAGAGGAATTCCATTCAATCCAAACAACAATAATTGATTCTATGCCAGATGCAGGCTTGAAAGATAGATGTTAGATGACAACATTCGTTCAGAACTCCCCTCTCAGTCTGGTGGGAAGCTACAGATGTAGGATGCCTTCACAAGGGAAGTTACCACCAAGGATGATTACCAGCTAGGGAAAGGGGGCCTGGCATTCTGGATGGATAGACAGGCTTGTTAAGGGAAGCAGGGAACATGAAGGGAATGAGGGAAATGAGGTCAAGGGGCAAGCAGACCATGAAGCCTGAAATGCAATTTTAATGTTTTTATGTAGATATTAGTTTGGGGTTCATGGGGGCAGAGCCACTGAAGAATATTAATGGGCAGGAGAAGGGTGACATGATCATGGCAGTATTTGATAAAGGTTGCAGTGTCGAGGATGGAGAGTGGAAGACCAAGAGTAGAAGCAGGAAGACCACTGAGGAGGTTGTTGTGTTAGCCCGGTGAATGGGTATCAAATGTAATGGCCCACACGGCTCCAGTTTGAGACCCCCGATCTGGGAAGAGGTGGCTGAAGATAGCGCAGTAGAGAACTCTTCTGTATTTGCCAGAATCCAGGCTTAGGGGAGCCTGTGCTGAAAATGTCCCTCCGTTCATTCATCCATCGATTTTGTGTCTCCCCAGGTGGACATGTATGCAGGCGCCATCTTTATTCAGCAGTCTCTGCACCTCGATCTCTACCTGGCCATAATCGGGCTGCTCGCCATCACGGCTCTGTACACTGTTGCAGGTGTGTCTGAATAAGGGGTGATGCTTGAGAGCCTGTAGCCTGCCCCCGCCCGGCTTTTCCTGGCCCATCTTCTGATGTTCCCATGTGTTAAAACCATTCATTCATTACACCTCACCCCACGACCCCAGATGAGATGATTTCTCTTGGCCATTTTCCAAAGGAAGAGGATTCCCTTTTAGAAAGAGGATTTAAAAACACACCAAAACTGCATCAAGCTATTTCCTATTTATTTATTGAAAAACTATTTATTGAGAACTGTCAGAGCTGAGCATGTTTCTCCACACACACTCTGGAAAGCTAGTTGGTAAGCGACTCTAATTCTGGAGGCTGAGGTTGGGTGATCTCCTCTTTCCCCATCAGAGCAGCATCATAGGAGAGAGATCAGCCTCTAGTAGGCCCCGGACAAGTATTTGGTTTGGAATATTTGCCTTCTTATCTTCACATTCTGCTCCAGCTTCATCCCGCTCTGCCCCCTCTTGGTGTAATATAATCAAATATATCTATATATTACCTAGCATGTGCGAGACATCTTGCTAGGAAATGGGGCATGGCAATAAACAAAACAGACAAATTCTTTACCCAAAAGGACCTTATATTCTAATGGGGATGGGGAGATAGACAACAGAGCATGAAAACCAAGAAATAATATCAGGACATATTATTATAATCTGATTAAGTGCACTGAAGGAAGTTTAAGCAGGATGAGATGGGGAGTGATGGGATAAGGAGGTTTGTCGTTGTTTTTTTTTTTCCACAAAGAATGTTCAGGGAAGGTCTTTCTAAGGCCTTCTTGAACCACATTTAAATGATATGAAGGAAGCTCTCAAGAGAAGCTCAGGGGAAGAGAAGTCCAGGCAGAGGGATGGTCACATGTAAAGACTCTTAGGATGAGAACATGCTTGCTTGAGGAACAAAGGGGTGGTCAGTGTGGCTGAGGCTGAGTGAGGAAATGGTTGTTCAAGTGCATTCTGCTCCGCTCTGGGGGCCATTCCCACAAACCAGAAAGGGATGTACCCCCAACCCTGTGTGGCACAGTATCCCTAACAACACGCAAAAGGCCAGCCATTGGTGCCTTGCAGGAGACAAAATGCACCTGGGTTTTATTCCAAGTGCCGTGCATCTCCACTGGCGGCTCTAAGTGGAAAAGCAACCAAATCGAACATATGCAGAGGCCCCTGAAGGATCTCAGGGCGTTCTGCACTCATGGAGGCCATCTGCCGGGAGCCCCAGGAAAGAAGAAGGCTAGCGGCCATAGTCCATTTATCTTGGCAATTCCTTGTTTGGGGAGTCTGTGTCCCCATTACGCTGATCTCTCTTAGGACAGGGGACATGCTGTTTTGTTTGCCTCTCTGTCCCTTCCACAAAGAGCTTGTCAGGGTGCTCATGAGAGATTTGGGGAAGGATTGAGTAAGACACTGCACCCAGTGCCTGGCACGTGGTAACTGCTCAGTAATCATCAGTATAGGAATGATGCCAGCTTCTAGTGGCAGGATCTCAGGCTGGATAATTGCAACAGAGGGTCAGGGCCAGAATGGAGGCCGGATCTCTCTCCATGTTTGTGACAGGGACCCTATTCATGTTGGCAAGGTGGGAGGAATCAGAGTGGAACACCACAGCTCTGTGCACACTTTCTGCACACTGACACTGCCCACAAATAAACGTGCTCACATGAGAGAAGCATCTCTTTCCCCTTTGGGAAGAAGGAAGTGGGAAGTATGGTACAGGGAAGAGACTGAGAAGATCACCCTGTCCAGATGCTGATGGACCTGCTGCCATTATATGGTCATGATCAGCTGGTCTCACTGGCTCAGTGGAGAAGGGGAGGTCGATGACATCTGGAATAGCTGGCTGGGGAAAAGTGGCCTCCCTCATGTGGCTGATGGTTGGCGTGGGCTCTCAGCTGGGCTTCCCCTGTGTGAGCCATCACCCTCAGGTAGGCAAGGGTGGGCTTCTCCATCATGGAGGTCTCAGGGCAACAGGGGAACAAGAGCAGAAGCTTCTGGGGCCTTGAGGCCTGGGCTTCAAGCTGCACAATATCACTCCCACCATATTCTGCGGATCCAAGCAACGCATTTGGCCAAGTCTCTCATTAAGAGGTAGAGAAATCAGGGGTGCCTGGGTGGCTCAGTGGGTTAAAGCCTCTGCCTTCAGCTCGGGTCGTGGTCCCAGGGTCCTGGGATCGAGCCCCACATCGGGCTCTCTGCTCAGCGGGGAGCCTGCTTCCTCCTCCTCTCTCTCTCTCTCTCTCTCTCTCTACTTGTAATCTCTGTCAAAGAAATAAAATATTTATAAAAAAAAAAGAGGTAGAGAAATCAGCTTTACCTCAACATGGAAGGAACAGCAAAGCCACACTGCCAAATGGGCATGTGCTCAGGAAGGAGACACTGTGGCCATCTTTGCACACGACACTAAGAAGTCTCCTCAGGCAGGTCTTGAAATTGCAGGTTCTGTCTGCTCCCCAGGGTAACTCCTCTCTACCACCATACCTGACGCTCTCCTCATGCTTATCCCCACCCCTACCCTCAGGTGGCCTGGCTGCTGTCATCTACACAGATGCCCTGCAGACTCTGATCATGCTTATAGGAGCACTCGTCCTGATGGGCTACAGTAAGTGGGGCCCCAGGGTCACTTGGGTGGATGACAACCGCACTCTTGGTGACATCTGCTTTCATCACTGTGATCAGCAAGCCCAGGGTCAAAAGCATACCACAGGGCATTCCTGTCATGGGGAACTTCCTTCAGGCATGGATATTTTAGCTGGAAGAGAACTCGGCTTATGGAAACTTACTGTCTTGGTTTTTTTTTTTTTAAGATTTATTTATTTTAGAGAGAGGGGGAGGAGAGGGCATAAGAAGAGCGAGTCTCCAGCAGACATTCCCCCCCACACTGAGCAAGGAGCCCCATGTGGGGCTCCATCCCACAACCCCAAGATCATGACCTGAGCTGAAATCAAGGGTCAGCTTCTTAACCAGCTGAACTACCACGTGCCTCGACATTTACTGTTTTTTAAGTAAAAATGAATAGTTCTTCCAATGTTGATATGGAAAAGTGATTAATAAATAAGAGGGGTTGGGGTGCCTGGGTGGCTCAGTGGGTTAAGCCTCTGCCTTTAGCTCAGGTCATGATCTCAGGATCCTGGAATTGAGCCCCGCATCGGGCTCTCTGCTTAGCAGAGAGCCTGCTTCCCCCCTTCCCTCTCTGCCTGCTTCTGCCTACTTGTGATCTCTATCAAATAAATAAATAAAATCTTTTTAAAAAATAATAAATAAATAAATAAGAGGGGCAAAGGCACAGCTCTTCCTTACAGAAGAATTCCAGTGAATAAATACAGACAGAGGGAGAGCTAGAAAATCACCATGAGGACATCACAGTGATCTGCAGGCAAGATCAAATGATAAATTCTCAAGTTGGCAGGTGAAAGTTCATGAAGACACAGGATCTTTGCATGGCCTCAATTATCATGCCCAAAATATTAATTGCAAAGGGAAAAGTAGCCACTCTCCAGGGGAGCAATCTATCTCACACCACTGTAGCTAAATGATCACCAGGAATTAGGCATTGATATCATGTAACTCCTGATATGGGGAGGAGGGTACAATGTATCCTCTATGCCATGTTTGTCGACAAGACATAACCTCAGCTTCATCAGAAGAACCATCAGAAGTCCAGATTGAGAGACATTTTACATAGCGTAACCAGTTCCTCATAAGTACTAAAGGCATGTAAAATAAAGACAGACTCAGGAATTGTCTAGGAACAGGGGTAGAAGGATATAAACAAGAGTACCTTAAAATGGTGTCTTTCTGCACGGTTTCCATTTTATTTCTGTTCTTTTAATCTTTACAATAAGAGTTCCGAGTAATCATGGAATAATTGTTTCACAACACGGACAGAAAAGGCTTGTTACTAACTTTACCAAGAAGTGTTTCAGAACCTTAGAAGAAGAAAAACTTCACTGGTGCCCTGTGTGTAAAGAGGAAATACAGATGAGTAACAGATATGTGAAATATCGCTGTCCTAAATACCAAACCTTTGAGCCTTCCAGGGCCAGACGAGCTACTTAAAACAGGTTTTCAGAGGCAAGAGAGAACCAAAATAGATCTGCCCAGGGTCTATTATTCTTAGCCAAACCTCTAGATCTTTCTCCGTGAAAGGATGGGTTCCAGATGCAGAAGTTCCATTACTTAATTCATTATGGTCAGGCAGGAAAGAGTTTGCAGCCTAGCCCCCAGTAATCCTCACCAATCTGCTGTATCTATTAGATGTTTGCCATCTAATTGACCATATATTTGTGGGTTTATTTCTGTGCCCTCAGTTCTGTCCCATTCATCTGTGTGTCTTTTTATGCCACCACCATACTGTTTTGATTTCTACAGCTTTATAATATAGTTTGAAATCAGGAAGTCTGAGGCCTTCCACTTTGTTTTTCTTCCTCAATGTGGTTCTGGCTATTCTGGGCTTTTGTTGTTCCAGATGAATTTTAGAATGATTTTTTTTTCTGTTTCTGTAAAAAATGTCATTGGAATTTAATAGGGATTGCACTGAATCTATAGATTATGGGATATCTGGCTGGCTCAGTCCTTGGAGGATGTGACTCTTGATCTCAGAGGGGATGAGTTCAGCCTTTGAGCATGGAGCTTACTTGAAAAAAAAATCCATAGATCACATTGAGTAGTGTGGATATTTTAATAATATTCTTCCAACCTATGAACACAGAATATCTGCCCATTTATTTGTGCTTTCTTCAATTTCTTTCATCCATGTTTTATAGTTTTCATTCCTAAGTATTTTAGCCTTTTTGATGCAATCATAAGTATGATCGTTTATTTAAATGTCTCCTTCCAATCATATTTTCGTGTATAGAAATGTAACTGATTTTTTGTATATTGATTTTGTACCTGCAACTTTACTGAATTCGTTTATTGCTTCTAACAATTTTTGGTGGAGTCTTCAAGGTTTTCTCTATATAATTCCTGTGTTCCACAAACAGAGACAATTCTCAAGTACTTGGAGATTTTTCAGGTATATTTCTGTTACTGATTTTTATTTAATTCCACTACATCCATAGAATATATTTGATATGATTTTGTTTCTTGTGAATTTGTTGAGGTTTGTTTTGTGGCCCCGAGACCTTGCCTGACTTGATGAACATTCCATATGTCCTTGAAAAGAATATGCTGCTGTTGGCTATACTGTGTTATCAGTCCCAATTAGGTCAAGAGGGTTGACAATGTTCAATACTCTATCTTTATTACTTTTTTCATCTATTTTCTCTATCGATGATTTAAAAAGGGGTACTGAAGTTTCCATTGTCCACTAGTCTTGGCATCATTTACTTTGAAGCTCTACTGTTAGGTGAATACACATTTAGGAGTGTTATACATTCTTAGTGATTCAATTTCTTTATCATTATGTGATGTCCCTCTTTATCCCTGGTTGTATTCTTTATTCCAGAGTCTCCTTTGCCTGATATTAATTTAGCCTCTCCAGCTTTTGCTTTTTCTTTTCTTTCTTTCTTTCTTTTTTTTTTTGATTCAAATCCCCAAACTTACTTACTTACTTACTTTCTTTCTTTTCTTTTTTTTTTAATTTTCTTACTTTTTTGGTGTTCCAAGATTCATTGTTTGTGCACCACACCCAGTGCTCCATGCAATACATGCCCTCCTTAATATCCACCACCAGGCTAACCCATCCTCTCACTCCCTTCCCTCCAAAACCCTCAGTTTGTTTCTCAGAGTCCATAGTCTCTCCTGCTTCGTCTCCCCTTCTGATTTACCACAATTCACTTTTCCTTTCCTTCTTGTAATGTCTGCCATGTTATTCCTTATGCTCCACAAATATGTGAAACCATATGATAACTGACTCTCTCTGCTTGACTTATTTCACTCGGCATAATCTCCCCCAGTCCCATCCATGTTGATAAAAAAGTTGGGTGTTCATCCTTTCTGATGGAGGCATAATACTTCATTGTATATATGGACCATATCTTCTTTATCCATTCGTCTGTTGAAGGACATCTTGGCTCTTCCCACAGTTTGGCAACTGTGGCCATTGCTGCTATGAAAATTGTGGTACAAATGGCCCTTCTTTTCACTACATCTGTATCTTTGGGGTAAATACCCAGTAGTGCAATTGCAGGGTCATAGGGGAGCTCTATTTTTAATTTTTTGGGGAATCTACACACTGTTTTCCAAAGGGGCTGCACCAACTTGCATTCCCACCAACAGTGTAAGTGGGTTCCCCTTTCTCCACATCCTCTCTAACACTAGTTGTTTCCTGTCCTGTTAATTTTGGCCATTCTAACTGATGTAAGGTGGTATCTCAATGAGGTTTTGATTTGAATCTCCCTGATGGCTAATGATGATGTACATTTTTTCATGTGTCTGTTAGCCATTTGTATGTTTTCTTTGGAGAAGTGTCTGTTCATGTCTTCTGCACATTTTTTGAGGTGATTATCTGTTTTTTGGGTGTTGAGTTTAAGGAGTTCTTTATAGGTCTTGGAGATCAGCCCTTTGTCTGTAGTGTCATTTGGGAGTATCTTCTTCCATTCCATGGGTTGCATCTTTGTTTTGTTGACTGTTTCCTTTGCTGTGCAGAAGCTTTTGATCTTGATGAAGTCCCAAAAGGTCATTTTCTCTTTTCTTTTCTTTCCTTTGCCTTTGGAGACATGTCTTGAAAGAAGTTGCTGGGCCCAATGTCAAGAGGTTACTGCCTGTGTTCTCCTCTAGGATTTTGATAGGTTCTTGCCTCACATTGAGGTCTTTCATCCATTTCGAGTTTATTTTTGTATATGGTGTGAGAGAATGGTCTAGTTTTATTCTTCTGTGCATAGCTATCCAATTTGCCCAGCACCATTTATTGAAGAGACTGTCTTTTTTCTTGATTATCAGTGTTTGAATAGTATATATTTCTTTTTTTTTTAAGATTTTATTTATTTATTTGAGAAAGAGAGCACAAGTGGGGAGGCAGGCATGAGGGGCGCTTGAGTGGCTCAGTTGTTACACGTCTGCTTTGAGCTCAGGCTGTGATCCTAGGGTCCTGGGATAGAGCCCTGCATCATGCTCCCTGTTCAGTGGGGAGCCTGCTTCTCCCTCTCCTGCCTGCCACTCCCTCTGCTTGTGCTCTCTTTCACTATCTGTGTGTGTGTGTGTGTGTGTGTCAAATAAATAAGCAAAAATCTTTTTTAAAAAATTGTTATTACAGGGGAGCCTGGCTGGCTCGGACAGTGTAGTGTGTGATACTTGATCTCAACATTGTGAGTTTGAGCCCCATGTTGGGCACAGAGATTACTTAAAAATAAATAAATAGTTACTAGACCTACTGCTAGCTCTTACTGTTTAAAGGAGCAAATAACTACTAAACCACAGTTTTAATGTTTTGATGACTGCCTTAATATGTATCGTTTCCTTTATAATCCTATATGTTTTGTATTATGCATTGGTTATTCGTATTCTGAGAAGCAATACATAGTCACTACCAAAGGCATCAAAAGAAGGTGACTAACTTTCCTTGTCAGCTCTGCTCTAAGTAGGATGTCACCCATCCAGCCATCCCCTTACCCTTGCTGCAGATTGCTCTGAGTTTCTGGCAAATTTGGGCTTCCTCTGCATTTTAGGTTTTGCTGCAGTTGGCGGGATGGAAGGCCTGAAGGAGAAGTACTTCTTAGCCGTGGCTAGCAACCGGAGTGAAAATAACAGCTGTGGGCTGCCCCGAGAAGATGCCTTCCATATTTTCCGAGACCCTCTGACATCTGATCTCCCGTGGCCTGGGATCCTACTTGGAATGTCCATCCCATCTCTCTGGTACTGGTGCACAGATCAGGTACAGGGCATCTGATGAGGGAGCACCCTCCAGGATGCTTCTTTCTTTATGGGGCTAGAGGCAGGGCTGGTTTCCTCCATCTGTTCTCTTGTTTGCATTCCCCTTCCCTCTCCCACCCCCCAAGCTCACCTACTCCTTCCTTTCTACTATTCTACATTATTTTACTTCTTGAACTTGTTCATGTAGTGGCAAATCCAGGGCTACTACTATTTGCAAAGGGGAACTATTCTTTGTTTGTTTTTAAAGATTTACTTATTTATTTAGAAAGGTAGAGAGAGAGAGCGAGCAGGGGGTGTGGTGCAGAGGGAGACATTCACAAGCAGACTCTGCGCTCAGTGCAGAGCCTGACGTGAGGCTTGATCTCAACATCCTGAGATCATGACCTGAGCTGAAAAGCAAGAGTTTGATGCTTAACTGACTGAGCCACCCAGGCACTCCTGCAAAGTGGAATTCTTTTTTTTTTTTAAGATTTTATTTATTTATTTGACAGACAGAGATGACAAGTAGGCAGAGAGGCAGGCAGAGAGAGAAGGAAGAAGGCTCCCCCGCTGAGCAGAGAACCTGACGTGGGGCTCGATCCCAGGACTCTGGGATCATGACCTGAGCCGAAGGCAGAGGCTTTAACCCACTGAGCCACCCAGGCATTCCGTGGAATTCTTAATATATCTTGCTAATGTCTGGAAAGATCCAGTAAGCAAGAGATGATACATTTTAAATGGAGATTAAAATTGATATCTGGTATCATTTACTCAACAAATACTCACTAGTTATCCTCTTTGTACCAGACACTTGGAAATCATGAGTAAACAAATCAGACAGGGCTCTTGTCTCCCTTGGAGCTCACCTTCTTCTAGTGGGGGATAGATAGACAGTAAGAAAATTATATGGAATATTTAAAGGTGATAAATGTCATTTTTTAAAAAGCAGGGTAGGGAAAGGGGGGTTGAGAAGGTGGGAATGCAGCTTAAAATAGGGTGGCGGGGTCGTGGGCTGGCTCAGTCAGTGGAGCATGCAACACTTGATCTTGGGATTGTGAGTTCGAGCCCCACTTTGGGTGAAGAGATTACATAAATAAAATATATAAAGCATTTTAAAAAATAAATAAAATAGAGTAGCAAGTGGAGGTGGGACTGAGGAGTGACCCTTGGAAAAACAGGCCTCAAAAAAGTAAAGGGCTCACTGTGATAGTTGGGGAACATTTGCAATGGAGGCAATAGCCAACATGTATAATAAGCCCTTTTGTGTTAAAGGGGGGAAGGATGGAATCAGTTATTTGCATTTCGTGAAGCAGCTCCAGGTAGATGCAGGTAAAATGAAGAGTGGATACTCATGGGCAGGGAGATAGGTGTCATTTTTTTTAAAGATTTTATTTATTTATTTATTTGACAGACCGAGATCACAAGCAGGCAGAGAGGCAGGCAGAGAGAGAGAGAGGGAAGCAGGCTCCCCGCCGAGCAGAGAGCCTGATGTGGGGCTCGATCCCAGGACCCTGGGATCATGACCTGAGCCGAAGGCAGAGGCTTAACCCACTGAGCCACCCAGGCGCCCCGATAGGTGTCATTTTGTTAAATACCTGTTTATACTTGGTCAGGGTTCAAATCCAGCCAATATATCACCCATTGAAATGTGTGAGGCTGAAAAGATAAGTTAACAATGGACAATCGTGATAGCACTTAAACACTTACAGCTGCTATACTGTGGCCAGTCCCTGGTCTAACAATTCTACATGAATTAATTCTTTTTCATACCACCCCTCTTGAACTGTGGTTCCATTACTTGGGCCAGGGGGTTGTCCTACAGGTGGACCCCTTCCTCCCGGGGCTCGTGGGTTTTCAAGGGGCACAGATATCTTCAAACTTCCTCAGCTGACTCTTAAATTAATGCTTGTATTCTCCACATCATGGGAACTAAAAGCCAGAATTCTTTTTGGTCACAGTTTTGGATCTCTGGTAGAAAGGGCTTTGTTTTCCAAAGCTGTAAATGCTTTCCTCTCTGCTCCAGAGGGACGGGCTAAGATTGAAGCCTGCATGCCTCTTTGAGCACCTTACTAAAGCAACAGACGTATTCTATAGACCCTAATATCCTCACATTCTACGACCACATTCTAAAGTGTTCTAGAAAGGCTCAGTAGGTAATTGGAGTTCTGAGAAATAACATATAACAGTTAAACCAACTTCTATAAATTTTTTTAAAGATTTACTTATGTATTTGAGAGGGAGAGAGAGAACAAGCATGGGGTGGGGAGGGGCAGAGAGAGAGGGAGAGAGAGAAACTCCAGCAGACTCCACACTGAGCAGGGAGCCCAATGCAGGGCTCAGTCTCACAACCCTGAGATCATGACCTGAGCCGGAACCAAGAGTTAGAGGCTCAACCAACTGTGCCACTCTCAGGTGCCCCATTAAACCAACCTCTAAACAAGGAGCCTAACTTCTCAGTTCCTTGCTCCCCACCTTTCCTCACATAAGCCAATCTTACATTTTAGAGTCTTTCACTTATGGCATCCAAACAAATGTAATTGTGCCTGTCAGGGTACACTTGGTTGCAAGTGACAGACAAAAAAAAAAAAAAAAAAAAAAAAATCAAACAAACTACCTCAGGGAAAGGGTGGGGGATGTATTAGCTCAGGGAATACAAACAGCAGGAAGTTGAATGAGCCTTCAGAAACTGCTGGAACATACTCTGGTTTCCCTCTCCATCAGCCGTCTTTACACCTGTAACTTCATTGTCTCACTGCAGACTAACAGGAAAGATGCTGGCAACTCCCCAAGGCCCAATCCAAAAATCCTGTAGAAGGGTCTAGTATAGGTCAGGTGCCTACCCCTGGATCAGGCAGCTGTGCCCAAGATGATAATGTAGCTGTGTGGACAGGGTGTGGGTTTCAAAAGAAGGAGCAGGACACTCTAGGAAAACTAGTGTCCTCTGTCAAAAAAAAAAAAAAAGGGAAGAGTCCCAGCTTTGTCCTGCTTGTCAAAGCTTGTCACAGGGCCTCTGTACCTCCTCCAGATGCTTCAACACTCAAAGCCTAAGAAAATAGAGAAAGTTCTGGGCTCATGTAGATTCAATCTGAAGGCTGGGGGGTTGTCTTAGGAGGATTTGGGGGGATCTACTTAGAAAACACTCTGGAACAAATTATTCCTTTTGAGTAGATAATTTTTTTTATTTGATACATCTTTTTAAAGATATAATTTGAGAGAGAGAGAGAAAAAGAGAGCATAAGTGGGGGGAGAGGCAGAGAGAGAGGGAGAAGCAGACTCCCCACTGAGCAGGGAGCCTTGATATGGGGCTTGATGCCAGGATCCTGGGATCATGAACTGAGCTGAAGGCAGATGCTCAAATGACTGAGCCATCCAGGCATCCCAAGATAACTTCAATTTTAAGGGATCTTTCCCATTACAGTGGTGGAGGTGCTGCCAGAGTTCTAAGCTCCTTTCATAGTTGGCAATTCTAATGGAGGCTGTTAGTGTTAAGGTGCTTATTTCCTTTGCCTCTTCTAGGAAGAAGTTCCATGGAAAGTTGTAATTGACCCACCTTGGATTCATACTTTTCCTCAACTGGTCATGGTAGCCAGAGAAGCCAAGAAACTCTATGTAGAAATCAAATTGGCCAAGTCCAACTCCAGGATAAAGGAGTAGGGAGGGGATGGAACAGGGTTCTTAGCTTCCTCAACTGGAGCACAGGGATTGGGAATAGGAAAGTGATTTTTCCTCGAAGAGAAGCTAGACAAACCAAGATTCTAAGTCCATGATGCCTACCAACAAGCTTTGCACACTTAGCCACTTCATCCTCCAACCACCCCACTGTTTTCCAGGTGATCGTTCAGCGGTCTCTGGCTGCCAAGAACCTGTCCCATGCCAAAGGAGGCTCTTTGATGGCTGCCTACCTGAAGGTGCTGCCTCTTTTCATGATGGTGTTCCCTGGAATGGTCAGTCGTGTCCTCTTCCCAGGTGAGAAGACAATGGGGAGAAGAGATCATCTGTCTTTGAGTCGCAGACCCTGTGAAATATTCTTTTTTTTAATATTTTATTCATTTATTTGACAGACAGAGATCACAGGTAGGCAGAGAGGCAAGCAGAGAGAGAGGAGGAAGCAGGCTTCCCGCTGAGCAGAGAGCCCGATGCGGGGCTCGATCGCAGGACCCTGGGATCATGACCTGAACCGAAGGCAGAGGCTTTAACCCACTGAGCCACCCAGGCACACCCCCAGTGAAGTATTCTAAACATATGACTGTCATCAGAGATTGGGACTGGAGTCCCACATTGTGATTTGGCTGAGGTATCTCCATCCAGATATCTGACTCTACACTGTTTCCCAAAGGGGTTCAACAGGAATGTCTAGTAGATGTCCCAGGCCAGTAGAGGGGAGACCCATCTGGGGCCTTGCCTGAAATGTATTTTTGAAGCCACAAACTACAGGCTAAGATCTTGTGGTTCCAGATGTCAGTTTCCTGAAGACTAATATGAAAGTTCCTCTTATGCTTTTTAGTACTTCATTTCAGCTCAGTTGTTTGGTTATTTTGGCCCAGTGGAGCCCTTTGGGGGTACTTAACAAAAACCAGGGATGTCAAAGCCTCTAGAATATTTACCTTAGAATTTTTAGTGTGGTAAAGTGATGAGATTTGCGCTGTGTGGGTAAACAGGACTGGGGGAAGGGTATTATTGGGAGTCACTGTGACGTCAGGAACTGCTGATCTGTATGGAAGAAAGCTCCTCTTTTTCTGAATCAGTGAGCTTTCCTCCCATATCCACCAAGGCTGTTATTTATTTTTTTAGATTTTATTTATTTATTTGACAGAGAACACAAGTAGGCAGAGCAGCAGGGAGAGGGAGAAGCAGGCTCCCCCCTGAGCAGGGAGCCCAATGCGGGGCTCGATCCCTGGACCCTGGGGTCATGAACTGAGCTGAAGGCATCCAGGTGCCCACCACCAAGGCTGTTATTAACTCAAAGGGGAATGTAAGGTAGAGTGCTCCCTCCCCTGCACTTTATCCTACACGATGTCATGCTCAGGTAAAGAAAGGATAGGATGGCCTAGAAGTTTTGTCAAAATAATTTAGGACAATAAGCCTAGGAGAAAAGAATTGGGGGAGGAAAATGGGGGGAGCTGTGCTGTGTGCTAGACTCTGTGCTTCCTCCTTCTCCAGCCCAGAGGGCATGAAGAACCCAGAGTCACTGGTCCTGGTTCCAGGAAAGGTGCACAAGACTTGAGAAAAGTCAGGTCAGAGTGAGAACTGGGATTTGGGATTTGTGGTGACTTAATGGAAAATACACAGCTTTGGGTGAGGCTTGATATGTGAACGAAGAACTAGCTTTAAACAACCTACCTTCATCATGACAAGAGTCTTACAGTGTGGTATTTCTGAATATGGACTCTGGCTTGAATGTTGCAGCCAGAATTCTGGCTCTGCCACTTCCTAGCCGTGTGACCTTGGAAAGCCTCTTGCCTCTGTTCCCTCACTCATAAAATGGGAATAATCCTTCATAAGGCTTAAAGCAGTTTTTGGCATGAGGTAAGCACTATAGAAGTGTTTATTCTTATTTTACGTATTTTCTCACTTATTCCTCAAAACAACCTTGTGAGGTAGGTAGTGTTAGGACTAGGACACAGTTCCATGTGTCCATCGAAGAATCTGAGAGCCAGTGAACTACCAGGCCTTAATCTGGGAGACCTGGGGATCCTTAATACCAACAGTATCCCTGCTGTTGTGGGTCTCACATTCTAGTGGAGAGGAGACACACAAAGAGAAGAAATAAGTAAATGTGACATCCATTGATTGTGAGGCAACAGTTGATCCATATGGGGGATTTCTTTTTATCTTTTGGTGGGGAGGGGCAGAGGGAAAGACAACGAGTCTTAAGCAGGCTCCAAGCCCAGCAGAGAGCCTGGTGTGGGGCTAGATCTCATGACCTTGAGTTCATGACCCGAGCTGAAATAAGGAGTCAGACGCTTAGACGACTGAGTCCCCCAGGCGCCCTGGGTGGTCTCAAAGTACCTTTCAGAGTGGATACAACAAGATTAATGATGGGTAGGATGTTGGGGATAAAGAGGAGCAATCTAGACCCCTCCTAGATTAAGCGACTTGCCGAAAGTTAACCTGGCTAGTGCTCAGTGGGCTGGGATTGGAACCCAGCTGCATCTGCCTCCAAAGCCCAGCTCTTAATCATGCTATTGTCTGCCTTAGCAAATTACACCTTAAGCTTTGGGTCAGTATCTGGAAGATCAATCAAAACACCTTGACCATAATTCTTTGTTTGTTTTTAAGATTGAATTAATTTATTTATTAGACAGAGAGAAAGAGCACACCAGCAGAGGGAGGTGCAGAGGGAGAAGGAGAAGCAGATCCCCACTGAGCAGGGAGCCCAACATGGGGCTTGATCCCAGGACCCCAGGATCATGACCAAAGCTGAAGGCAGATGTTTAACCAACTGAGCCACCTAGGTGTCCCCTTGATCATCATTCTTAATAGCCTGTCAATCGGCAATCATGATTAAGTGAAACAATGCCATGTTCTGTGTCTCTAAGGACTTTTGAATGTAACAGATGAGTCTGGTACTCATGAAGAAGCAACATAAGATATAAATCAAAACACTCTAGCATATAGTAATAACAATAAGTGAAAGGAATTTGAGAGTGAAGTAGGTTGGAGAAGGTGAGGTCGGCATGGTATGTTTGAAGACCTGGACAAGTCCTTCTCAAAGTGTAGTTCCCCAGTCCTGCAGCAGTGATGTCACCTTAGAACTTGTTAGAAATGCAAACTTTCAGGCCCTGTCCAAGACCTACTGAATCAGAATCTCCTGAGGTTTGGGCCCAGTGGTCTGTTTTTGACAAGCTCCCCAGAAGACTGAGAAGCCCTTGCCTAAAGTGCCAGCCTTCAGGCCAAGCCACTCTACCTTCCTATTTCCATGTCTCCCCCTGTGTCTGCTCTTCCAGCTACCCCTGAATCTTCAATGGGGTCCAGAAGCCACCCAAAAAGATGCTCCAATTCTGAGATGTAATGAGCCTGAAGAACACCTTCTTCCACTTATCCATCTGAGAAATGGTACACACTTTGAAAGGAACCATAGTGGAAATTAAGAGAGAAGCAAAACCACCCTCAAACAATAAAATGCAAGTCTAGAAGTGTACCCATTTACAAACCCAATCATCCTCATCTGAGCTCTGGAATACACTCAGGGTATGAGACCTCGTCATGATATTTACTCGCTATTTCATTTGGGGAAGCATTTTCACCTCTCTGGGCCTCAATTTACTTGTCCTTAAAATAGCTGTAATACCATCTCTTCCCCCTGGAGTTGTGAAGAATACAATGAGATATATATGGATAGTCTTTATTTGTCATGGTGAACCCTCAGTGAATGTTAGCATTTGGAAATAGAAGACTTTGTGTTGTTTGGATGGGACCTTGCCAGAAGCATCCTTTATGCCAACTATCAGAGGGACTGATATGAGAATCCATACCATATACGAAATGGTTGATTAATTAACCCAAGACAGATGGGTGGTTGTTACCCAATGGTGGGTTAATGACCCATAAGGCTGTTGGTTTCAGTTGTAGCTTAACTGAGCCAACTAATATCCTTAGGATGAATAGATTCTTTTTTTTTTTTTTTTCAAAGTAAGCTCCATGCCCAGCATGGAGTGCAGTGTAGGGCTTGAACTCACAACCTTGAGATCAAGACCTGAGCTAACATCAAGAATCGGATGCTTAATGGACTGAGCCATCCAGGCACCCTGAATGAATATATTCTTTAAGCTGAACAGACAAGGACAACTGCCACAAACATGCTTTGTAAACTGTGTCTGTCACCTTTCATGGTTGAAGGGTGCATGTCTGGAAGGTTAACCAACCTAAGCTTAACAACCAAAGGTTAAACTATATAGTTAATTAAATATCCCAGGGAGAGTCTTGCTTCTTCTCAGTGTACCTTGAAGAGGGGAGCTTTTGGGGGTGCCTGGGTGGCTCAACTGGTCGGGTGACTGTCCTGGGATCGACCTCTGTCTCTAAAGTAAATAAATCTTAAAAAAAGAAAAAAAGAGGAGCCTTTGGACAAAAAAAGGTAAAGCCCGTATAATCTGAATGTGAATAAGACCTTTGCCCGACTGGGAGGCTCCTTACAACATTCTAAGCATGGGGATGAAACTCTT
Source organism: Lontra canadensis (assembly GCF_010015895.1). Taxonomy (NCBI): domain Eukaryota; kingdom Metazoa; phylum Chordata; class Mammalia; order Carnivora; family Mustelidae; genus Lontra; species Lontra canadensis. The sequence goes on along the minus strand of NW_022631039.1, from coordinate 15,775,002 downwards.
CCCTTATCTTCTTTTAAGGCTTCTCAGAAGAGCCATAAAAAGCCAGGAACTTCGACCTGTCAAAAGCATTTTTCTCAAGATTGTTTCTGCTCAGGACTTCTCTTCAATACTAGTTTTGGTCTACAGTCTTAATTTTGTCTGAGGTTTGAGCCAGAGCTTTGGGGGCATCTACCTCTGTTCTGCAGCAACTGTATTATTAATTGTGGCCACAGCACCCATTGGTGGATGTTAGTGAGGCGAGGGGTGCCAGCCTTTGAGAAGACATAACGATGCCTGGAGAAATTTTATAATGACCGGTTTGCCGGTGGACTTCCCAGTGGATGAAAGGGCCCAGGGCTGTATCCATTGCTTAGGTCTTCCATTACATTAAAAAGAAAATGAAGATAGAACAATATTGCATTTTAAAATTGTGGTGTCCTTTAAGTGTTTACATTTATTAAATTAGCAGGTAAAAATATAGAGACTAAGTATACAAGCTCATGTGGAGATACTGTCAAACATCTACATTTGAGGTCTCAGTTAAATGGTCATTGTGACATTGATACTACACTGGAACCAGGCAGGAAGTTAAGCATGAGCAGTGGAGGGGTTCACATTCACTTGTGAGCTGAAGTTCAAGATGGGTGGACAGACAGCCCATCGCCCTTCAAAATGAGGAGCAAGGACTGAAGACTTTGGATTGAGCAGATGGGGCCCCGGAGGGATTTATGGGTAGTTATTTCTCAGTCCACCTGCTGGAGGAGACTTGAGAGGTAATCATTGACCCAGCTGGGGTGAGTGATGTTGGGTAGGCATTGGGGTGTTGGTGAGGAGCGCTGGTTAGCTCAGATATCAGGAGCTGAAGAAATCAGAAGGTGATGAGAAAGGTATCGTTCAGACATAGGTGCCAAACTTTTGAGACCATACAGAGTTCTGAAGGTCCCAGTGGCCAGGATGAAGCCTTGGGCGGAGTGCCTGCCAGACTTATTACAGAAAAGCAGGTACTCTCTTGGTATTCTCTGAAAAATTGGATTGGGAGTCAAGAGACCTGGGTTTCGACTCTGCCTCTGACGTGACCTTGCTGGATATTTATACTTAGGTCCCTCGTCCTGATTCTTTGTGCAACAGTGAAAGTAATCTCTTCCCTCATTCAGGAGCACAGTCATAGCTAGCCTCTGTCCCTCAGAAATTTGTTGACCATCTGCTCTGTCACACACTCTGGACTCCAAGCAGGAGGCCTAGGCTTGTACACTTGGGATGTTTTTGTCATCATACAAGGAGGAGATGAAGAACTCCAGGTGCCAGGAAGGCTGGGTGGATTTATGCCAGAACATCAGAATGCTGTTCAGGAGAGCAAAGACCCGATACAGAAACGCAGGAAGAGGAAGGCAAGGACATCCAGTCGGCACAGCTGGGTTGTTAGGAGCCTAAAAGAGAACAGCTCTGGAGGAGCTAGGGGAGAGAGGGATTTGGAAAATGATCATCCTATGTGGGGGAAATGGCATTCTCCAGTGTACCCCCGAGGAACTGTAGGCAAGGTGTGAATGGCATGTCCCCTTGTGGGGGTCAGGGGATGCATCCTGATGAGGGACATTGTAGAGAATGGCCACGAGGTGTCTCAGCTTTATTGGGGTGACAGTCATAACAGCTGAAATGTATTCAGTGCTTCCTACATAGCAGCTTCTGGGCCAAGCACGTTACATATGTCATCTCAGCCAACCCCCAGGATAATCATACCAAGTAGACTTAGTTGTTGTCCCATTTTACAGGTAGGGCAAGGCTAAGTAAGAAGGTAATGGTTTGTGAAGTCTAGGCTCCTTTTTTATTTCTCAGAGCTGTATGCATTATAGACAGTCATCCTGTCTCCTGCGTGGGCCTGCGTCAGGCCATGTTGTGGCTTGGCCTGGGCTCAGAGAGTCGTCTGCTCACTCTGCACCTCGTTTCTTCCACAGATCAAGTGGCTTGTGCAGATCCAGACACCTGCCTGAAGGTCTGTAGCAACCCCTCCGGCTGCTCTGACATCGCATATCCCAAACTTGTGCTGGAACTCCTGCCCACAGGTAATGTCCACTCGCCCCTAGATGGAGTCCCCTGGAGTGCCCAGAAAGGAAGACCTTGGCTGGGCCCTGATCTGAGGGAAGGACAGGATGGGAAGGCAGCAGGAGGAAATGCGCTCTGGGCTGAGGGACTGAGCCCCAGAGCCAGAGGCCTCAGATAAAACCCAGGTCCTGATTATGGCCCCCCTCCAGCCCCGGTCCCTCTTATAGCTCGCTCCCACCCCAAGTTCTGCCTCCTCCCAGTGGCACCTACTGGGAGATCGGTTGGCACCATGGGCCTGGGGTAACGGGGTCATGAGTGCAGGCAGGGGCAGTTAGCAGGAAAAGCCTGAGGCCCATAGACCTCCCTTTTGCCCCCAGGGCTCCGTGGGCTCATGATGGCTGTGATGGTGGCGGCGCTCATGTCCTCCCTCACCTCCATCTTTAATAGTGCCAGCACCATCTTCACCATGGACCTCTGGAAGTACATCCGGCCTCGGGCATCAGAGAAAGAGCTCATGATTGTAGGCAGGTAAGGTTGCACTGAGTGGGACTGGGGAAGGAGAGTGAAAAGTTTAGAAACCTGGGGAGGAGAAAGCTGAGCCCACTCAGAGGCAAACACTGACCAGTCACTCATTCTGGAGGCTCAGCCTCCTATGATGGCAAAGGTGAGGTTCATTAGGACTCTGTGTATGAATAAGCCAGTCATTCAAGAGATGTTCACTGAGCACCTACTATGCGCTGGGTGGCTAGATACAGAGCAGGGGAAAGCAAAGATTCAGTTTCTGCTTTCACAAAGCTAAAGATAATTAAAGAAAGAGGATAATTAAACAGAAACTACAACCCCAGTGAGTGCTGTGAGGAGAAGCCAGGAGATGTAGAGATTCAGAGGAGTCCCCAGCCTGGAGTGGGTGGGACCTTAGGGATGAATAGGAGTTAGCCAGGTAAAAGGGAGGAAGAGGTTCTGCGGACTGGGCAGGGTTGTGGTGTGGGGAAGGTTTTCCTACCAAGGCTTCTGTAAGGTCCTGAAATCTAATGGGGGGAACGAAAGGGACCAAAATGGATGGTATGCAAATATTATGTAAAATACATGCTAATAAGCATCTTGGGGCCCCCAAGGACTGTCTCAGCTTTGAGTTAGGGAAAGAGTTCTTAGGTCTGACAGCATGAACATAACTTATAAAGGAAAAGAAACAAATACATTAGACTTCATCAAAAGCTAAAACTTTCTCACTTCAAAAGACACCATTAAGGAAATGAGAAGACAAACCACAGATAAGGAGAAACTATTTGCAAGGCACATAGCTGACAAAGACTTGTGATCTAAAATGATCTACAAAATGAAATTGTAATCCTAAAAAACTATAAGGAGATACCATGACATGCCCACTAGAATGGCTATAATCAGAAAGGCAGACAAGGAGATAGAGAAGTTGGAACCTTCCTAACTCTGCCATCGGGAATGTAAAATGGTTCAACCATTCAAAACAGTTTGGCACCTTTTAAAAAAATTAAACATACAGCTTATCATATGACTGAGCAGTTGCATTCCCAGAAATGAAAACATTATGTCTACATAAAGATTGCATTCCCAGAAATACATAAAAACTCAAACACAAATATTCACAGTAGCTTTTGTTTATAAGAGGAGAAAAGTAGAATCAACACAAGTATCCACTGACCGCTGCAGGATAAACAGTGGCGTGTCATGGTAGATCCATTCAATGGAGTGTTTTTCAACAATAAGAACGAATGACATACCGTGATTACGTGATTATGTATGATGTGTGGATAAACCCCAAAAGCACGCCACGTGGAGGAAACCGGCTGCCAAAGACCACATGTTGTTGAATCCTGTTTCTATGAAATGTCCAGAAAAGGCAAACCCATAGAAACAGGAGTAGATAAGGGATAAATTGTAAATGGAAGCAAAGGAACTTGTTTGGAATAACGGATGTTGTCAAACCTGATTGTGTTGCCTAGAGTTATGGGATTCTACTCTTAGAATAGGTGAATCTCGTGGTATGTAAATTCTACCTCAATAAAGCTGTAAAGAGAGAAAGAGAGCAGGAAGTATTTCCAGGGGCGATATGCTAATGAGGGGCTCTCTCCACCTGGCACTAGGGTGTTTGTATTGCTGCTGGTGCTGGTCTCCATCCTCTGGATCCCCGTAGTCCAGGCCAGCCAGGGAGGCCAGCTCTTCATTTACATCCAGTCCATTAGCTCTTACCTGCAGCCGCCCGTGGCCGTGGTCTTCATCATGGGATGTTTCTGGAAACGGACCAATGAAAAGGTAGCTCTGGATAAGCACCGCCCATGAGGATGTCTTAATGACATGGGTGGTGTTCCAGAGGATGCGTTCTGGGGATGGAGGTGTGGGAAGGGGGCCAGCTGGCCTTTGAAGAGCAACCACGGGGGTTCTGTTTGGATGCATTGTGTCACGAAACAGGGAAGCTAAATTTACAAGGAATGAGTATATTACACATGAATAATTAGTTGTGTGTGAAAGATAAACAGATAAGGAGGTCCAATCCTTTTTAAATTACTGACCCCTACATCAACCATCCCTAGAAAGGCAAACTCCTGGAAATGGCTTGTTGAGGTCTGCAGAGGCCCAGGCTGGCTGCCCTGTAACCCTGGATGTCTCTAAGATGGCCTTGCTCTGATTTGCAGGGGGCCTTCTCAGGTCTGATCTTGGGCCTTCTCCTAGGCTTGATTCGGCTGGTCCTGGACTTCATTTACCCGCAGCCTCGGTGTGACCAGCCAGATGACCGCCCCGCTGTGGTGAAGGATGTCCACTACCTCTATTTCTCCATGGTTCTGTCTGCAGTGACTCTGATCACCGTGTCCATTGTGAGCTGGTTCACAGAGTCACCCTCCAAGGAGATGGTACGTTTGGGTTTGATACTGTATAACCACTGAGACCCTTGGCTGCAAGCGACAGAAAACTGACCCAAACTGGCCTCAGTAAGAGAGTTTGATTGTTCAAGAAGCTGGAATATCCAGGACTGGGCTTTAAGGGACAGCTTGATTTGGAACAGAGGACCATCCAAATCCATCCTTCATTTCTGCCTCAATTTTCAGGTGCCATGCAGGACTGGCAGTTTCCAGGGATTTTATCTTTTCTTATACCCATCAAGCAAAAGCAGAAACACATTTATCCCAGTATTTCCAGCAGGGTTCCCGATTCCCACTGATGCAGTTAGCTCGACACATGTTTACCCATGAACCAGTTCAGTCTCCATGGCTAGAGAAATGCACGATGGAGGGGTGGGGGGTCCACCAAAAGCCCCAGGCTAGGGTGAAGCTCTGGGGGGCCAGAATGAAAGAGGGTGAGATCCCAACAGAATTAGTGCTGCTGCAGAAAGCAAGCCAGGGAAATGTCCATTTCGTGGGGGAAATGTCCACTGACTGTGCAGAGCGCAGGGAGCTGGAGCTTGTTGGAGGTACAGTAACACAGCGGGCATTCTCACACGTGAGGCCCAACATGGGATGGAGCAGGGGACCCTAATCTGATCCATCTTTGCTTCTTAGGTAAGCCGCCTGACCTGGTTTACTCGTCATGACCCCGTGGTCCAGAAGGAACAGGTGCCACCAGCAACTCCCCAGCCTCTTACTGTCTCTCAGAATGGGACACCAGAGGCCAGCATCACAAACAGCCAGTTGGAGATTGTTCAAGAAAGCATATCCAAACCCCACAGCTGTGAGTTGCCTCTCCTCGGTTACAGTGGAAACCCAAGAAGCATTAGGTGTTTAAGGGGAGATATTTCTTCCAAATCACAAGCCAGAAGAGGGGGGTACTTGGAATGTGAGTATCCCCTGACTCCCTGTGTCTGTTCTAACTTTCAACAGAAGCTCAGTGGAGAACAGTAACAGTAAGTGGGTGTTGAGTGGCTTGCTACAACATGGCTCCCTTAGTCCCCATGAGATCCCGCCAGGCAGGCTGGAATGCTATTGGCTTTCTCTAAATTGCTGGTTTCAAACTGGCAGCCTGTAGACATACTGTGGTGTAGTCCACCTACCATTTCAATAAAAGGTGAGCTGACATTGAAAACTTGGGAGATTTCACATAAAATGCCAGATTTCCATCTCCTTTTGAAACATGGGAAGATGTAACAACTCTGGGCCCCCATGTCTGCTTGACTAACATTGTCCAGAGCTTGGAAAGCTGGCCCCTCCGACTGGGCTGTGCCCTTCAGTGAGCCAAGGTCCCCATCCATCCCTACTGCGCCATGACCCTGCAGCTGTGGGCTGTCATTTACCATCACATGTGGCCTTCACATCTGTCAATATACATGTACAGACAAACATTCTGTGGCTATGAATCCATGTCAACCTAATGATGGAAATCCAAGGATAGATCCAGAAGGCCATGTGTTTCAAGAAAAATGAGAGAATCTTTTCTTGTTCATATTTTGACAAGTTTAATAAGCATAGTATTTTGCCCTGACCATGTGACTGGCCCTAAAGGCCGTGGAGCTTGCAGCCCCAGCTCTAAATGGGGAAATAGTTTCCCACAAGAGTGCCCTTCCCTGCCTTGGGCCTCCTGGCAGACAGTGTGATAGAGAGGAGGGAATCAGACAGATGTGGCTTCTAAACCCACCTCTGCTACTGCTTACCAGTTGTGGGGCTTCACCCAAGTTAGTCAAATGAGGCTCCGTCTTTTCATCTGAAAATGATGACAAGTCTAAGAATACCACTCTTCCAGATTAAGGTACTCATGAATACTTCCCAGAAAAGGTATGGAAAATATTTCTTACTGGGCATGGAACACAACTGGTCCGCCCCTCCGCTCCCTTCTGACCTTCATTTGGGTTCTTTTAGGTGACACGACCCCAAAGCAGTCCAAAGTGATGCGAGCCATCTTGTGGCTCTGTGGAATGGAGAGCCTGGGCAAGGAGTCCCCAAGCACAGTGGAACCGGTCATAGTTTCCTTGGAAGAAAACCCCCTTGTAAAAACCCTTCTGGACATCAACCTCATCGTCTGTGTTAGCTGCGCCATTTTTCTCTGGGGCTACTTTGCTTAATGTGGGGGTGAACCCAGGGGTCCAGTCTGTTGTCCAAGCCCTGTTTTTGTAATGAAAGGGAATAAATAATAAAGCTTTGTTTGTTTACTGTGAGGCTTCAAAGGAGTTCATTTTCAACGTGACATTTAGTGCTTTTCTTCTTAAAAGGGAATGGGAGGGTAGAAGGTGGGGGAGAAAAGTGTCAAAGCTGCCTCTTCTCAAAGGCTGTTCAGTCTTCTTGTCTATCGTGCAACACCAAAGGGGAATTCAGAGGGATAAACAAGCGAAGAGACCCACTAGACCTCCCAGCCTGGCAGCAGACCCCTCACCAGGGCCGAGCGCGCTAGCATTTGAACTTGCCCAGCTCACCTTCAAAGTACAGGGAATGGGACCCACAGGCCACCACTCACCTTCCACTCCTGCTGACTTTGGGTGAAGGAGTGGCTTTATCCCAGGACTGGAATCACGGGCCAAGGTGCAGGGCCACCCCAAAGATGGCATCAGGGCTGGCTCTATGGGCCTGCCCTTGATTTAGCCGTGCACATGGCAGACACAGCCTGTGCAGGTCATTCTGGCAGACCCCAGCAGAGCCCAGAATGGAGAAAGGAGGACAGCTGGGACTGCATGGAACAGGGCTGGCCGCTCTTCAGGTCCGAAGCCCCACAGCTCCTCGGCCAGTAGAGATTTGCTGTGGAATTGCCCATCCTTCTGGCCACTTGTTTGAGGGGAAGCAGCCTTGTGGGAATTAAGCGGAGAAACAGTCAATGGCAGCACTTGGGAAGTAAACACAGTTTTCTCTGATTTTCTTAAAGCACAAGATTCTAGGGCACCCCCTCTGGTCTCCTTCCCAGATATCATAACGAGAAGCAAGTGTCAGAGTGAGGAAAGCTCTGGGGGACCAGACACTCAGCAGCAACTTTCTGGACATCAGCACCTTCCTGATGACCAGGGATGGCCACTTAGAGTTTACATTATAAAACCTCTCCTCTCTGAGGGTGTTTGTGCCAGAATGGGACAGTGAGATGGTGACTGTCCCAGCAGGGGTAATCACCTCTCTGTGGGACCTTGGAGATGCTCCCATCATGATGCGGTTACGGCTCTGAACACAAGCTGACCTCCATGCCCCACTCTGGTCCTCACCTGTTCAAGAAGATGGGCAGTAGCCTTGGTTTGGTATTTACCTTTGACACGCAGACAAAAATCAAATGATTATCATTTTTCTTTAGATTAGAGCTGTTGGGGTTGGGAGATTTTAATAAATGAAGGAGAATGAAAACTGAAACATTCTTCAAATAGAGAAGGTCTGTGTTGTGTTTTGGAGCCAGCAATAACAAAACATATGTGCCACTCTGGGGAGAGTGTCCAGCACGGACCTTCCTGGTCCCCAGGCATCCACACCATCTCCTTGGCAAGCATGGCATCTTGCTTTCCTCCTGAGCACCAGAGCTGTAGAGGGAGCACGTCCAAGGTGCCACAGAATTGCCTGACTATGGGCAGTGGCCTCCCTGGAGACGGGGCTCAAGGCCAATGAGCAACCGACACCAACACCCTCGGTCTCTATAGAGAGCCGGATCTACAGCCTGGGGCAGGGGGATGGCATCTGAGGAGGAAGAGAGTCAGCCTTAAGCAAAGATAAATTTAAGATACAGGGGGAAATGGGTTTATAGGTATATATTTTCAATGACATTATTAAGTGCAAGAAGCACTTTGGGGACACAGGGATCTTTGATGTCTCAGCCAAATTCTGTTTCGTGAGGGGACAACATGCACCCGTGCGCACGCGTGCACACACACACATACACACACACAAGCCACAGTTCTGCTTCTGAGAATTATAAAGTTTTCATATTAACCACAGAATATATTTAATTCAAATTAAACATGAAACTAGAATAATGTTCGGGTCCTTATCAAGTAGCAATTACACAGTTTAAAAAAAAAAAAAAGAACAGTACATTTCCTTCTACATTCTGGCAATCCAACAAGGCACAAGTCACATCCAGCTTGCTGAGGTGACGGATCCAGCAGTCACCATCAATGCTCACGGTTTGGAGGGGGTCGGGGAGGGACGACCATACTTCATACAAAACGATTCTGCAGCAATGGTGAAGGAGAAGAACCTCCTTCCTAATATATAAGGATGAAAGTCCAAGTAGCAGGAAGTAGGCGATTTGCATAATGCATATATTTTATTAAATAGATTGTTCACGCACTACTTCTTCTTCATTCCAAATTGCCTTTTGTGCCACCTGCCTCAACGGCAGTGACAAAGCTTCCTATGCGCGTCTCGGCAGTAATACTCCTTCCATTCTAGGTACTTCTTTTTTCTTTTTTTTTTCTTTCTTTTTAAAATTTTTTAAAAAAAATTTTTGGCCTGATTTCTTTCCCGTGTAAAGAAAGCCAACTTCTTCAAGACACAGATCATTCAGCTTAAAGTGTCAGCCTCCACCTTCTCCTGAGGCTGTGGGACGGCAAAGGCCTCCATGCCAGACCTTCTTTTTCCCTTCACCGAAAGCTCTTCACTGTTTGGTCTGCGGAGAGAACCAAGCACCTGCCCAGTTCCGGGCTCCACAGTGGAAGCGGGTGGGGAAGGGGCGGGGCTTTCTTCACAGGGCGGTGCTTTCTGTATCGTTGTCTATATCCAACAGAATGCGTCCGGGCAGGTCTTTGCTGGCTGAGTCTGAATGCATGTCAGGAAAGGTGCTGCGAAGCGGCTCTGAAACTCTAGAACTGGTGTCTGGACAAAAACAGGAGACATGCTGTCAGCGTATGGTAATGCTCTGGAGGCCGCCCCACGGCGCTCTAGAAGAGAAGCTGGACAGTCCGAGTCAGCCCATGCACACACACTTTCGCTCACTACAGGCACCGTCAGCCCCTGGAAGTTGAGTCAAGCCTCTCAGACCCCAGAGCAGCTGAGTGGCACAGCCCTACCTCCTGGTTCTGGTGGCCCTTCCCAGGAGCCCTCAGACAGGGCGCTCGTTCTGCCCGATGAGAGGAAACCTCATTCTTTGCACCAAGCCTCTCACACGGTAGCTAAAACCTCTTCACAAATCAGGGCTGCCGGGATAGGTGCGCTTCACTGGACAGAGCCCCCTCCTCTGGGGCCCGGGAGTCCGTCCCCCTATTATTCATGCTATGCCAAACTCAGCGCCAGTGACATTTTGGGCTGGGTCAGTCGGGGCTGGGGGGGCTGTCCTGTGCCCTGTGGGATGTGTGGCAGCCGTCCTGCCCTTCATGCATGAGATGTCAGTGGCAGCCAGCCCTCTCACCCTCACTGTGACAAAGGCGTCTCCAGACATGGCCAGATGTCCCCTGTCAACCCCTGGGTTGACAATCACTGAGGTAGATCACCAGCCTCCCACAAATACCAATTTTCTCTTTTCCTAATACTTAAACTCCAGCTTCTTTTTCATGTCTTATGTTGGCGGGAATTCCTCTAGCGAGAGGGCAACCGGAATCCTCAAGCCGTCAGTCCCTCACTCCTCAAAACCCACAAGAGACATCTTCACCTGTCATGGATGGCCTCCTCGTGAGGCCGGAGAGGCTCGGATGCATTCATCCATGAATAAGTACTTACTGAGTGTCTACCTGAGACAGCACAAAAGTAAACAAGCCAGACCCAGCTTTAATGAAGTTGGGGGTTCAATGGGGGAGATGGCCCCTGATCAAGACAGAATCATTTGTTTCTCCAGTAGGTTTGTGTTTGAGCAAACTGTGAGGGCCTGGTTAGAGGTTTTAGGACAGGTGCAGGAGAGAAGGGAGAGGTTCAGATTTGCTGTAGTTTCACGCTGCTGGGCTAGAGTGTGCTGGGAGTCTCCCCAATATGTTTAAGAATTACTCATAATTTCTCTTTCACTTGTTCCTTCTCCATGCAGGCTGGGGGCACACGCATGTGCATTCGGTGAGGGGGGGGCCTCACTGCTTTGAGACTGTTTCCTGCTCGTGTACAACCTTACAGTTCTGAGCTGCAAGATCTATCTACTACCTTTTCTCACAAGGGCTCCTGGGTTGGCGGCCCCAGCTCTTCAGGTTTCCTGTGCACCACAACTCAAGAGAAATTTCTAGATGTGTGGAGGTGCCAAGGCATGAGAGGGTTCAAGTGCTGAATGCACTTGACAATTCCAGTCTTACGATAATGGTAAAACAAACTGAACTGTGCTGAGTTGCAGTGTCCAGTGGTGCAGTCAAGGGAAGGGTGGGCTGTGTGCACAGAACAGGGATCCCAATGTCTCAGACTTGACCTCAGCAGAAAGGAAGTCACGAAGAGCAGGGACTGTCTGTCTAGCTCAGGGCATCCCCAGTGCCTAGAATAGTAGCTGCTTAATATCTGAATCTCAATAAATGTTGTGGCTGGCCAGTTGGACGGGTAAATGACGAAGAGCCCTCCAGTTCAACCATCTTTCCAATCCTCCTCTCCTACAGCCTCAGGCAGAGTAGTCATGTCTCCAAAACAAGACTGGTACAAGAAATCCATTGCAAATTCAATCCCCAACCCAACAAGACAGATGGTGCAACCAGTCAGTGTCTCTATTTAGCCCAAAGAGTTTATCAGAGACTATGGAACTGACATGCCTGGTGGGGGACGCGTGATGCAAAGGTTCTATACATGCTGATTAGATTTCTACTTGTTAATATGTAGATTTCCATGCAAAACAACACCAATCAGACACAGAGCCTTTTCAGAGGACAGATCCTTTTCCTTCCTTCCTTTCCATCGCATATAATTTCTGGATTTGTACTTTTCTGAAATTCTCTATTTATGATGAATACACACAAATTCTACACAGTGGGGGGAAATGTGTGGAGGGAGCATAAGGCCTCCTGCCTTCTTCCCTGGTTTGCCTGAGATTGGCAGATACATTATTTCCCAGCCCTACCCCCCTGCCCCTTACATGAACCATTTTTTTAAATTTTTTTAAAAGCAGCTGAGTTTATTTTTATTCATGATTTTATTATAATTTTAAAGTTTTGGGGCACCTGGGTGGCTTAGTGGCTTAAGCCTCTGCCTTCAGCTCCAGTCATGATCTCAGGGTCCTGGGATCAAGCCCCACATTGGGCTCTCTGCTCAGCAGGGAGTCTGCTTCCCTCTCTCTCTCTCTGCCAGCCTCTCTGCCTACTTACGGTCGCTCTCTCTCTCTCTCTCTGTCAAATGAATAAAATCTTAAAAAATAAAGTTTTAAGTAGGTTCCATGCCCTGAACTCACGACCCTGAGATCAAGAGTTACCAGCTCTACCCACTGAGCGAGCCAGGCTGGCTGAACCATGTTTAAAAAGAAGATAGCAAATCTGTTCACACACAGGAAGTAGGAAGAATCAGCGTGTGTGCAGAGCTAGCTTTCAGAAGGATACTACTCTTCATCACGACGGTGGCACCACTGAGCAGGTACCACACCAGACATGGTCCCAGGGGCTATGCACACAGCATCCTGTCAGCTCACTGGCCCTCTGTGAAATGACCCCAAAGCAGCACTAGTATAACCAGTGTAGAGGTAAGAAAGGGGGACCCTGAGACACTCAGCTCCTCACACTGGATCAGAGCCAGATGGGCTGGACCCTGGAGCCTGGGTTTTCATAGGCATAGTGCTCTCCCTCCGCCCCACGGGACTTTGTGTGTCTGCCGGTGAGGGTCCTGACAGAGCAGACAGCTTCTGAGGATATAACGCAGGAGTCTTAAACAGTCTGGTTCATTGTAGCAAAAAGGGGGAAAAGGTTATTTTACAAAGATTCTAATATTTACCTTGACATGATTCTGATGTTTAGTTATTAAAAATAAACTGCAAGTAGAAGCAGAAGCCACTGAAATGTCCAACCCTGAGCAAAAATCCGTCTGCTTAATGTTAGACATTCATTGGAAAAGATGGGTTGTCAAAACTCCATCAGAACATGGGGAGGAGCATAGAATGTAAGGTGAAATTAAAAAATGCAAGATCAAAATCTATACATGCAAAATAGTTAGAATCATACACTCCCTGGACTTCTAGGGGGGAAAAAAAAACTAGAGAAACAAATAGTGCCTTCTTATTTCTAGTTTCCAAATCTCCTTCAATATCCGTGGTTAGTTTTTTTAATGCATGTCTTTCAGGATATAAAAAGAGGTTAGTTTTTAAAAAAGAACACCGTGAGAACTAGTGAAGTGTTGAGTTTGTTTAAGGATGCTCCCGAGAGCAATACGGCGTAACGTTGTGCAGAGGATGGGGGCCTCGTGGATATTCTCAGACTCATGGAATATCACAAAATATTAAGAAATGTCTTTTGCTCCAGAGCATTGTCTTTTTAACCCACAGAAGAACTGGGAAAACCAAGCAGTGCATCAGAATCTAAATAGGGATGACTGGGCCCCAGCCCTAGAAGGCTGTGTCTGGGCATATGAATTTTTAAAGCGTTGACATATGAATCTAATACATAACTCTGAGCATCTATTTTTTTCCCAAGATAAAAATGATCATAAATGGCTACCGTTTACTTAAGACTCCGTGTAAATTAAGAACTGAAAGATGTTCTCTTATTTTATCTGATTTCACCCCTTCAGGAGAAATTCTCACAAGTGTCACCCTCTTACTCATCAGTCAGGTCGTGCCTTGTCTGACGTTACACAGAGTTGCCATTCTAATTCAGGCACATCCGAGTCTACAAGGTCCTCTTTCTATTACACCTCAAGCCTGCCCAGTATAGACAAGAACAGGAGTGAGAGAAGTAACAGGGCCAGCCCTGTGAGCACCTGGCACATGCTGTGGACACGCTTTGTACTCAGGGTGATTGACAGCAAGCATGAACAAAGCCAGCCTCCATTAGTACATGCACTATTAGTAGGGATACAAGCAGGCAGGGGGAGCGTGCCCAGTTAGTAACAGGCATTAGTGCACAAACATGATCATCAAGTAGCACAAATGCTTTGGCCAATCAGGTGCCTTTTCCTTACCATTAAATATTCCAATTTCAGTTCTTACTGAATATGGCAGGTCATACATCTAAATTATTTAATAAAATGTTGAAATTAGAACACTCTTGGCTAGAATCTATTACTTTAAAAACAGCAAGATGTAAAGTCTCTTACTTTCACAGCTAAAAGCCTGGTCGTGTTTTCTACAGTAATGACCAAGAAGAGGTTCCGGTGACATCAGAGTCCCGCCGATCTCCCCGGGCTGCAGCTGAGCTGGCCCAGGTTGGCTGCCAGAGGTGCCTGGCAGCAACAGTCACCCCCAAGAGTTTATCTTAAGCCCCGGGCCTTAATTCTACTTTTGGGGGATTAATTACTCTAAACAAATAACCTGTTTCTAGGAATCTGTCCATGGTTTTCCATGTAAAAACATGATGTCGTCATAAAGAACCACCTTCCTCAGAAGTTATGTTGAAATACCCAATGGCCGTATCCAGGAATGGTTCATAATAGAGGATTCATGAGCCCTAAATGCTGACCTTCTGTGTGTTCCGGGGGGCAGTCCAGGCGATTTTAAGCAATTGAAAGTTAATTCTGCAATACAGAGGTCATTGTGGGGACCTGGAATTTCTTGAGTGTAGGAGAGTTCATAACATAGATTGGTCTTTAAATACTTTGCTAATATCTTAAGGAAAAGTAGTTTTCATATAAAATTTCCCTGACCTGGTAATTATAAAGTACAGAGCCTTATGGGGTTGTACTGGATCAGGAAGATGGCTTTCTGGAAGAAATACACCTGAGCTGAGAATGGTATTAAACAAACGACATGATTCTGGTTTGTAGTTTTCTGTCAAAAAGAGGGAAAGATCTAGGTGGAGGGGAGAAGTTTGGTGTGTCCCAAGTACTGACGTGTTGATTAGGGACTAGTCACTTCACTCTTATACATGACTTCCACACCCTGTCAGGCAACCCCGGGCTTCTCTGAGTTATAGGGAGTGGGGAGGGGGACTCACCCCTGTGCCCTCCTCCATGTTCTAAAGGTCGCACTCTAGTTTCCCTTTCTGGTTTCTCCAGAAAGTCTTACTCAGACCAAAGCTGTGAATACTCTGCCCAAGTAGCCCACCATAGGTCTAAGGCTCAGCTCAGAGAGCAATGGTACCCTTAAAGAGCCTTATGGTGTCCAAATGCGGACCCAAAGGCAGGATTTAGATGAGCCTCACAGTGCCCTTGGAAAAGCTCATATGGTTTAAGAAAGCAAAATGTAAGCATGCTGGAATGCAAAGGAATTTAGTGGGATCTTTGTAGGAAGGTTTTTGGGTTTTTTTTTGGTCCTCCGAATTTCAAACATCAAATTAAGAAGCTCCATGCGGTTAACTTGCACTTAAGATATACAATTAAAAAAATTAAAGCTCAAGACACAGGGAACACAATTTTCTGGGCTGACTGCACCCGAGTCCTCTTTGGTTGGAAGTGATGAGACAATCGATGAGAGGTAAATCCCTGAGAAGAGCAGGACTCTTTAGGAAAGGCTTACCAATAAGAAAGAAGACACTCCTCATATCTTACGAGAGTTGCTTGAAATTGGGTTCTCAATCTACGACATGTATCTCTTGAACTGCGAGCACAGCAGCTCAGCGTAAGGAATGTCTAACGCTACAGAATGGTGGCAGGGGGCCTCAAGGAGCTGCTCCTGAGCACAGAGTCACAAGCACATTTGCAAAACATGGCTAAGCAGGAGCATTTGGAGCTGTGGAGCGAGCTGCTTGGCGGGGGGTTACAGACCTTAGTCCTGGGAACCTTCCCCACCTGTGAGGGCATCTATTGGGAAACAAACAAACAAACACACCAATATGGCTTTGTTTTTCAAAAGTAAAAGCTGGAGTATCATCAGAAATTATTAACCATTTATAATAGTGCATTTATGCAGTATATTCCTGAAAAAGAAATAGGGTTAGCAAAAGATAGACTAATTGATTAACCCTCATCATTTGGGGTACCAGTCTGGGGGATACCATTGGCTCGTTTCAGCAGAGATGTGTAGTACAGCTGGTCAGCCAAGAGGTGTATTTCAACTTCTTCTCTAAAACTAGCTCCACGTAGGAAATTTAAAACTAAGCTGTTGTGATTCAAAGCTCCTAATTGCCATTAAAAAAAAACACATTAAAAAACCCCCCATCCACCCCATCCTTAAATCAAATAGTGTATTAGAGCCCTAAGGGTGGAAATTTTAAAAGAAATCATAATTAAATAAAATGATCATGTTCTAGACTGCCCGTAAAAAAAAAATATATATATATATATATATATATATATATACACACACACCCCATTAGGTAGCCCACAGAAATGTATACAATCATCACTACCCGAAACAGGTTTCCACGGAATTATGGGAAATTCCTGATCTTTCCCTCCCTCAACACTCAGGACTGGGGCTCTGATGTGCTCACGCCCAAGACCTCCCTTCCTGGAGCATCCAGATGGGCACAGATCACGTTTTTTAAAGTTATATCTGAAATGTTTCATTTACTATGAACATTTTTAGCTTTAGAAGGAAGGTAAGTATCTTAATGGGGAATTTGCTAAGAAATGAATTTCATGCTCACGTTGTACAATACCTTCCACCTGGATTAGGTCATTATACTTAGAAAAAGGTAAATGTAGACAGGTCTTCAACACATATGAATACTGTAAGTCAGAGGCCAGCCAACTTCAAGGGCCAGGTATCAAATATTTTCAGGCTCTGTGAGCCAGATACTCTATGAAAGGACTATACCACCATTACATTAGCACAAAAGCAGCCAAAGGCAGTTTGTTAACAAATTAGAGTGGCTCTGTCCCAATAAAACTTTATTTACAAAAATGGGCTAAGGGCTGGATCTGGCCAATGTGGTATAGTTTGCTGCCCCCCGCTGAAAACCAAGGCCTAAACGAAAGGGGAGAGTCTGGATACAATGTAGTGTGGAAGGGGAAAGGTCTGAGCTCATTTCTCACTTACCCGTGACTATTTTGGAGGCAGTGGGAGCAGCGTTGGTGAGGGTGCCATCCCCGGCCGAGTGGGCACCAGGAGGATGTGGGGGTGGAGGCATGCTGGGTCGATTCCTCGGCTTTGGTACTGGTCTCGGTCTTGGTAAGGTTCCGGTGTGTGGCTGTGCCATGTCGGGATTACTCACCGCCTGGGTCTGAGAAGCTGGCAGGCTGGGGTTCTGTTTTCCTAAAGGTGGAGTACTGGGGGGCGTTGGAGTCTGGGGAGGGGTGTGAAGCGGCTGCTCAAGTCCAGGCTCACTGGGCAAAGCCACGGGAGCGGGCGGGCCTTGGCTACTCGGTTTGCTGTGCCCCAGCAGTGTGGCCTGCGTCGGGGGCTGCGGTGGTGGGTGATTGGGAGCTTGTATCGGGGACAGGCTGCTCGAGTACCTCCGGGGTGCAGAAGGCTGCGAGGTGGTGCACGGTTGGCCAGGGGCCTGGCCCACATGCTGGGCGGGAGGAGAAGGGCTTCGCGTGGTTGGCTTTGGTGACAGGCTGGGTAGGTGCTGAGATGTTCCTGGAGAACTCTGGCCCCCGGGCTGGCCAGGAGGTGGGTTTCCTGGTTTCGGGGGTGCAGGAGCAGGTTTTTTAACAGCTGAAAAAGGGTGAAAACATCTTTCAGTGAGTAAAGCCAGCACTGCCTTTATCAGGTGAATCTTACAACAGCTCACAACCCGGTGGAAGGATGTGAGCAGGAAGGCGTTCACCTCTGTGGTCTGCCTCCTCCAAGGCCCTCGGCCCAGTCTAACCAGGAGAACAGCTGCTGACAAATGTGAATTGAGGACGTCCTTCAAAATGCCTGACTGGCCCTCCCCAAAAGCTGTCAAGGCCACGAAAACACAAGGGAGGACAGAAACTGTCACAGCCCAGAGGAGACCCAGGAGAAGAGGCGGCTGCATGCACCATGGCCTCCTGGATGGGAGTGGGCCTGGGACAGAACATGGCCTCTGGTGGAACAACTGGTGAAATCCGAACAAAATATGGAGTTTTGTCCATAGTAAAGCAGGAGGGCTGGTTTCTGGGCAGTGATAAATGCACCTTGGGGACCTGGGTCATTAACAGTCGGAGAAGTGGGTAAGGGTCATTTGGGAACAACCAGCACTGCCTCTGCAACTTCTCTGGAAATCTAAAATTTGCTCAAACAAGAGGTTTACGGTTCAAAAAAAAAGTACCTTATATACATACTGACCTTTAGATCTTTTTTTTTTTTTTAAAGATTTTATTTATTTATTTGACAGGCAGAGATCACAAGTAGGCAGAGAGGCAGGCAGAGAGAGGAAGGGAAGCAGGCTCCCCGCTGTGCAGAGAGCCCGATGCGGGGCTCGATCCAGGACCCTGGGATCATGACCTGAGCCGAAGGCTGCGGCTTAACCCACTGAGCCACCCAGGTGCCCCTGACCTTTAGATCTTTAAAGACCCATTGTTTATTTTTTTATTCTAAAAATTTTTAGTAATCTCTACACCCAATGTGGGGCTTGAACTCACGACTCTGAGATCAAGAGTTGTATGCTCTGCTGATGGAACCAGCCAAGGACCCCAAGGTCTGCCATTTGAAAAGTTTAATACGAAGAGAACTAAGTGAAGGGGGCCACCTCCCTAGATAGAATCGATACTCTAAGGCCACTGAGCTGCCCACTTTCAGTGTCCTCCCCTCCCAAAGAATCGGGGAGAAGCAAGAGGAGCTAGAAGAGGGTGACCCCCAAGCATGACTGATCTGCCTATACATGCACCATGGCCCCTTGCCTTAAGCCGGCTTCTAGAGGGCTTAATTTTTTTTTTAATAACAGAAATTCTACCAATTCTGGAATCATTTGAATTAATAGATATGCTCTGGATAGAAGTACAAGTAAGTCTGAAGAGTTGTCTTAGCTAGATTTCTCTAAGGAGGGATGAAGCAAACCACTACCCTCTCCATACCAGCTGAGATCGGCATGACTAAGGGGGCAAGAGGGCAAGGGGGCAGAATTTGGTACTGAGGAGGGTGAAATCAAAAACATGGAGACCTGGTTTTGGGCTGGGAGAGATGAGCAGAAAGGGGAGACGTTAGCATTTTTCAAATTGTACTGAGATCCTACTAATCTTCCCGAAAAGCGATAGGGAAATTAAGGAGCATCACTTACCCCACATCACTAGTACCAAATTAGGCCCCTTACATAAACTGAAGTCCCATTTAAGTCTCACTTAAGTCCCATTAGCTCCCTGCAAGACAGGCATTGTTATACCCGTATCACGGTAGAGAAAACTGAGGTTCAGAGAAGTCAAATATTTGCAAAAGATCACACAGCCAGTAACTGGCAGAACAGAGGCTCACAACCATGTTCTATGGACTCCTTGGATTCTTTTTCAGCCCCTTCCTCCTTCCTACACTGGCTGGCTCTCTGCTTATAGGGCTCAGAATTCAAGAATGAAAAGGGTATAAAGTCTGCTCTGCTCTGCTGGCCTAGAACTTTTGACCTTGAACCCTGGAAGACCTTTTCCCACAGAAATAACTATGCAGCTAATGAAGAAAGCACTCTTTGGAATAGTAGCCATACTCTGGTTACCATAAGCAACTTACAAAGAAAAATGTCTAGCTTTCTATTCTGAGTGGTATTAACTGTAAATTCACCCTGAATAAAAGACCATTCCTGGCATGAAAGGGTGCCAAGGGAATGAGGAGAGGAGGCAGGGGAGTCGGGTGCCAGGGCCATGGGAGAATGGTGGACCTTGTCCAAGACAAAGCAACAAGGTAAAAAATTAAATTTAAAAATTTCAGATCAAGGGAAAAATGCTCTGAAAGAGAGTGATGTGACAGAAGAAGACTCGGTGAGTCACGGAGATGGGACTGGGCTTTAGTCAGAGTGGGACAACAGGGAGGGCTCACAGGGTGGGTAATCTCTGAGCTGTGACCTGAATGCTAAGGAGCCACATGTGGAACAGAGTAGAGAGCCCAGAAATCAGTCCATGCATATGCGGTCAGCTGATCTTGGACAGGGCACTGAGGATACAATAGGGAAAGGATGGTTTCTTCAACAAGTGGCGTTGGGAAAAGTGGATATCCACAGGCAAAAGAATAAAACTGGACCCTTATCTTACACCATAAATAAGAGTCGACTCAAAATGGATTAAAGACTTAAACATAAGAGGGGCGCCTGGTGGTTAAGCATATGCTTTCGGCTCAGGTCATGATCCTGGGGTCCTGGGACTGAGTCCTGCATTGGGCTCCCGGCTCAGCGGGGAGCCTGCTTCTCCCTCTCCCTTTGCCTGTCACTCCCTCTGCTTGTGCTTTCTCTCTCTGACAAACTTAAACAAAGAAAAAGGAAGAGGGAAATGAGCTCAGTGCTTCCCAGGAACAGAGGGCAGACCAGCCATGCTGAAGCTTGGGGAGAGAGGGACGTGATAAGTGCAGGGCCCAAAAGCAGGTCCCACCACACACGGGGGAGGTCTGCACGGAAGCCACTGGAGGGAGAGTTTCAACAGAGAGAGGACATGATCTGCCATGTTTTAGCACAACCTCCCTAACTGCTGAGCAGAGGACGGTAGGGAGATGGATGGGAACGATTCAGATCACACAGCACTCAGGACCCAGAAAGCCCTGACCTCAATCTAGAGGTTACAGTGGCTGGCAGATCCGCAGAACCTGGCTAGACAGAGGCTGGGGTGGTTTCCAAGCAGAGGGCGGGGTTGGAATACCAGATTCCTGGAAAACCGGGAGCACTGTTTACAAGAAACAACTTTTTGTTTGTTAGGCTTTGTGGCTTAAACATATTCCTAAATGCCTGCCTTTCAGCTATTAGTTCATTTCTTTTTAATGATTTTGCTCTTCAATGACTGATTTTTCTGCTTGCCATTTTTTTTAAGTAATCTCTACACCCAGTGGGGGGCTTGAACTTGAGACTCCAAGATCAAGTCATGTGTTCCTCTGATGAATCCAGCCAGGTGCCCCTCTCCTTGCCATTTTGTGACAGACACAGAGATGCTCTCTCGGAAAGCCTTGCACCATGAATCCCTGCGCTAACCCAAGGAAGTCTGCATGTCCCTCCGTAAGGGGAAGGAGTAAAGGTAGCTACTTACCTCGGCGCAGAGTGTGCGGGCTAGGGCCTGCGGAATTGTGCCCTGGGCCAACAGAGAGCTGATGGGAGCCAGCCGTGGTCTGGGCCTGGTTCTGGCCAGTGGCCATCTGACTGCTGTTTCTTGCCGGGGCAGGGGCAGGTGAGGGGTCCTTGGGTTTTGGCGGACTACGGAGAGCAGAAGTCACATTAGGTGTCAGGTACTCCCTGCGAAAGCCAGTCAGTGCACTATCAAGACACCAGATTCCACCAGAGTTCACACCTCCACAGGCAAGGAGGGCATCAGGAATTTTCAATAATTTGCACTGGGTCTACAAAGCCACTGTTTATTTGGGGCCACACAGAGCTAAATATTTTAGGACATTCACTGCCTCAATTGTCTTCTAGCTATTCAGCTATTCGAATATCACAAGACACGCCATTTGATAGAGGCCAATGAGGAATTTCTAGTTTGCTTGTACTTAAATTGGACAGTATTAAAAAAAAACATGAAAGGGCTTCTGGACTTCCAAAGAACGAGATATGACGCACACAGTGTACAAAACAAAGCAAAGCTGTGGCAAGATCCTGACAGTCTAAATTATAAAGTGCTTGATTATTATTAATCGTTTGCACTCTAGTAAAGAGTAACCCTTGAGACTCAGCGATGGCTCCCAGCCCGGAGCTGGTTAGCAGCAGGGTGAACAGAGATCAGAACATGGGCCAATTCCCGGCTCAGAACTTCGTACACTAAGCTTTACAGCTGCATTTTGTCAGGGTCACCAAAGAGTGAACGCCATTCGGGAAGGGTATACAAAAATACCCACAGGGCACAAAAAACAAAAGCAAATTGACAACTGACATTCCATTTGTCCTTCTGCAGGGCGTTCTAGTTATTGTCTTAATGCATTTAGCCTTGATTAAGCAAACCGAAGACTACAGGTAAATGAAAAATGTTTGAGTCTGCTAATACTTTTTTTTTTTTTCCCCTCAAACAAAAAAATTAGAGCTGAAACAAAGACGTGTGTGGAGCGGCAGTTTCGACAAGACAACATGGAGCTCAGGATGTGCCTAGGAAGCCTGGGGAGGTGGAAGCCTTCATGATTTTTAACCAAAATGTGAACTTCAGCTAATTCTGTGAGTAAAAAGGAGCTCAGGAATATATAGGGCAACCTGAATTCGGCTGTGAGGCTGGAACGCGATTATCTCCTAAGCAGCTGGCATCACACCCCACCAGGCACTCCCTCCCCATCCAGAGAAGCTTGATCCTTGTTCCATGCACTTATTTTACTTTATATGTGGTTATTTAGTGCTTTCTAGATGGCCACAGTAGAGAAAAGGACCAGAAAAATCGGAGCACATACTCCGTAGAGGGGCTCATCTTTTATAGCACTTCTCGTCCTGAACTATCTCGCACACCACCTAAAGTGGCCTCTGGTGGGGAAGTGAATTCAGGCAGATTAGATGAAAATCTCAAGTTCAAAGGCACTCTTCCTTAAAGCTGTACCTTATACCCCATTCCAGGTGGCTAATCAAAAGGTTAAGCAACAAAAGGGCCTCTTAAGAAAGTACCATCATCATATTTTCTACCTTGTATTTCCAATCAATTTGCCTGTAAGACTGAAAGCTAGGGGTGGGGGAGGTCTCAGTCACAAACTGTGCCTGGTACGGCACCCAGCACACAGTTACTCAGTAAATCTGATTGGACGGGTGGATGGGTGGATGGATGGACGCACGGATGGATGGACTGATGGATGGATGGGTGGACGAAGGGACGGATGGACAGATGGATGGATGGGTGGGTAGGTGGACGGATGGATGGATGGGTGGGTGGGTGGGTGGACAGATGGACGGACAGATGGATGGATGGGTGGGTGGACGGATGGACAGATGGATGGATGGATGGATGGGTGAGTGGGTGAAGAGATGGACGGACAGATGGATGGATGGTGGGTGGATGGATGGACAGACAGATGGATGGGTGGGTGGGTGGATGGATGGTTGGATGGATGGATGGATGAATAAATGGATGAAGGGAAGGATGGACGGATGGATGGATGGGTGGGCAGATGGATGGATGGACGGATGGATGGGTGCGTGGGTGAATGAATGAATACCAGCAATGCTCTAATCTAAGTAACTCATTACATTCAAGTGTTAATTACTTAGTGTACAAGATGACAAAAGCAAATGATAAATGAACACTGAATATACATCAAACAGGGAAAAGAGGTTTATAATACAGCTAGCCACCTATTGGCTTCCAGCACCAAAGCAGGATGATAAAGAATGCAAACAAGTGTTGCTTCTTTTGGAAAACAGGAAAGAGAGCAAGCAATTTACAGTCTTTTTTCCCATCCTTTGCCAACCAGAAGAGGGAAGGCAGATCTGGTTCACTCCACGCCGAGCAATTCTGTGGGCATGGAGGGGACGCCTACAGGCCAGCACCTGCAAGAAGGCTGGGGCATTGAGCACCCACTGCCAGCAGAAGCTGGTCTTCTTACCTGTCGCCTGAGCTTGGCCCCTGCTCCAGTGTGCCCGCAGAGGAGGGGGCTGTCCCACCCCCTGCACTGCTTTCAGCCCTAGAGCTCTGGGGAGGGGGCTCTGGGCCTGCAGGAGCCAAGGTGCTGCCATCTGTGGGCGGGAGTGGTGGCTGGAAAGCTGGGGCTATGTGCTTTCTAGTTAGAGTGCCACCCCGCCGGTGGGCCTGGAAGTCCATAAGCTTCACACCAAAGCTACACAGAAAGAAGAAACAGTCAACACAGCATGCAAGCCAACTAGTGAGACAGAAGTCCATCACTCCACACGTGTTACAACCCGCGCACGGCAAGAGCCACCCGACTTGCCCCGCATGCAGTGAGGCAGCAAGGACCAGACGGATGGTCATTGCTATTACTGAGGCAAGCAACTTGCCTTGGCTTTAACCTGAGCAAGCAATAGACCTGGTACTGATCAATGTCCTGTCTCAGTTCGGGTGTGAACAGCTGAAAGTCCGTGGACAGGCCTTGTATGGAGTGGGTGACATCATGTCAGCGTGCCCACCCGCCTACCACCCAGTGGCATCCTCACTTCCATGTGTTTGGCAGACGGGGTGGCAGCCAAGGGCAGCATCAAGACATCACACCACACTGCCTCCTCGGCCAAGGTGTACGAGCACTAGTGTGGGTGCATGTGAAGAATAGATCTGAGAGGATTCGTGATCCTGGGAAAAAAAATCACTGCTTTTGGGAAGGAGATGGTGGTTGGAAGACGGGGAGAAGGAAGATTCACTTTTCACGTAAGTGAACTTAGGTGATGGAGGAACTCTCAGGCTTTTCAGTTTGAAAAATAAACACGTGTGGCTCCCTGAGCTCGCGTGTGCTGGGTCAGTTGGCAGGAAGAACCTACCCCGGGAGATAACCGAGAATCGCATGTGCCAACCACGGCCACGATGCTGCATTTTGTGACTTCAAATACACGAAGTCACAAGTGCGGTGGCCAGTGTGTCATCAGGAAGCAGGACCTACTGCGTGACTGGGGCTTCAGAGAAGTAAAACTTCTGCACATAAGAAATGTGGGTTTCAGAGGGACAGATGGGAACGTAAAGTATTGGCCTTTGCCCGGACAAAACAACAACAACAAAGCAAAAGGAAACAAAAAAATCAAAGCTCACTATAAGTTCGGGCAATGAAAAGAAACTATGAAATTTAGTTGTGAATCTGTTTACTGGTTTAGTTGTAAAACTGTGTCGGGTGATGTTATTCCGTGTGTGCGCAAAGCACGTCACTCCAAAGGCCTCACTTGACCTTTCAGGTGAATACAGTGGCATTTCATCATATGGACTTAATGGTTGGCCTCTGCAGGCACAAAACATAAACAGCCTCATTAAGCATTGAAAATCCCACTAAACTCGCCTGTGGAGCATAGAACAGAGACTGACGTCTCTCACTAATGCCAATGCAGCTGTCTTTTTTCTTCCACGATCAGCAAATAGAGAAGTACCTCCAGCTGAACACCAAATTCAGCGGCTGGCTTCCACGAAGGGCCAAGTTATGCCCAAAATAGGTCTCTCGAGGTGGGTTATTCTCCCATCTGTCCACAACATTTAAATTTCCTCCCACTTTTCCTCTCCGTTTCCCCCATCAAGTACATTTAAGTGACTTCGTAGCATGTGTATGATGCTTATCACAGACCGGGTGAAGCTTGGACGCATATGGAACAGATGTGTACTGACAAGCTACGTGTCTGCCTTGGGGGGTCACGTTTAATGTTTGGAATGAACTAGAGCGGAATTCCTGAAATATCTGGACCTAACAGTCATGGGTGCACCGTGGGCCACTCTCATACTATAGGTCCATTGAGGCAGTACCAGATCTCGAGGGTTTAATAATTCTTCTACATGACATCTGCTGCTGGAGGAAAGTGAACAGCTATGAGCACACCTCTCCTTCTTCACCAAGTCCCCTTCCATGACCGCCATGCTGGCAGGTCGCTTTCTCTCGAGGGTCCCTGAGTCAGAGTCATTTCCAGTGTGAGATGAGTGATTGGAATTTGGGGTGACGAGAGGCACAAATGCTTCCGATACGTTAAATTCCACCTCTGCAAGGAGAAAAAGAAACGAATGTGAAGGTACACCTTAGAGACAATGCAGGTTTGGTGCAGACCACTGAAATAAGGCGAGTATCGCACTGAAGTGAGTATCGCAATAGTGTGATGATAAAGCAAATATCACGATGAAATGAACAATCCAGTAAAGTGAGTATCACAATAAAGCAAGTCAAATGGCTCTTCTGGTCCCCCAGTGCACATCAAAGTTATGTGTGTACTATGCTGCCATGTGTAAGAGCATTAGGTCTACAAACACAGGGCACATACCTTAATTAAAAAATACTTTATTGCTAAGAAAGGCTAACCATCATCTGAACTTCCAACGAGTTATAAACACTGATCGAAGATCACTATAACCAATATAATGAGAATGGAAAAACTTGGAAATACTGCAAGAATTACCAAAATGGGACAAAGACATGAAATGAGCAAACGCTATTGGAAAAATGGCAGCAAAGGCGGGGCTGCCACCAACCTTCAACTTGTAAAATAATGCAACATCTAGGAAGCGTGGTAAAGTGAAGCGCCATGAAACGAGGTCAGCCAGCACATAAGGTGTACAGCATATGGGCACACGAGGCTTAAAAATTACCCCCAGCCCTCCCTGTTTCACAAGTGCAACCCCCTGCCCCCTCATCTTCTCAAGGTTTGCCAAGCCAGGGGGAGGAGGTAAATTGTGATAAGGACAGGGTATGATTCAGAATATAAGTTACACGATTCCTCTGCTTTCTTCTTTGTAAAAAAAAAAAAAATTAAAAAATTAAATTTAAAAAAAATCATGGAATATGGAAGAGGACAATAAGCATGGATTACTTAAAAAAAGAAAGGTATTTACAGTTTGATATAAAATGCAAATAAAAGGCAACAGCAACTCCATACTGCCTAGAGCAGTTTTTCTAAGATTTGTTTTCCCAAAGAAATCTTGGGCAAAATGCCAGTTTTCATCCATGCGTCATGTACTTGTTGAGAATCTCCATGAGTAAGGTGTGATTCTCAATGGTGAGGAGACCCTGGGAAAGGACAAACGAGCTCACCCTGGTGTCACGGGAGGTGACAGCGGGGCCACTCTGGGCAAAGTACGGGGCAGGAGGTCTGGACTCACAAAGCTTGCCCTACCAGTGTCCCCGAAGGGGTTCATGGAACCTCTGAAGATCCCAGGACTACAACAAATATAGTTTGAAAACCTGTTACCGTTGCCTGAAATCCTCTTTCTCTGACACAGTCAACTCCCACCTTCACAAAACGGCTCCAATCAACCTATCCAGCTTCATCTTCCACCTTTACAAAAACCCGGCTCTCTGGCCACAGGAGCAAAAAGCTGTCTTCCAAGTGGAAAACTGCATATCCGGTGTCACCCCTTCTAGAAAGCGGTCCTGGTTCTTTGTGCCCAACATCCGAGTTTGTATAGCCATCCACCCTTCCTTCTAACACGTGGGATAGTGTCTGCTTCTTCTCAGATGGCAGACAGCATATCTCACCAGCAGGCATGGCGCCGGGGGTATTAAGTACACACTGGCTGAGTGGACACCCCCGGGGTGAAGTGAAACAAAGAGAAATACAAAGTAATGTGGATGCCAGGATGTCAAAGATGGACACGAGGGGGTCTAAAAATAAACGTGAGCCAGTCACGGAATCGCGAAGGGGTTACTGAAGCATTTTCTTCTTTAAAGAATTTTTTATACCATCATTGTGCTATTTGGGCAATCCGTGAAGTTGAAAAGTTACGTTACCTTCAGGGAAGAACCAGTCGGCATGCTGGATAATGGGCTCGATGACCGCAACCACGTGGACAGAGGTGGCTGCTGCCATTTCAGCCAGAGTTCTGCGAAGGACATTCACAGTTAGACCGCTTTCCGCAGGCAGCCTCTAATTTCTGCAGGTTGTTTCAGAGCAATTTAATTATTTTGTTTTTTTTTTTTTTGAAGATTATTTATTTATTTGAGAGAGAGTGAGCGAGCACGTATGAGTGGGAGGGGTAGAGGGAGGAAGAATCTCAACCAGATTCCTTGCCAAGCTGGAGCCCGACACGGGGTTTGATCCCAGGACCTGGAGATCGTGACCTGAGCTGAAGCCAAGACTCCAATGCTTAACTGACTGCGCCACCCAGGTGCCCCAATTTAGTTACTTTAAACAAGAAAATATTTATGCACAAATGCAAAAACTAGATCCATGGGGCTCCGGCCTCAGCGTGTGGCAGTGACACCTCAGGAGGAAAAATCGCCCTGACTCGGCTGTCACTCCCTAGTCTGCATGTGCTGGGTTAATGGTGTGTCCAAATGCTGATTTTATGTCGGTTTGGAACGGGGTTGCAACCAGGCATTTTCCCACTGGAGCAGCGTTGCCCAAGGTAGTCATCTCATACGACCCAAGACACCACCGACAACTTTGCCCACAATATAAGCGAGAGTGTGCGCTGTTTCGGTGTGCACGTTACATCGGAGAACCTGAGCCCCATGTTTACACAAACTACTAATTAAGGCTGTCACATCTGTGGACTGGTCCCAAGATGCAGGTTTGGAAGTTGAGGGTGTGAATGCCAAGGTTCAAAAGGAAGAAAACAGGTAAGAATCGTTATCCCTAGTGTCAAGGAGCTCACGTTCCAGTTCAGAGTCAGAATATCACAGAAGCCAAAAAGCTGCAAAGGCCTGACATTTAGGGAGTGCCCAACCATGGGGGTCACAGGGGCATGAGGAAGGTTCAGGACACAGACTGTGGGTCCCGCCACTTCCCTGCTGTGCAACTTTAAGCAAGTTCCTTGGCCTCACCTGTAAAAATGAGGACAGAAGCACCTACTTCAAAAAGGTTACTTGTGAGGATTAAAGGAGGTCATTATAATGCCACCAGAGTAAATACCAATGTTGGTGATTTCCCAGGAGCTCTCTACCTGGGCTCCCAGACCCCTCCTTTCTATTCAATCTGCATTTCTCGAAGACAACAAAAAAGAGAACACAGGCAGGGGGCAGGAGCAATGGAAGAGAGAAAAGCAGACTCCCCACTGAGCAGGGAGTCCGACGTGGGACTTGATCCCAGGACCCCAGGATCATGACCTGAGCCAAAAGCAGACGCTTAACCTACTGAGCTGCCCAGGCGTCCGCAATTATCTTTTTAAATGCAGTTTGATCAACTCATTCTGCTTAGAAACCTTGATGCCGGGCACCTGGGTGGCTCAATTGGTTGAGTCTTCCGCTAGGTCGTGATCCTAAAGTCCTGGGATCGAGTCCCACATCAGGCTCCCTGCTCGGCAGGGAGTCTGCTTCTCCCGCTAACCGCTCTTCTCTCATGCTCTCTCTCTCATTCTCTCCCAAATAAATAAAATCTTAAAAAAGAAAGAAAGAAAGAAAAAAAGAAACCTTGATGCCTCCCTGACCATTTATGACCTAACATAAGTTCCAAAACCTCCACCAGATACATAAGGCCCTTCAGAACCTGGCTCAGTCTTCATATTCCTCGGGCACAGTCTCCTGGCCCCAGTGCTCGGGTCACACAAGACCATGTGACCCGCCCCCCACCAGGCCCTTTCACACACACAATGCCTTTGCTCATTTGGGCCGCACCTGCAGGAAGCTATTAGTCTGTCCAAGTACAACCCAAGTGCCTTTTCCTCTGCAGGGCTCTCCCTGCACTTCTCACCCTGAGCTGTGCTCCTCTGATATGCACTGTGGCCGTCGTGCTTTATAACGTCTATGGCAGCCCCGGTGCCATGGCCATTCAGCTGCCTGCCTGCCCAACAGCAGGGCCCTCTGAGGACTGCACGCATGACCTGCCTCTGGGACGGGACCCAGCTCACGACAGTGTTCTGAGAATGTCGGCTATGTGGAGAGACCAGGCTCATAAGCGCAAGTCTGGAAGTGCATCTTACCCTAGAACGGGGTCTGTCCCCCTGCGGCACAAAGATTAAAATACCGTGATGTGGGGAGAGGTCACTTACCCTTCAGTTTTGGCCCATAATAAGTTAGGGCCTAACACAATTGCAATGTTGCTGGGAGTCATTTTATTGACGTCGCTGGTCTGAGCAAGCTTTGCAAGGAACTTGATTAAATACCTGGGGGAGAAAAGAGAAAGGAAAATATTTGCAGGAACAGCATCCTCCAACCCTGGGTTGCTCAGGTGCTAAGTGCAGAGTGGAGTCGAATCAGAGTCTGGCTCAGGTTCTGTATCTTACAAAGTCCTGTGCTCTCTGTTTCAGATGACAGACTCCGTTAGGGCTTGGAAGAGGAAAACAGCTCACAAGAAGACCTCCACGATTCAATCCCTATTTGCTGTGTACTTTCCACCATTTCTCCTTTATGCCCTATCAACCCCTCAGTAAATTACAATCTGGTTAACAGTGAGCTTGATATGTTTTAATGTAGACGTGAAAAGATACAAGTAGAGGGACATTACTTAGACAAAGCTGTATTTGAAAATATCTTATGTGGTATTTATGAAAATTTCCAATTTATCATATAGTTACAGTCTCTCCTATACAAGCACAGCACTATAAAAATAAAATATTAAGAATAACCCCACTATCTATTAATAGGGGGCTGATTAAATTAAGATATATCCATACATCTTAGTTTAGTGGTAGAACCCAGGATTGAAATTAAAGGTCAGGTAACATGCCACAAATTTCACCGGTAGAATATCTGTCATTTTGGACCAAGTCCTCCTCTACCATTTTATTTGGTTTTCAATACTGTGGGCTACCTTTTATCCTTCTTCTCCTTACACTTCTTCAAAGTCATATTTTAGGTCAAAGTGGAAGTGCATCTTACCCTAGAACGGGGTCAAAAGGAAATTGGAGACGAAATTCTAGAAATGTATTCCATGGTAAATTCTCTTAGAAACAGTTAATTCCACAAAGCAATATGTAATTTCCAGTTCTAGACATTTCATCTAATAGGATGATTTATGCTCTATTCAAAATAAATTCTATAGCATATATAGAAACAACTGCAGAAAATATAATTGTTGATTAATTTTTGCCTTTTACATACTGGACAATTTATTTATTTATTTATTTAGTAATTTATTTAAGTAAGCTCTACACCCAATGTATAGCTTGAGCTCATGACCCTGAGATCAAAGAGTTGTGGGCTCTACTGACTGAGCTGGGTCCAAATCCAACACACAGTCAAGCCAACTTTCCATGAGAACTTTCTCCTTGTAGCTGGAGTGGTAAGCTGACCAGGGGACTTAGCTGTCAATGCAGACCTGATGCAGATACATCACACGGTGATATGCTTCACAATAACATATATCAAATCCCACTGCCAGCAACCCCCAGTTCCTCTCCGAAGCACTTGCTCGGTGTGCTTGGACCGAGTGACCTCTGCTGCAGATGGCACCTTTCTTCACTCCAGAGTCACTGTGGCTTGCTGGCTTAATTTGCAGGATGCCAGTCATACATACCTAAAGTTAACAAAATTTTGTGGTGGCAACTTTTGACATGTTCTCCACAAATCCTGAAGCTTTTTGTCTTGATCCTGCACACTGAGAAAAAAAAAAAAAAGCAACCTGTATTCATAACCCTTCATTAGGACACATCATTAGCAACCCCTGGGTTAATAACAGGCTATGTGAACAGCGATGCCCTCGATGACAGAGAAAAAGCACAGATGGAAAACAGGACGGGTTTGGAAATGAATACATATGGAGTCAAATACTTCACTCTGAGCCATGAGTTAGCTTCGCCAAGACTCAGTCTCCTGATCTGCCCACCTGCAGATAAGAATGCTGATTCTGCCCAGTGACGGGGAGGTTCTAGAGATATAACCCGCAAAACCATTTGCGCCCACTCCTGGCACACAGGAGACAAGACACCGCTGAAAACTCTATCCCAGAAGGTGCCTATCTCCACGAGGAGCTTCCTGGAGCCCAGATTTCTTGCTGGCCCAGCCATAGGGGGGCTGGCTGAGCTCCCAGGCACCCAAACCCCCACGCCTCTTCCTGCCCTTAACTCTGCCCAGAGGCTCCAGGCCCAGCGGCCCTGTCCTGTTGTGAAGCAGTCACAGGAGCTCTTCCACTCTATGGTTTCCATGTGCAAACTTCCATTGACACAAAAGAGGGCTGGAGAGGGTGTTAGCAGTCGCCCACACAATGTACCTTTGGACCTAAAATGTCCTCCACAACTGGAACAATCTGGACTGGGGGGTAGCAGGTAAACGTAATTGTACGTTAAAGGCTGGTCATTGTGTCACTGGGATGCTGACCTTTCTCACATATGGAGGATCCATACACTCAGAAACAGATATCTGCTTCGAAAAGTGTATTTTTTCATGGGAACCATGTTGGGAGTCTTGGAACCAAGAGAAGACTCAGGCGCAAGAGGAGTGGAGCAGGCTACCCAACAGAGGAGACCCCAGAATGCTCTCCTACTCGACACTGCTGTTGGGGCCCATTTATTCAGTCCCACAAAAATGGACATTTACAATAGGCTGGGCCACACGCAGGTTCCAAGGATATGACCGTGACTATGAACTTACTCTGATATTTTCTTTTTTTTTTTTTTTAATTTTATTTGTCAGAGAGAGAAAGTGAGAGAGAGAGAGAGAGAGAGAGCGCACAAGCAGAGGAAGCGGCAGGCAGACGGAGCAGGCTCCACGCCAAGCAAGGAGCCTAATGTGGGACTTCATCCCTCAACCTCGGGATCATGACCTGAGCAGAAGGGGCAGACACCTAACCAACTGAGCCACCCAGGTGTCCCTGAATTTTTCTTTTTTAAAGATTTTATTTATTTACTTGTCAGAAAGAGACAGAGCACAAGCATGGGCAGGGGGCGGGGGGAGCAGCAGGCAGAGGGAAGAGAAGCAGGCTCCCCATTGAGCTGGGAGCTCAATGCAGGGCTCAATCCCAGAACCCCAGGATCATGACCCAAGCTGAAGGCCGACATTTCACTGACGGAGCCACCCAGGTGTCCCTTACTTTGACTTTAAAAACCTTAACAATAGGGGTGGAACCACCTGCCACTGAAGACTAAATGTTCAGCCCCAGCTGCCCATCTGCTGGGAACGGGTGACAGTGGCTAAAGACAGGGGAAGGGTAGGATGGGAAAGGAGATCTGTTCCTTCTCCCTTAGGGTGAGGAATTAGGCTCCTAAGGGAGGAAGTGAGTCAGAACCATGAGGCGCAGGCTAACAAGGAGGCAGGCTGGCCGGCCAGAGAGAAGTCTCTGGGGCTTTTAGGACAAGGCTGCCAACAGCTCCTGGCATGGAAGCTGGGCATGGGGGAGAAGGAGCAAATGACAGGGATACAGTCTTTGGGGCAGACAGGTCTGGGTCCGAATTCCCACTCTGCCAGTTACTTGCTGCTCCCTGGGCCCCGTGCCTCCCGCGCCTCAGTTTCTGCAAACCATATCTGTCTTTTATGTCGCTGATCATGGATGACAGGAGGTAATGGGTATTAAGATTAGTAGGTACTAAGATTAGTAGGTACTAAGCACATAGTAAGTGTTAACTACCATTACTAGTACTGTCAACACTGTATTACTGCACAACTGAGTTTCCCCACGGCTTGCCAGGCACATTGCCGCTGGCCAGTATGACACCTGTCCCCATGACAGGGCTTCCCTCCCTCAAAAAGGGGTTTGAGACCAGCTGTTCTAGTCATACAGGTCCCACTACATGTCTTCATCCATATACATCATGCAAACTGAAGCCAGTGAGTAAGTGCTCACGTTCCCACACTGATAATAATACTCCATATTTTCACCCAACATGTAAGAACTGAGGCACTTATTATTCAACACACGTGCTATTTTAATGTTACTTTATGACCGCTGAGAGTAAGATGATTCACAAAGGGGATATAACATCCTGTCGTTTTCTTTAACTTTGGAAACTGTGTTCTTTAAACTTACCTTGCAACTTGTGTCCATTCTTCATACAGATTAAAAGTCATCAGAGGTTCAGGCAGTTCCCGTAAATAGGACTTTAAAGCACCTGAAATTGTTAACATTCAAGGGGTAAGCCTGGGAATCTCGGGATGGGTTATTTTCGCAAATTGAAATGATGTCAGTTACAACATGCCGAGAATATGCGAAACACGCCATGAATCAGCGGGAGTAGTCACAGAGCGTGGGGTGCTCCTAAAACAAATCCTGGCCCTTGCAAAATAGATTTGAGGGGTCAGTAGAAAAGAAAATTAGCTTCAAAGTAACCTAATGGACATCATTTCCCAGGCAGATCTAGACTCTGAAGGAGAAAGAAGAGAAGGAAATATAAGCAGGTCTCCAAATATTTGGGTTAGAAGCTACCTTCTTCACCTTTACTTAATAATCAGGAAAACAAAGAAACCCCCCAAACAGGAAAAGGGGTGTGTGTGTGTGTGTGTGTGTGTACCCTTATTCAGTTGTATTTGTCATTTCAGCTTGTCCAATTAAACCTATATAGGGAGACCATTTCAATTTTATCTGAATCTGAAAATGAACACTGGATTTTTAAATGGTGATGTGTCTGAGATGGGACCCACCCCCGTGAGGGCAACTCCTCACAGCTCACCTGCAACAGCATGGGGGTCAGAGTAGAACTCATCCAGGTGAGAAGTAGAACAGTCTAAAGCAGCTTTCAGTTTCTTTAACTTGGAGGCCCCAGCCCCAATTCGGAAAAGGCCCTAAAGACAACAAAAGGCCATGAGCGGCAAGTTCAAATTGTGGGCTTTATGCTGAGCAGCAGCATACAGTTGATGAAGAGCTTTCCACCCCAGCCCCGACTCCCACACACCTCATCTGTGAGGGCGGGGATGCTGCCTGCCTCGCGGGATGACTGGGAGGGATGATGGGACCAAGCACGGGCAGGCAGGCAGAGGGGCAGACAGATAGGCAGAGAGCAATTCATTCCTGATCAGTGCGAGCTCTTGCCCTGCCCCATTGCTAAAATATCTGTGCCTATTAGAAATCTACTTAAATGCAATATTTTAGGGGCACCTGGGTGGCTCAGTCAGTCCTGGGATCAAGCCCCGCATCGGGCTCCCTGCTCAGCAGGCAGCAGGCTTCTCCCTCTGCCTGCTGCTCCCCCTGCTTGTACTTTCTCTCTCTGTGTGTCAAATAAATAAATAAGCAAAATCTTAAAAAAATAATAGTAATAAATGCAATATTTTAAACTTCCACAAGGTGGGCTGCTACAGATTTTTTAAATTTAGGATTTTGTTTTAAATTGACATCTCATGAAAACTTGCTAGACTAGGCTGCTTGTCACTTTCACTGCCCTAAAAGTTACTTAGAAAAAAACACATGGTCAACCAAGAAAGGCAGGACTATGAAGACATTGGTCCAGGTGTTATAAGATGTGGTTTTTAAGCAAAATTAATCTAGGCAAAGTTTCTCAATCAGTAGTACTGACATTCCAGGCTAGGTAATTCCTTGTTGTGGGGGGCTGTCCTGCACATTGTGAGACATTTCAGCAGCAGCCCAAGTCTCTACCCACTAGAGCCAGTAGCAAATCCACTTTTAAAATTGTGACCATCAAAACTGTCTC
Source organism: Lontra canadensis (assembly GCF_010015895.1). Lineage (NCBI taxonomy): Eukaryota > Metazoa > Chordata > Mammalia > Carnivora > Mustelidae > Lontra > Lontra canadensis. The sequence continues at coordinate 15,740,011 of NW_022631039.1, read as the reverse complement.
CAGACCTTGCCAAATATCTCCCAAAGTGGACAAAACTGGCCCCAGCTGAGCAGCTCAGATCTCGGCTACTAGAAGTTGGGGTCACATCAGTGGGGGAGGGGGCAGTAAGTGGAAGCAGATACAAGGGTGGTTTCTGGAGTGTCCCTTAATCTGGGTGCTGATCACATGCATGGGTTCAGTTTGTGGAAATTTACCAAACTGTTTACTTATGCACACATTTTCTATGTATAAAATACTTTAATAAGGTTTTTAAAAGGGAAAAAAAAAGACTTGGCATCTGATTTTGATTCCCCCCCATCATGAACTCACTCACCAGGAAGAGGAGTAACAAGACCTGTCCTGCTTGGTTCATGAGGTTCTGGGGGATAAGGATTCCATAAGATAAGAATATAAATACCCCCACCAAAATGCATAGTACTACCCAAATGTAATATTCTGCTTTAAGCAAACTAAAGCTCACAGAAGCTCTGGTCCATTTAGTGCATCATGAAATTCAATGCCATGTAAGCACGTGGGTGGCTCAGTCAGTTAAGCATCTGCCTTCGCTCAGGTCATGATCGCAGGGTCCTGGGATTGGGTCCCACATCAGGCTCTCTGTTCAGTGGGGAGCCTGCTTCTCCCTCTCACTCTCCCTCTGTGCGCTCCTTCTCTTTCTCTCTCTCTCTCAAACAAATAAATAAAACCTTTTAAAACATTAAGGGGCACTAGGGCACCTGGGTGGCTCAACTGGTTGAGCATCTGCCTTCAGCTCATGTTGTGATCTGAGAGCCTTGGGTTCAAGTCCCATATCTGGCTCCCTGCTCCACAGGGAACCTGCTTCTCCCACTGCCTCTGCCTCCCTCTCTCTCTCTCTCATGAATACATAAATAAAATCTTGTAAAAACTTTTCTTAAAAAATGAAATTCAATGTCACAAATCACAACCAGAGTCGAAAATGAAACAATCAAGTGGGGAAAAAGAAAGTCAGAGTGTACCACACACAGAAAAGGGAAATGTTCTGTGAAACTCGTTTCATTCATAGTGTCTGTTCCAGGTAAAATGTGCAGGGTCCCCGTTTAAAATGTGGGTCATGGCAACTGAAGCTGGAAAGCCGTCAGTCCATGCAGCGTAGGTGGCGGCAGGCAGGGCCACCGAGCGCCGCTCACCTCCTCCTTCATGCCCGTCTCCAGGAGCAACATGACGCAGGCTTCGATGGGCAGGGCAATCTCACGGCCGCTCCGCTTCAGGTGTTCCTCCAAGGGCGTCCCAAAGGCTGGCTTTTCCGCCCACTTATCTAGAGCAGCAAACCATCCAGTAAGACACTCAGTGATCTCACGGCATCAGTGGGGAGTTTCTTTTCTCCCCAAACCACCAAAGGGGAATTTTTTTTTTTTTTTTTTTTTTTTTTTAGCAGGCTGGTAGTTGAGGCTTGGGAAAAGGGGAAGCATCTGTTCTGTTTGCTTTGGTTATTTACCATGTACTAGAACAAGAATAGGTCTCAGGCTGGGGGGGTTACTTTCAGAACAGAGCCCTGAACGCCCTCCAGGGGGAGCTGTTGAGCAGAAGGCGTGAGGGGGCTCCTGCACGGGACAAGTGGGCCGCCTGGAGCTAACCCTAACCCGAGGATTAGTCCGAGCAGACGGATTTCCCTGGAAGGAAATTTACTCTCACCATGCAAAGCAGCAATGGCCTTCTATCTCGAGGACAAGAAACAGACTCCTTCAATATGTAAGAGGAAATAACTTCTTAAGATTTTAAACACAAGCCAAGCGTCATCACACAGGACCGGAAGACGGCCGATGTGAACTCGTATTAAACGCAATATGTCCAGGACATGCAGGGCCTCCGAGCGCCATCGCCCCAGCCACGTCCCGAACATTCCGAGTAGGAAACCACGCGGTATCTGCAGCACCAAAGCAGCTGAGGCTGAAGCCTGCGTCAGCAGTAAAGCGATCATTTCTATTATTTTGGGGTCACATACTCTGCTTCATTCCACAAGAGGTGTGAGGCAGCCTAGCAGGAGTACGCACAGTAGAGCAGTGAAACAGAAACAAGAATTTTGTGAATGGACATATTCCATTAGAACGAGAGGCGTTTTGACTGGGTTTGGCCCGCCGGTGGGTGCGTACGGATCCCCAGCTGCCTGAGACGCACACAGACGCAGAAGAGGGGGAACCAGCCCGTGGAAACTACTTTGCTGAGCAACACTTAGTTCCTTCCAGAGACGGGAAGGGTTCGCGTCCTTCTCGGCACCGTTAATGGACAACTGTCATGCAGCCACTTTGCTGTTCGAACCTTGGGTTCAAAGCAGGCAGTAGGACGCTGATGTGCCCCTTACCCTTAGCTACGCGGAAGAGCGGGGACGGACCCCATCACGTGATCCGCACACAGGGGAAGGAAAAAGAGGGAAACCCCATGTCCATGGACCCAAGAGCTTTTACAAGGTTAAAATCGATGGAAAGTGGGCTCCAGGTGGAAGAGGGGTGAGGACAAGGGAGGTGGGTATCCTCCTCATCTCTGATCCTGGCCCCAGCCCTGGTAGCAAGAGCATCTGGGGGTCTGGTCCTTCTCAGAAGACAGAACTCTGTGACATTCCTCTCAGAGGCCAGTCCTTTCCCTGCACACTTTGTCCCTTTGAACTAAATGATTCTCAACACAAGCAGAAAATGGCTATGAGGCCCCTCCCCTGGGGGGAACATCAGAACCCCCAGGGCAGTTTTGCAAATGGCACCTGCCACCGCTGCCACTGCATGCCTGACCCTATCCTCTGAACACCTGCTGGAACTTCCTAGGAAACGCTCTATGGTGTGCCCCACCCCCAACCTTGGTGTAACATTGGCAGAAGGAGGACGTGAGAACCGGTTACCTAGACAACTCCTGAGCCAAACTGCCCGAAGGGGCTGGCCTCTCCAACAGTGGACGCCCCACGTTCCCAGAGACTCCCCACCCTTCTAACTGGGAAGACAAGACGAGACACACACGTAAACATACAACAGTCATTAAAAAGACAAGACATGTTTGCTAAGTCATGGCCAGAAAATGGTACAGATCAGGGTCGCAGATGCGGGTGCCCACAGAGGCCAGTGAGGCCCCCGAGGTGCTGAGTCAGGATGGGAGCGTGGGGTCCACTGAAAGGCAGCCCTGAACACCCCCTTAGTGCCTGCTGACCCGTATTGCCAGACTTCCAGGACTTTTAAGAGAAGCCAGAAATTGGATTGTTATGTGAAGGTGTCTGGTGTTTCAAAGGTGGCAAAATTTTTTGAAAAATGAGATACACCCGTTTGCGACTTCTGGCACAGACCACAGACATTAGAACGACTTGGGAGACAAAGTGTTTGCTGCTGGCTTCAAGGCAGGGAGCTGGGGGCTCTGAATGAAACAGACCAGGAAGAAGGGCTGAGAAAAGACCAGGGATCTTGAGTCTCAAAATTTACATTTGATTCCATAGCTCTTGCTCAAGGTGACAAGAGCCCAGAGAAGGGGGGATGGTGTGAGCAGAGCAGACGGCCCAGCAGAGGGCAGAAAAGACGGACCCCAGCTACAGGGTATGGAGAAGGAAGGACAAGATGGCTCCAAGGTCAAGTCTGCGTGGTTTGAAGGGAGGTGGCACCCAGGAGACACAGAGGAGAAAAAGACAGCTGGTTTTGGGGTAAGAATCAGCTTGCTTTCTGGGATGCATTGGAGTTTCTGGGGACAGCCAGAGGAGTCTCAGAGGGAACCAGCACTGAGGTGGCTATGAGGGTGAAGACATGGAGGACATGGGGGCTGTCACCAGGAGGGAACTCTGGGGACAAAGGGATGAGGAAGGGACATACACAGCCCTAACAATGGAAGACACAATCAGGTGCAATGAGGGGCACACTTTCCATCAAGGGAGAGACAGCCCAAGCCACATCAGATGCCAGAATCAAACAATTAAGAGCCTGGTCCACTGGGAACTGCAGTATTTTTTACTCTTAATAGAAGGGTAACTGGGAGTAGAAGCAAGACTGTGCACAGTGTGAAGGGCTGGCTGGTGGAAACGAGACATTCAGAGAGCCTACCAGAAGAACAGAATAGAATGAGACTGAACAGGGCACTGTGTTGTGAACAGGCAGGTACCAAGTCGGGTTGGCTGACAGTGCGTGTGAGATTGGGGTGCACAGGGGTACAGTGCTGTGGGGTCAAGGTGGTTTTTTTTCCTACTGTAAGGATGCTCTGAGTCTTTCTGAAAACAGAAGAAGAAAAAGAAAGAGGAAGATAGGAACTAAGACAATAGGGAGATGGGAGGACAAGCAGAAGTGGAAGGGGTTGAATCCCAAGGCTTGGCAACCTTGGAGAGAAAGATGGATCATGTTTCCTTTGTTGGGTTTCTGCCGCGCACACCTGCTCCTTGTTCCACTCTCAGCCTCCCCCCTGCCCTCTTCCTGTTCCCTGTCACTTGCTGACATACTTCTCTAGGGAAAACAGACTTGGGGAGAAGTAATTGTTTAAAAAAAAGAAAAAAAACCTTGGGGAAAAAAATCGTTAAAAAAGAAAGTTTACGGGGTGCCTGGGTGGCTCAGTCAGTTAAGCATCTGCCTTCGGCTCGAGGTTTTGATCTCAGGGTCCTAGGACTGAGCCCCGCATTGGGCTCCCTGCTCAGCGGGGAGTCAGCTTCTCCTTCTCCCTCTGCCCCTCTCCCTTCTCATGCTCTCTCTCTCTCAAATAAATCAGTAAAGTCTTAGGGGGAAAATAAAAGACCTGCTCACGAACCCCAATCTTCTCTTTTTTAATGCTTATCAGTCAGCTCCAAACCAGACTTTAATGCATTCAAAGTCTAAGACGATGATGGTTCCTATTCTGTCCTACATAGGGCCAGGCACAGGGTAGGTAATCCCACAGATACACGCTCTCGGCATTTGGAACTTGCCCCGCTAGAGCCTGCCCCTCGCAAGGCTGAATGTTTGCCAGCAGCTTCACTCCTCTGCACTGCAACTCAACCTCATCATCCCCCAACAAGGATGTTAGGTCACTTAGGAAAGCAAGGGCAGCTCATCCTAGGAAGTGTCAATCAGACGCATTTACTCAAGATGGCTGAAGGCCTGACTATGCAGGTGGTCAAGATAGAATTTTCGAATTCTGTCATCCAAAACCTTTCATGCACAAAGCCAGAAGCTGTGGGGACCCTCCTCAAACTAGGAGAAGTGACAGCCTTGAGGACGGCAGTTAGTGTGCACACCCCCAACACAAACATCCCACCCATACACCTGCTGACTCGCTTCCCAGATCACAGAGTCACCACACTCAGCACCTGGCTTGATCCTCTTCAGCCCATACCAAAGATTCTGCAGGGGGAACCTAAGCTCCCAACGTGTGGTCTACGCAAGCAAGATAGTATGAGATGGCCAAAGAAGACAGGGCAACTTCTGCCTCAGCTGTGTCTAATGATCTCTGCTGGGAGATGCTCTGATGGCAAATCAGAGAATTAAGAGTCAAAAGCTTTAATGTGCAGGTAAAACTAAGCATCAGGAGAAAGCTCAGTCCACTCATGACTTGTGTGGGTGAAGTCGGCTGAGAGCCTGAGTACAGTGGGCAAGATGTGAGTGCTAAGAACCAGAGCCTTGTGGGATCACAAGGAAGAGGGGGAAGGAGGGGTCACGGCCTGATGATTCAGTGATGCTGATGATGGGCCCCCAAGTACTGGCTTCTAAAAGTCCTTTCAGAAGGTCCACAGTATCTTCCCCAGAATGTATGCTCTTGGAATCACAGGGTCAGAATTGAACCCAATGGACTGAATAACGGACTTGGAAGAGGGTAAGACCAGAAGACCCATGCAGGCAGCCATCCCCAAAGGGTCCAGCTTTCTCCACAACTAAAGATGTCAGAACCGCTGCGAATGTCCCATTAGTAGGTTAATCTAGGTTTGGAAGAAAATTAGAGAATGTGGCGAGGAAAGATGAAATTATGCTGGGAGATAGTACTCTCCTAGGCAGAGAGGCATTACCCAGAGGAGAGGCATGCAAAGGAGTCAGGGGGAAGAAGAACAGAGGCAGAAGTGGTAGAGGCTTAGGAAAGGGGGCATCAGCCAGCACGCAGGTTACATTACCTTGATGGGCTCGCATTTCGGGAAGGGCCTTTTCTAAGACTGCTAATGCTTTTCTATGGTAATCTGCTTGGGCTTCTAATAACTGAGAACAGACCCACATTCAAAAACAAAAGTAACGTTAGCATCGGATGGACACACACACAATGGCTGAGCAAAACCAAAAATGAAATCTTTTGCAAAAAAAGCTAAAATGACTCAATTTTTACAATGCTTTCATATTTCGGCAAGGCGAGGTACTTACCGTAACAAAGAATTTGCCATACTCCCCTTCTTTGGCCATAAAGTTGTACATATCTGCGGCAAGTTGATCCTGGTGAGTGGAAGGGAAGACAGGTCACTGAAGAAAATGGCATCTGAGAATTAGTATTCGTGGACTCTTAGAGCAAAATGTCACGGAATGAGCCATGGATTAAATGTCCATCAACTGGTGGGGCACCTGGATGGCTCAGCTGGTTAAACATTGGCCTTCAGGTCAGGTTATGATCCTGGGTCCTGGGATTGAGCCCTGTGTAGGGCTCCCTGCTCAGTGGAGAGTCTGCTTCTCCCTCTTCCTCTGGCCCTCCCCCGACTCATGCTTGCTCTCTCTCTCAAATAAATAAATAAAATCTTAAAAAAAACAAATGTCCATCAACTGGGATGACAAAAATAAATAAATAAATAAATAAGGAAGCTTATTAGGGGAATGATAGGGGAGGATCTCCAAAATATATGACTAATATTCCTTATCAAGAAGTGAAGTACAGAGCATTATGTATGCTATGTTGCCGTCTGCGTGAAAATAGGAGAGAAAGAAGTGTTACATTTTTACTGCCACATGTGTATAAAATAAATATATAAATAAAAACTTGAAAGATGAATTAAGAAAAAAAGAAAAGGAAGAGGAAAGACCTGGCATAAGTGGAGCTCAGTAGTGTATGGGAAGACTAGAGTATCTGCGTTTTGCATGGGGCTCTGGGTCTAGGAAAGTAAAAACATTACCCTGGATTTTGTAAACACAGATCTGCCTTCACGAGGCTCCAAAGTTTGAGTTTACTGTATGTGTGGTCCAGGGATCCTCAAACTGAGAAAATTTAGTTAAGAATGGCCTCAAGTGGCACCTAGGTGTTTCAGTTGGTTAACTCTCTGATTTCAGCTCAGATCCTGATCTCGGGGTCCCAGGATTGAGCCCTGCATTGGGCTCCCAGCTTGGCGGGGAGTCTGCTTTTCCCTCTCCTTCTGCCCCTCCCCCCTGCTCATTTTCTCTCCCTCTCTCAAATAAATAAATAAAAATCTTAAAAAAAAAAAGATCTCAAACTGGTAACACTCTCTAGGGAGAATCACTGCCAATACCTAAGGGTCCCACAAAGTCTTAAAATGAGCTCACAATACAAAATTGCAAAACATGATACAAAATTGCAAAACACAGGAGGCAACAATCCACCATGAAGCAAAAGCCCACCACTCTCACAGAGGAAACAGAATTACCAAAGACTGTTATGATAAGTATATATAAAATGATTAAACATTAAAAAAGAAATAAGCACTATCTGTCAAATAAATAAAATCTTAAAAAAAAGAAAGAAGCAGCAAAAACAATACTCCACCATCAAAGAAGGCTGACTTTGAAGAATTAGAACCAAAAAACACAGTAAATGAAAGTCAAAACTCGATGTTAATTAATTATAAGTAGATAAGACCTAGCTAAAGAAAAAATCAGTGAAAAAAAGAACTTAAATCTCAGGAAATTACCCGGAAGTTAACATAAAAAGAGACAAACTATTTTCACCATTTGAAATGAGAAGGTATGGCATGGAAGTTGAGAGAAGACACATCAGCCCATAACACACCAGCTCAGACTCCTGAGACCGCTGCCAAATTCATGTCCGATAAGTACCCGATAGCTGAGATCCAGGTTAGACTGTATCTGAGGAAAGCTATGTAATTACATTAGTGAAGTTACGACTTTTCTGAACAAGAATAAGCCATTATGAGACTATTTTATCAGCAGCATTTATCCGAATATCATCTTTTTAAATGCAAAGACTATGTATGACATGACTTTGTGAGTTCAGTTTTAATTCCTATCCACTATATTACTTTAAAAAAGTCATTTTACTGCAGTTAACTGACTTTTTTTTTTTTTTGAAATTTTATTTATTTATTTATTTGATAGAGATCACAGGCAGGCAGAGAGGCAGGCAGGGAGAGGGGGAGCAGACTCCCTGCTGAGCAGAGAGCCCGATGTGGGGATCAATCCCAGGACTCTGAGATCATGACCTGAGCCGAAGGCAGAGGCTTAACCCACTGAGCCACCTAGGCATGCCTCTGCAGTTAACTGATCTTAAAGTTCATTATCTTGAAGAATGAATTATAGTATGACCTAAACAAACTAAAATATTATAGTCCTAACACTATCTGAAAGGATAGACTCCATTTTCAGAAAATGATGAATAATAAGACGAAGAAAAATGCAGATCTTAAGACTTACAAAAGCCTGTTTCTTTATCACCTCAAATAACATTTAGAATAAAGAGCTATCTTCATAGATGGAAGTAGTCACTTAACCATCTAATCTGGAATTTATTTTAGGAGATAAAAAATTATATTTCTCCCCATTACAAACCAATTGTCCCAGCAACATTTAAAAAATAATCCTTTCCTTCTCTGTGGATAGACAATGACCCCCTTTACTATATATTCAATTGTTTAAAATAATAGCATTGATTCTAGAAAACCTATGCTATTCCACAGATTATTTTTGTGGCTCTTGCGCTTTTATTTTTTTCTTCTTGTGCATTTTTTTAAAAAGATTTTATTTTGGGGGGTGCCTGGGTGGCTCAGTCCATTGAGTGTTTGACTCTTGGATTCGACTTAGGTCATGATCTCAGGGTGGTGAGATAAAGTCCAACAAAGGGCTCTGTGCTCAATGGGGAGTCTGTTTGAGATTCCTCTCTCCCTCCACCTCTGCTCCTCTGCTGGCTAGTGTGCATGTGCTCTCTCTCTATATATATAAATAAATAAATAAAATCTTGAAAAACAAAGTTAAAAAATGTATTTTTAAATAATCTCTACACTCAGTGTGGGGCTCAAATTCACAACCTCAAGACTGGGATCACACACTCCACTGACTGAACCAGCCAGGTACCCCTGTTGTGCACTGTTTTAATTGGTGTAACTTTATACGTTTTGCTATGGTTTTCTCCCACCCATTTTTTTCACCTATTCTTTATTTTAAATAAGCTCAGATATTTTTGTTATTTTAAAAAATATCCTACTCGAATTTATTTTATTTTTTAAAAAATTTTTAAAGATTTTATTTATTTGAGAAAGAGAGAGAGAGGGAGAGAGAGCCTAAGTGCAGTGGGGAGGGGCGGAGAGAGAAGCAGGATCTCTGCTGAGCCGGGAGCCTGATGCGGGGCTTGATCCCAAGACTCTGGGATCATGACCTAAGCCAGAGACAGATGCTTAACCAACTGAGCCACCCAGGCACCCCCACTTCAAATTTTTTTTTGAAAAGTCTTATTCTCATTATAAAGTAACACAGGGTCTTAGAAAATAAAGAAGAAACTAAAACCCACCTTTCCTATCATGCAGAGTATTCTGATAGGACTTGTGTGAAACACTAAATAATCTGCAGGATTTACCCTTTCCTCTGTCATTTGCAAGAACCAGGCTGATGCAACTATTATTTTTCAGGGAAGTCTCGTACCTTGCACAGTTCTACTTTATTTCCAGCTTCATCCATCTCTTCCTTTAGGGTATCTATTTTTGACGGAAGCCCCTGGAAGTTGGTTCCTGAAGATTTGTGAGCCTGGTTCCACCTGCAAAACATGGGGGCAACCAGCATCTGAAAAGCAGCTGCACATTCTCGACCTTGTAGAATCAGGGCCCTCAAGGAGACAGATTTTCTCCAAAACATACAGCATACATCAGATGCTAGCCTCTCTTGAGCTTATCCTCCAGGAATGGAAGCAAGCATGACAGGACTCTTGCAAAGCTATCTGCTCGGAATATAATCTACCACATCTTGTCTCATACATGACCCACTGCTGGAAATCACGTCGCAAAACCCCTTTCTGGTGGTGTCCAATCATGGCATCCTTGCAGTGAAACACCCTTGCACTTTCCTGCTTTGACCTGGAATGTTCCTGTGCCACTGGGAGTCAGTCCTCCTCTTGGGCTCCTATGACTCTTCCTGCTACCATCCTCAGCTGTGATTACTGCCATCATGTAAAACCCAGAACTTCAGTCAAGCAGCTAGCAATTCATAGGTAGCAAAACACTTGTAGAATAAAAAACAGTTCTTAGAATTAATATACTAAAGACCAAATTTTCAACAAATCTGAACTGTCATGTGGAATATTCGTATTCCCTTTACAGTAGGTGAGAAGCACTGAAAAAAGGAAGAATTATACCATAGCAAGAATAGGTGAGTACAGGGGGAACAGTAATCTAAAACAATCTCCGTGTGGTTTTCAAGTACGCTTTGACCTTCTGTTTGAATCTGGATTATGTGTGCTATTCTGGAAAGTGCCAGCAATTTCAATGTAAACTTGGATATTATTAGAGATGAAAACCCATACTAGCAATTCATCAAGCTTTCCAGCTGCTGCTCTGTGTCCCCCACCCCACCCCAACAGTATGCTCTGCCTTCTCTCCAGCTCCTGATGTGAGGCATTTCCCCACAGTGGAGCTTCGGCGAGTCTGCCAAGCTCAGCTTAGTGAGGCTGTATAGTGAGCGCATAGAGCCTGGACTTTGGAGTCAGACATGCTCAAATCTGAAGCCTGGCTCTCCCGCCACTAGCTGTGTGACCTTGGGCAATGACTTAACCTCTCTGTGCCTCAGTAAATTCATCTATAACACGAAGACAGCCAACACCGTCTGCCTTGCAGAACCATCATAAGGAATCAGGGAGAGAGCAAATACATATACATATGCATGCATATGTGTGTGCAGATTATATCTGCCATATAACAGATTCCTGCTTAGAAAATAAGCCGTAAGTAGTCATTAGCTAGGATCATTTTCCTCCAGGGAAGAGCCACAGGAAGAAGTAAAGAAATTCCACTGTCTATTTCTCTGATACCTGCTTTGATTGGTTAAGTGGACAAGACCATGAATGCAGATCAAGAATCTGTGTTGAAATCCCCTCCAGGATACATGTGCCGTACATGTGAAGCTTCTAGCAGATAAGCATCTATAATGTCACTCAACCAACTCTAGTGAGGGAGTATTCACAGCCTCATTTAATTAACCATTAGAACATGCTTCCTTATCTGGAGAAAAAAAAAAAATTCAACCTCAGGGTGGCCTCCACTCCCAGTCCTGTCCCAGATGATTCTAATCACAGGTGTCTGTGTGACAAGGAGACAAGACGGTGGACTTTAAGCCAGGGACCTAGCTCAGACGTTTATCTTCTCTGAGGCATGAAGCAAGTCATGTGGGTACTCTGTGCAGGTCCCTCCCTGATCGATAAAAGAAGTCTCTTTTCAAGAGGAAGGGGTGTTACCTAACCCACCGACCCCCGTTCCCTCTCCTATCCTGAGGGGCCTTGGCACTTGTACCTAGCATGGAGTCTGACACAGTAAGCACCCAACTGAGACCTGTCGAAAACATGAATGAGCAGAATGACAGGAACTGGTGGAACAGTCAAGTGAGCTGACAGACCATGCACGGAGCTCAGGGCCTCACACGTGGCAAGTGTCCGGTAAGTGGTGGCAATTATTTTTACCATGATCATTACCTTTTATGAGCTCAACGTTTCTTAAATCAGGACAAGTGATTTGTACATTGAATGGAGTGGTGTTTCTCCCCCTACCCCGTCCCTCAAAAAAGTAGATATTAAATCAGTGGTGCATTGATACTCAGTGGTATTTTAGAAACAAGGAAAGGTTGCCTTGTAGAATTGCTACCCATGTTCTAAATCCGCAATAAAAAAACATGTCCCAGGTAGAAGCTCAGGAAATGATGGCTGTCTCTCTGTGTATCTGCCAAAGAGAAATAATCGTATCCACTTCACAGGACTGCAATGTGAATGCGGTTACCAAATAAGTAAATTACAGAGATGAAGAGCACAGCATAGGCAGTACAGCTGAGAAAACTGTAGTAACACTGTACAGGGACAGATGGGGGCGACACTTACGGTGGTGAACACTGAGCAACGTATAGAACTGTCGAATCAATGTTGTGCACCTAATACAACACTGTGTGCCAATTATTCTTCAATAACAACAACAACGAAAGCAAACAAAAACAGCTAACAAAGCCACTTCTTGTTTAAATAAAGTTTTATTGGGAGACAGCCACACTTTCATTTACTTATGATCCAGAGCTGTTCCTATGCTAAAACAGCAGAGTTAATTAACTGTGAGAGGGACCACGTGGGTTGCAGAGCTGAAAATACTTCACAGAAAGTTTAGCAACCTTTGTGATAAATCTAAGAAAGGACAGGGCCGGGGTGGCTGCCTCCATTATTTCCCACTCTCATCCGAGAAGAAAGCCACGTAAGTCACTGATACAAATGCCCTCGTGGACAGAGCTAGGCTGGAATCCTGCCACAAGGCTCTGCAGATCGTCATCAGGCATCAACCCACAAGTCAGCAGCCCTCTGGGATGGTTTCTTAGTTCTGTGGGAGTTCCTCCCTCTTGAGAGCAGCATTTGATCATGAAAGTACATAACTACACGGAGTCTGGACTGGGCAGGACCCTCAGAACTGCTAAGATCACAGATCTTTTTATTCCTATGGTCCCCTATCCAAGCAATGAACACTCATAGAACAGCCTGCCACTGACCCCTCTCCCTTTAAAACATTTACTTAAGTTTCTCTTTTCCTTTTTTTTTTCCCCCTGTCTCTTTTTACTGCTGATTCACTAAGAACAGGATGTTCTAACATCATCCCCATTGCCATGATTGGGAGAATAAGCCCTAAAAAGCAGGTGGAAGTGGGTGTGACTTGGTCTACAGGTCAAGTGCATGAGTCTGGAAACCTGCATCTTGTCCACCAACTGGCCTTTCATCTGTTGGGGACGAGATGGTTGCTGAGGGAGGGACAATAATCCTGCATTACTGGTTATTTTTACAGCTCTACCTTACCTGGCTCTGACCGAATCCCAGTCTAACACCAATTTAGCGAGCTGTTTCCTCTGTTTTTGGATGTTGGGAATCTCCACCTAGGAAGAACATACCACATATCGAATGGGATAAGCTTCGGGGTTTTAAACTTAACATTTGAAAGGGTAATACTTATTTACTTCTATTGTTCTTGTAGGCATAGGATTTTGTACCCTCAATTTATTCCCCTTACTTCCAAAAAGAAGCATATATCAATGCCACTGGTTACTGTTAAAGTCATAGACACAAGCAAACCATTCACCACGCAGCCCACGCTAGTCTTAGCTTTTCTGTGCCTCCCGGCAAAAGCACCCACCTCTGCTATGCTGCACAGAGGCTCCACAATCTCTCTCTCAACAAAGACTTCATGCTGTGTAAGTTCTAGAGCCAGCTGATTCTCGGCATCACCACACGTCTCCAGCATCTTCCTTTAAAAACACAAGACACCCCCACAAGCATCAGGCACCTCATTACTGTATTGGGCCAGTTCAGCTCTCTACGTGATGGGAACGCATTAGGGGGCCACGCCGTAGAACCTCAAAAACGTTATATGTTTTGGGCATTGCCTAAAATGTGAGTCTACAGATTTAGGCTTTAGGATGAAAAAGACTGTTAACACATGTATGTTATCAAATGTGTATTATGCCTCTATGGAATTGATAACTATCCATGGTTGACATTTCATCTGTTATTATACAAAATATTAAATTTAGGTAGCCAAAGAATCTGTTTTTTATTTTTATTTTTCTATTTTTTAAAATATTTTATTTATTTATTTATTTGAGAGAAAGAGCAGAAGACAGAGAGCATGAGTGGGGGAGGGGGCAGAAGGATGGGGAGAAGCAGACTCCCCGCTGAGCAGGGAGCCTGATGTGAGGCTTGATCCCAGGACCCTAGGATCATGACCTGGGCCGAAGGCAGACGCTTAACCGGCTGAGCCACCCAGGTACTCCTGTTTTTGTTGTTGTTGTTGTTGTTGTTGTTTTAAGATTTTATTTATTTGAGAGAGAGAGAAAGCATGAGAGAAAGAGAGAGCACAAGCAGCGGGGGCGGGGGGCAGCAGAGAGGGAGGGAGAAGCAGACTCCCCGCTGAGCAGGGAGCCTGACGTGGGGCTCAATCCCAAGACTCTGGGATCATGACATGAGCCGAAGGTAGATGTTTAGCCAACTGAGCCACCGAGGTGTCCCCTAGGAAGTGACTCTTAAGGACCAGGAGGGACTGGTCAGACTGGTCAGCTGTAAACCTGAGTCAACAGCTGGAACAGGAAAGAGATCCGTTCTTTATACCCAAGCTCAGGGAAATAAATATGGACCCTATCGATCACTTTTGCTCGCAGCCTTTTCAATCTGTCTCGAGCCCTACTGTCTCTCCTACTAAATGGAAGATTCTCTACCATCCCAGTGGCCTGGACCCCACTTTTTCCCCACAGACACTGCACTGTTCTCCTGGTGGATGAGCCACACCGTCACACTCATAGTCCCCCTGTCACACAGATGGCTGCCCCCCCACCCCCGCTGACCCACGGGGCTCCGGGCTCTCTCCCTGAAAGCAGCCAGTTCTTACCCCAGCAGAGACTCTTCCAGTTGAGTTGATGCTTCTTGCATGTTCTGAGCGAGAGCAGTCAGCGGGAGTTTTTTCTAGAAGGCAGAAGACAATGTGTTGGTTTCACTATTATTGACACCCGTTCTCGATGACCTGCTTCAGTAATTTCTCCTCCAGGCAAACCGCACAAGTAAGACAGAGCCTGTCTGGATTCAGGTTCTGGTCTCGAAGGCAGAAGCTATGTGAGCTCTATGTCCGTGTCCTCATGCCTGGGTAATATAGAGGCATGGTAACAATGCAGGTGTCCTAGGGCTGTCCCTCTATGGAGACGTTCAACGTCAAGTGCCCAGCACGTGGTAAGTGCTCAGTATGTGCTGACTGCTAGTATTGTTGTGGTTGCTGTTAGCTGTCATTTTTAATTAATTAAGTGCATATTGTGTCCCAGATACTGGGAACAGAAGACACAGACTTTGCTCTCTGATGATCATAACAAATACGTAAAATAAAATGCTTAATTTCAAAAACTTTTGCTAAAATAGTCATTCTTTCTTAAGATTTATTTATTTATTTTGAGAGAGAGAGAGAGCAGGGAGGAGCAGAGGGAGAGGGAGAGTCTTAAGCAGACTCCATGCTGAGCCTGACACAAGGCTCGGTCTCACAACCCTGAGATCATGACCTGAGCCAAAACCAAGAGTTGGTCATTTAGACAACATTGCTACCTAGGTGCCCTGAGAATACTCATTCTTAAACTGGCTCTTAATTTGGCTGTAATCATAATGAAATAGCTTCAGTTAAGTATCTAAAAATATCTGGCTAAATATCTGAAAAAGGTTTTTTTAAGGTATTTAAGCCCAAAGCCTATTAGTGATTCCTTGTTCATCTGGAAATGACCATAACGATCCTCTAATTAATGTTCTAATTGTCCAGCCAAGGGACCTGAAGCCCAGGGAAGTCAGGTGGACTGGCCAGGCACCCCGGTGAGGGGCCACAGAGCCGGAACCCCATGCCCATGGCCTGAGCCCCGGGTTAGGGCCTTGCCACCACTGGCTGATGGCTCATCTCAGAATATGGGTCAAAGGGGCCTGGAAAGTACCAGGGGCTGGCGATAACACAATCTGCTAACAAAAAAACCCACATTCAGTGCTGCAGGGCTCCAAGCGGCTTTGCCTCCTCAGTATAAAGGGCCCTCATGGCAAAGACACAGGGTCCATCTTGCCGTGGCACTGTTGAACCTTGACCTGTCACATGTTACCTGCCTTCCCTGCTTTCAGAGGGCTCCGTGCAATATACCTGCACCACATTTGCTTGTATTGTAGAGAATGTCTCTGGAGGGCTACACAAGAAACTACCAGTGCTGGTCATTCGGAGAGGGCAGCAGGGTGCCTGGGGAACAGGACTGGGACAGACCTCGCTTTACCTTCTCCTGTACATACTGGATTTTCACCATGTAAATATGGTGAAATATACTATATACAAATGTACTATTTATACTATTTATACTAAATATACTATAAATATACTATTCAAAACAGTATTTGAAATGCCAAGATAAACAACAACAACTGTATTTACCCATCTCTTATCTTCTCAAGTTGTTTTCAAGTAAGTAAATAGCAGGCCTCACCTGCCCCACAAAGAGACATTCCTAGATTCTACACTTCAAGACTAGGAAGACAGGAGAAAACGGGCAGCGTGCCTTGAACATGGTGAGTGTAATTCAGACATTTTCATAATGCTGCCTGCCTTTTTCTTTCTTTTTAAGGTTTATTCATTTTATTTGAGACATAGAGAGAGTGAGCATGCAGACAGGGGTGGGGAGGGACAGAAGGAGAGGGAGGGGGTAGAGAGGATCTCAAGCAGACTCTGTGCTGAGCACGGAGCCCAACGTGGGGCCTGATCTCATGACCCCAAGACCATGACCTGAGTGAAAACCAAGAGCTGGACGCACAGCACTGCACCCAGGCACCCCAGTAATGCTGACTTTCTGAGGGAATTTAAATCTAGGATAAATGCAATAATCAGGAGAAATATACTTTGTGCCACTCCGGAGCTCTGGACCAAAAAAAAAAAAAAAAAAAAAAATCATAAAAAGAGGGAGTCTACTTTGCAAGTATCAGAGAGCCCTGTGGTTTGCAGGCTCTGACCCCAAAGCTGCGACAATCCTGTTTTTGATGTATACAAATAAGGACATTGCGCTTACTTAACCCTGGGCTCCTTGATGAAGATGCTATCAACCACCGCCTTGCTCTTCCACGATCACAGCTGCGCACTGCCAAGGCACGGGCAGCTTTTTTATCGCCAGGATTCATTTAAAAAGTTCTAAAGTCATAATTCATAAAATGTGTGCCAACTACACAAAAAGCAGTCACTCCAGGTCTCACAGGACGCACAGCATGAGCTCTGCCATGTCCAGGTCTTAGACTGAGAAAACCACTGCCTCCGAGTCTTGTCTCTTCACACACATGTGAGCCTCTGAGAGGCTCCTCCTGTGTATTCTAGGGCCCTAGAGGCTGCTGCTGTTTTCTCCGCATTGTACTACCTCTGGGGTCACCTATCTTCTATCGTTTCTATGGTGACTGCTCCTCCCACGTGCACAGTGTAGACAGCCTCACAGCCCTGTCTTTGGCTCTTCTGTCTGAGGCTGGAAAAGGAAGCCTCTGGCATTAGGTTTTAGAAATGAGGGTCGGGCACCTTTGCCCCTGTTGCCTAGCACATGCCCATCGCCTGCCACTCATTGCCCTCCTTTACTGCGGGGCTACCACCTCCTTCAGGAAGCCTCGCCTGACTACCTCTCTCGTCCCATGATGCCCCATTCTTGGTCCTCCCATGATACCCTGTGCACACTTTGTTACACATGTCATTTTATAATGATCCCTTTGCGTGCCTCTCCCCACCGGGCTGTGAGCACCTTTAAGGTGGAGACTACCTCTTCTTCATTTTCTGTCTCTAGCACTTGTATACTGTAGGCACTTGATAAATACTTGTTTGTTTGTTTTTAAGGAGTATATGGGACACCCAGGTTGTGTCTTCAAGCAGTCAGAGGGAACGACCAGACATAACAACATGAAGGACAAGGCACAAGTACGAATGGGAGGAAGCGGGAGACACTGGGACTGTCAGGGGAAATGGGGTCAGATTATGAAGGGCTTGTCATGCTGAAGAGGTTGGACTATTAATCCCACCAACGGGAAGCAGCCAGCGCCCCCTTAAAGAGGCACCATGGGCATTAGGGGCCACTTCCGGTGTGGAATTACCCCTCCAGGCATTGCAGAATGTTTGGCATATTGCTCCCCTCCCTCCAAACACCAAAAGTGTCCCCCAGTTCCTACAGCAAGCCAAAGTGTCTCTACATTTTTTTTTTTTTCAGGCAGGAAGATGACATTTCAGAACATTCTGGTGATCTGGCTGGAGACAGGCTGGAAAACAAGGGAACCAGAGGCAGGAATTGAAGCTGAGGGAATGACCTCACTGTCCAGGTGAGAGGTAATCAGGTTTTGCTTTAAGGCAAAGGTGGCAGAGATGGGAGAGGAGGTGAGGAATTCAAAAGATATCCCCAATCACAGGACTTGCTCATCAAGCAGCTATGGGAGGGTGAGGATAAAAGGAAAGGGAACCTAAAGTAACCCTACAGTTTCTGGCTTGCATAATAGGGTGGGTGGAACTCGAGAGTCAACAAAGAAGGAAGAACTGGTCATGCGCGCTGAAATAGACATCTGGGGAAGGAAGTGTTTTTGCTTGGTTGAGATGGTTTAGAAGTCGCTGGCATAAACACACCAGCCAGAAGCCATGAGAACAGAGGAGGTGGCCCAAGGAATGTGGCTGGGGGAATAAGGAGAAGGACAGAGCTTTAGGGTACCCTGTGAAAAGGATCAGTAGAACAGAAGCCATGGCAAGAGGAGAGGAGCCGTGGGGACAGGACCAGGGAACTGGCTCCAGTTCTGTGGGACTGGACCTGCAGCAGACATTCCTACAATTGTGGGTGTGCGCAAAGTTCCACTCGCTGGTCTTTACCTACTGCAGCCAAGCAAGTATTGCACAAGAGAGGAAGAACCCTGTTGTCTCGATGTCCCATAGATGTCTGTAGGAAAAATCAAAGGGTGACACAGATCACCCACATGCCAGTTCTTCCTTTTGAGACATCTGGTGACAGACAAAACACTGCGGCAAATCACAGCTTCCCAGGATGCCCCTGAAACTATCACCTTAATGGTATATGGGCTTCCAAGGGTTAGCATATGCAGCCGAGTCCGGATCTCATAAACCCAAGGACGGGACGGCCCCATGACCACTGTTGCTGGTGGCACAGGAGGAAATGGATGGACACATTCGACGGTTCTCCTGGAGTTCAGCCCTCTTCCTCTCTACGACAGCATCCTGACTTCTCTTAGGGATTTACCCGGGGCTCAATAAAGCCTGTGAGCTGGAAGTGGCTCTGCAGCCCACACTCTAGGGCTGGGCCCCAATTAGCTTAAGCCAACCAGCACACCCCATCTCCTCTCCAACCTCACCCCTGCCCACAGTAACCAGGGTGGAATGGGAATGTTCAGGAATGGGAAATATGGCTCAATATGAACCAATGCAATGGGAGGTGGTTTCTACCTGCCAAGGACCTGGAAAAAGAAGATTTCCCACTCCATTAAGAAAACTACTGAAGCATGCTTTCTATTCCTGCCAGACATGCACAAGGAAGCAAGCAGCTCATGGAAGCTGCTGGTGGCCAACCTGTGACCACTGACAGGAGCCCATGTAGGGATAAAGCAGACAATGAAGAAGACAGAAGGGACAGAGGAAAGAAAGTAGGGTTCTGGTCAAACCACTGAAATGCTAGCCCAAGTTTTACCTCAAGTCCACCCCAGCTTTTGGAATTTTCAGTTAGTAAGCCAATAAATTATGTCCATTTTCCAAGTCCACTTAAGACAGGCTTTCAGCTTTTTTGCCACCAAAGCATTCCTAACAGACATCTGTCTTATCAATGACAAATGGCTCACTAAGTCTTTAAAAGCACCTGGAGAAAATTCAGTGTGAGCAGGGCTTTTGGCTCAGCAATGTCTTTTTTTTTTTTTTTTTTTTAAGATTTTATTTATTTATTTGACAGAGATCACAAGTAGGCAGAGAGGCAGGAAGAGAGAGAGGAGGGAAGCAGGCTTCCTGCTGAGCAGAGAACCCGATTTGGGGCTCGATCCTAGGACTCTGGGATCATGACCTGAGCCGAAGGCAGAGGCTTTAACCCACTGAGCCACCCAGGTGCCCCTGGCTCAGCAACATCTTAAGCACAAAAGAATGTTCTGGTCAGGCAGG
This sequence comes from Lontra canadensis, assembly GCF_010015895.1. Taxonomy (NCBI): domain Eukaryota; kingdom Metazoa; phylum Chordata; class Mammalia; order Carnivora; family Mustelidae; genus Lontra; species Lontra canadensis. Next base: position 15,720,033 of record NW_022631039.1, on the reverse strand, counting down.
TGGCATGAGAGTAAATGGCAATACAAGGTATAAATCAGCAAGGCAACGCTGCTGCTCCTGCTTGAGGAAAACCAACGGGCCGCAGCATGCAAAGCCTCACAGAGACACAAGGACCACGGCCCCGAGTCACATCCACTACTCACGTATCTCCTCTCAGCGTCGGTGCCATGCTGGCCCTGGAAACATGCCATCAGACGCTTGTGCGAATGGTGACACATTGACCGAACCGTGTCCAGGCGCCGCTCGATCTGACAAAACAGAGACAAATGAGCCATTTGCAAGGGGCTGAAGAACACATCCAGGCTCTTCCTCCATGGCGCTGGCACGCAGGCAGGAAAAGCATCCCATGGTCTAAGTGTTCAGCTCTTGGGTGGACGTGGAAATGGTTCCCATTCACTTACACCAGCGGTTCTCACTACTGATATTTGGGGCCAAATAATTCCAGGTGTGGGAGGGGTTTCCATCTCTCAAGGGCTAAGTCTGCACGCAGGGAGGGAGCGGAGTCTGGACCAAAACCTGCCATCAGAAAGAGTGGTGGCAGCCCAGTTACACACCACAGCGCCCACAAAGCCCAGGCTCCAGCCTGCGGGAATGCAGGTGCACACCTCAGGCCCAGCTCCACTGCCAAGCAGAAACAACCTGAGGGACAATCAGAAGTAATCCCCCGCAGATGGCGACCATGCCTTCCACGCACAGGACATCAGGCTGAGGGACCAGAATCAACGTTCTGCAATTTCCACGCAAGGTCAGTGTCTTCAAAATGGCTCCTTATTGGGTTTAGGATGGGTTTTTGGCTTTGTTTTTGTTTTGTTTTGAATAAACCTCTAAAGCAGAAGGGACAGCCAAGAGTAAGAAATACCGACTAAGGGGACCCACGCATCACGATTTAGCTTCCCAAAATATTATTGCTGGGATATGGCTGTTTATGGCAAAGAGAGCTGCTTTTCACGGGAAGGAATGCCAAAAATGTGTATTCTGATGACTCATTAAGACCAAGTGCAGGCCCTTAGGGATGCTTTCTATTTTAAAGAAAAATCAACAAATTCAAAACAGAATGCATTATTACCCTGCAATATTTTACCCAGTGTTATGGTTCTGTGTTTCTTCCTTGAAGGTCCTCACTGCCCCAGCAGCTTTTCTTCAGAGCCAAGGCCCGACCACCAGGACCCTGATCTGGCAGGCACATAAGGAGCAGATGCCACATCACCTCCCCCCGATCTTATAATGACCAGATTTTAAAACACTGGGAAAATAATACACATTCTTTATTTGCCAAGAAAACAGGCAAAATCAAAACCAAAATAAACAAGAGCACCCCATAATTTCACTTTGATTCTGATTGCCACGAGAAAACTATCAAGTTCACAGGGACGGGGGCCTCAGCGTCTTTTGTTCACTGACTTCTCCCGAGTGCCTGGAATGCTATCTGGTTCGCAAATATAAGGTGTTCATTTAATATCTGTTGAAAGGACAAGTATGCATCACGTCCCTGGGCAAGGTAGTAGAAAAAGAATAGTAATTAAGTTGAGGTTCTCACCCTCCCGGGATTCACAGCCTCCCAGGGAACTGCCACAGGAGCAAAATAAACTTACCAGTGAAAAACAAGAGGCAAAATAGAGCCTCTTGAACTGATCTAAGAGGCAGGGGGATACCGAGCAAATTCAAGGAAGTTCCACACCAGAAACAAACAAACAAATCTCTGTGGCTTGGGATCCATCCCTCCTGCTTTCCTGTTTAACCCATTAACTCCTGCTAATACCTTATGGGGTGGATATAGCCATTATCTTCATTTTAGAGAAGTGGAAACTGGGGCACAGGGAGGTTCAATAAATCTCTGAGGCCACAGAGCGAGTCAAGGGCAGACCTGGGTAGGAAGGCTCCGCACTTGTACCCATTACTCTCTTTCTTTATAGTCAAAGAAGGGGGAAACCATCTGTAGCAATGATGGCAGATGTGGAGTAAGTATCTGTGTCATGAACTGAGGTGTTCCTAGAAACTGGCACACTCTTGGGTTCCCAGTGGATGTACGGGCAAAGAGATAAGCACAGACGGTTGCCGCCTGCCTTCTATGGGAACTCTGCCATCCTTGAACTGCCTGAGGGCCCTTTGGCTGCATCTTGGGGCTTCAAGGATTCAATGAGATCATGTGTTTACTGATGCGGGATGTGGGAGACAGAACATGGACATGAAAACCCAGTCAAGTTAACGGTTAACTAATACCAAACAACATTGCTGGAAGTCTGAAAATGAAGTTGAAATACATGGTAAAAGCCAGCGAGGAAATATTATTAAGAACATGATTGTCTAACAAATCTGGGGGGGGGGAAACCTTCTAATCCTTAATGAAAACTTCTGTCCTTTAAAAAAAAGGGGGGGAGGGATGCTCTTAAAATCTTGTACCTGTGGCTGGCTGTCATAATTGAGAAGGATGTTCTGACAAGGGATGGTACAAGCCACATTCTTCTAAACTATGCTAGCTCCTTCTCTCCCTAGGGAGGGAGGGAGTGTCACCTGGGAGCAGATCTTTGGTCTTCTGGGGTCAAGTGCACACACCTACTGTGGGTTATGGAAATAACACGAGCAAGGAGGCTTCAGAGAAACCTCAGTGCAGGAGGGGCTCTGTCCTTCCCAGTGTGCTCTGGGGTGGGCGGGGGAGGGGAGGTTCTGAGGTGGAGCGAAGGCATGTGTATAAAGGGTCCCAGGCCTTCTGGGAGAAACTGCGAGCCCCAGAGTTCAGGAAGCCTGTTGAGAGATGAAGTGCAGGAGCCCTGGCTGAGGTCCCCACAGGAAACACCCCTCCCTATGGAGAGGAAAAGACATCCAGGTGGGTGGCAGACCACCTCGGGGCCTCAGAGCAGTTCTGCCAGATCTGGTCACTGTCACTGAGACTCTAAGTCCCTCGGGACCCAGCTCAGCCCAGAACTGGGGAACAACAGCATGAAAGGGAAGGAGAAGTGGAAACTCTAGGCTGGAGCCAGTGGGGCCCTCCGCCACAGCTGGCAGGGCCTGTCCCATCTAGGACACCATCCCAGCAGCAAACAACAGTCCCTCCGCCTGCCCAGGACCCGTGACCAGGCTGCAGTGCCAGTGAACTGGCCCATATACCCCACCCCAACACCTGGCACTTGAAAGCAGGACTAGCCCCATCTGAACTTCATAACATGACACCAGAGTTTCAGATCCCTTTTCCATCACCACGCAGCCCAACTGCTCTTTTTAAGGGATCAGAACCACACTGATCCATTTTATTTTATTCTGTTTCATCAGAGAATACACACATACACACATACGTCCATCCATCCATCCGCTTCCATTCTCACCTATGAGATTTGGTTTGGTTTGGTTTTCCTCTTTAAACAAAGCACCTGAAAAAGATTTTTATTACCTGTAACAGATCTTCACTGAGGACTTCTGTTTTCTCGGCTCTGTGGGGGGGGGGGGGAATCAAAAGTTCAGAGTTAGGAATCCAGAAATGCAAAGCAACTCAGGAAATTCAGTAATAATCATCTTGGAGCTTAAAACAAAACAGGCAGGAATGAATGATAACGTGGGGAGAAATTCCACCGATGTTTACATCAGAGGGCTGCTTAAGCAAAACCAAAGAAAACCAAAGTTTGCAGAGAATGGCAACCCCAAACAAGAGCCAAGGATGGAGACAAGTGGCTCCCCTACGTGGGCTGTACAGAATCCCTGGCAGGGGGGCGGGGGGAGTGTGCTGACATAAAATGCCAGTTTCCAGGTCCCAACCCTATTCTAATTTAGCAGGTCCAGGACAAGATCCTGCTACATTCTGAAGAATCCCCTCCTGCCCAGAATTCCATGGCCCCAGACCCACAGACCACCCTTTGGGAAAAGCCTGCTTAGAGAAGCTTAAACTTCATTTCTTAAAATGATCATTTCTGAGTTTCACGGCCTTACTGAAACAGGTTTGTCACAAATCCAGGAACAGGATTCAACAATACCCACTCAAGATGGTAACATCTGAGCATTCTCTCTTTCCAGTATCTCATCTCGCCTTTAAAAAGAAACCATATTTTCAGCTTTCCTCCACCTACGCCTTCCAACTACCATTAACTACATTAACCCCATAGACCTTTCCAGAAAAGCCGACCGGCTGCCCCACAATCAGCACAGGGGCATTCAGAGCTGCTCGAGCCTCGGTTGCCAGATTACAGTACTTTCTTTTTTTTTTTTTTTTCCAAGGTTTTTTTTTTTTTTTCATTTATGTATTTGACACAGAGAGAGAGAGAGCACAAGCAGGGGAGCAGCAGGCAGATGGAGACAGAGAAGCACGGTCCTCGCTGAGCAGGAAGCCTGATGAGGGGCTCAATCCCAGGACCCTGGGATCATGACCTAAGCTGATGGCAGATGCTTAACAGACTGAGCCCCCCAGGCACCTCGATCGCAGTACTTTCTTAAGAAGACTTTCCTCTGCAGTCCAAAAGGACAGTGCCTTTGCTGTACATAAACCCAGAATGACAGCAATCGAGGTGCCCTGTTGGGACTTCTGGTTTAAACAGTGATTGAAGCCAAGTCAATGAACATCCCTACCTAACTCCCAAATGAACAAGGAAACTTTTAAAGGGAAAAGAAAAAGTCTGTTTCAGCCCTGAATGTTGGCAGAGTTGGAAAAAGGGGAAGACCATCAATGAACCAGAATTCTGAAGCCTTTTAATAAGATTTACTGCAGAATAGAAGGCTGCATGACCTTCCCCGTGAACGAAATCTAATGCAAGAGAAGGAAAAGCCATTTGGCCAGAAAGTGGATGGGACCCCCTGAGACTGACCTCAAAACACTGCTAAGCTTAGTTCAGTACAAGTCATCTGCTTGAGGTGTGGTGGTGCACACCTCCAGCCCACGCTTGGACGATGGCAGATCAAGTAAAGCTGGCACTGCTACAAAGGATTCCAAGACCAGTTGTCGCTGCAGTGCCCTAGTTAACGCAGATATGCCAACAGCAGTGGCTCACACACCAGTTCCTGCAGGAACCCAGAACTCTGGGCTCCCAGGTTACCTGAACCTGGGATACCAGAACTCAGATACCTCCCAGGTCCACAGGAGCAGAGCCTGGAGATGAGGTCAAAGCCCCCGCTTTCAGAGAAGGCCAACTTTCAACTCTATGAATAAGTTCCGCAAGCAGCGGGCCAAATTATGCCATCCCAGACCTTGCTTGGCATGCATGGTGCCAGGCATTGCGGAAGCACCAAACATAAGTAAGCATGCCAGTTAGGGAAGTGGGGCAGGGCCCCAGCTGACTAGGAGTTCAAGTAACCAGCCTCAAAAAGAACTCTGATGACCAGACTCGCAAGGACATACCTCGCATGAGACCACCATAGCTTCACCATGACTTCTGTTCTCCAATAGCCTTGTCCCTCCTCTAGCAAAATAGCAGCACTAGATTGTATAACTTTGGCCTCATCTTCTCTGGCCAGGATCCTGTATGCCTGGGATAGAACCGTGAAACCTCTTCCTTCTGTAAGTATAAGTATACACAGACCAAAGTCCCCAAGGCCTATTGAAACATTCAGAGTTCAAAAGAAGAGATTCAGAACCAGTAAGTCCTTTGATGAGATAAAATTATTTAAAAAATATAACAGAAGAAGAGGAAAACTCAATTTTAAAGTCCCAATGTGGACCATTAGCAGGTATGAGAAAGTTACTAATAGCTGAGAACCAACTGTATGCATCTTTTCCCAGCAACTTGTTCAGTGACCTCACACTGGTAATTTGGAATGAAAAATCAAACACAATACAAACAAATGCAAACAATACAAATCAGGGCTTTTGTTGGGGGGGGTTGTCAAACATCTATGAGCACAGCACTGCAACAGCCACAAAGAAAATAAAGCAAACGTAAAAACAAACCAAGTATTAACTGCAAGAAAAAACAAAAAGTCCATCAGAAAGAGTCATAGTACACTACTATGCTTAGCTGCAAATAATTGATTGTATATAAAAATGTAAATATCAAACAGTAGTGTATCCAAAAATTGTTAATATAACTGTATCGGAAGGATAAGGGAACAGAAGTGAGGAGAAAGTCAAATAAGAGCACGAAACCCTCGTTATCATGACAGTAAGCCAATAAGTAATAACTAAAACTTCATAACTTGAAGGATAGCAGTTTACATATTTGTCTATAAATGTATACATGAGTAAATGCCAGAATAAACAGAAATTTGAAAATAGTTTCCTCTGGGGCTGGGGACTCTCACCTGGGAGAATGAGATTAATAGAGAGAGAACCCACTGTGGTAAGTCTTTTACCATTACTGGACTTTTTAAACTACCTGTATAGATAGTTTCAAATTTTAAAAAATAATATATTAGTTACATTTTTCAGGGACATGCTTGATATGGTTTCAAGTGATGCGTAACTTCAAGTGAAGCATAACTGTAACTTAAAACAATGGGTCCAACTGCTAATCTGCACAAAACTATACAGAGTGTCCAGACTATAAAACAAATTTGTATATTTAATGTCCTTCTTTTCAAATTAACAACCAACCCTTTGCTTTAAATTCAAAGGTACTTTACCAAAAAAGCTATTTGGAGGTGGAGATATACATGGAACATATAATAGGAAAATGTTAACATCTTGCTTAAAAATAAATTTATCCTATGTTTCCTGCCCCTGTGGACACTCTATATTACATTGATAAAATTAGTTTTATTTTTTTTAATTTAAAAAAATTTTTTAAGATTTTATTTATTTATTTGACAGAAAGAAAGAGAGAGCATAAGCAGGGAGAGTGGCAGGCAGAGGGAGAGGGAGAAGCAAACCCCCCGTGCTAAGCAGGGGGCCCCATACGGAACTCAGTCCCAGGACCTTGGGATCATGACCTGAGTCAAAGGCAGATGCTTAACTGACTGAGCTACCCAGGCACTGTGATAAAATTAATTTGAGAGAGAAATCCAATTTCTCTAAAAACTTGTTTATTTGAGAGAGAGAACACACATGTATGAGCAGGGGGAGGGCAGAGGGAGAGGGAGAGAATCTCAGGCAGACTCCCCACTGAGCGTGGGGTTCGATCTCATGACCTGAGCCCAAATCAAGAGGATGCTTAACCGACTAAGCCACCCAGGCATCCCCCCAAATGTATCTTTTTAACCAGATTTTTTAAATTCACTGAAATTATTAAAAATTACCTATTATCAGAAATGATTACTTTACTGAGCTTTACCAGCCTTACTGACCTATAATTGACAAATAAAACTATACTTATGTATATTATATATATATATATATTTAGAGTATATAATGTAACAATTCAGCTTGCATATATATTGTGAAATGATGACCCTAATCAGGTTAATGAACATATCCATCACGTTCCACAGTTTCCTTTTTTGTAACAGTAGTTGTGAGAATGCTTAAGATCTACTCTCAACAATTTTTAAGTATATAATATAGTATTACTATAATCCCCAGAGCTTATTCTTTTTCATTTTATTTATTTATTTATTTATTTATTTGACAGAGAGAGAAAGAGAGATCACAAGCAGGCAGAAAGGTAGGCATAGGGGGAGGGGGAAGCAGGCTCCCCGCCAAGCAGAGAGCCCAATGCAGGGCTCGATCCCAGGACCCTGAGATCATGACCTCAGCCGAAGGCAGAGGCTTAACCCACTGAGCCACCCAGGCGTGCCCCGCCCCCCAGAGTTTATTCTTTTTATAACTGAAGGCCTGTACTCCTTGACTAGCATCTTCCCACCCTTTAGCCCCTGGTGACCATCATTCTACGTTGTTTCTATAGATGTGACCTTCTTTTTTTTTTTTTTAGATTCTACACATAAGTGAGAGCATACAGGATTCGTCTTTCTTTGTCTGGCTTATTTTTAAACACAATATCCTTCAGGTTCATTCATGTTGTTGCAAATGGCAGAATTTCCTTCTTTCTCATGGCTGAATAATATTCCTCTGTGTGTGTGTGTGTGTGTGTGTGTGTGATGTATGTGTGTACATACCATAGACACATATATGTATGTATCACACTCACACCCCCTACAACTTCTTTATCCATCCGTCAACCAACACTTAGGTTGTTTCCGTACCTTAGTTGTTGTGAACAACGCTGTGGTGAATATAGGAGTGCAGATATCTTTTGAGATGCTGACTGCATTTTCTTCAGATATATACTCAGCAAGTGGGTTTGCTGCATCATATGGTAGCTCTATTTTTAATTTTCTGTGGAACCTCTATACTGTTTTCCATGATGACTGTGTTCTCATCAAAGTACACCTGGGTCTCAATTTCTCCATATTGTCATCAACATTTGCTATCTCTCGCCTCTTTTATAATAGCCATTCTTACAGGTAGGAGGTGATATCTCATTATGGTTTTGATTTGCGCTTCCCTGATTATTAGTGATGTTCAGCACCTATGCATGTACCTGTCGGCCACATATATTTCTTCTTTGGAAAAATGTCTAGTTAGGTCTTTTGCCCATTTTTAAACCAGGTCATTTGGTTGTTTTTTTTTTTTTTTAACCACTGAGTTGTATGAATTCATTATGTATTTTGGGTATTAGCCCCATATTTATAATTTACAAATATATTTTCCCATTCTGCAGGTTGCTTTTTCATTTTCATTGCGTCCTTGCTGTGCAGAAGCTTTTTAGTTTCTGTAGTCCTACCTATGTATTGTTGCTTTTGCTGACAGTGCCTTTGGTGTTATATCCAAAAAATCAATGCCAAGGTAGATGTCAAGGAACTTTTTCCCTATATTTTCTTCTAGGAGATTTGTGGTTCCTAATATTACATCTAATTCTCTAAATCATTTTGAGTTAATTTTTTTAGAGTGGTACAAGGTAGGGGTCCGGTTTGCCTTCTTTTCCCAACGTTATTCATTCAAGAGATTGTCTCTTCCCCATTGTGCATTCTCTGTGCCCTTGTCAACAATTAGATGACTATTTACATGTGGATTTATTTCTGGGCTCCCAAATCTTCCACTGATTTATGTTGTTGTTGTTGTTGTTTTTTTAATGCCAAGACCATACTATTTTGATTACTACAGCTTTGTAACAGGTAGACCCTTGGACAACTCAGGAGTTAGATGTGTTAACCCCTTTGCAGCCAAAAATCAGCATATAGATTTTAACTCCCAGAAAGTTTAACTACTAATAGCCCTACTGTTGACCAGAAGCCTCACTGATTAACATCTTTATATGCTATGTGCCTTATTTACTGTATTCTTACAATAAATTAAGTTAGAGGGAAAAATTATGATTAAACAAATTGTAAGGAAGAGAAAATACATTTACTTTACTGGACTGTAAAAACTCTGTATGTAAGCTATTCAAACCCATGTTGTTTGTTCAAGGGTCAAGTAGTTTGGAATCAGGAAGTCTGATGGCTCCAGCCGTGTTCTTTTTGCTCAGGATTGTTTTGGCTATTTGGGCCTATTGTGGTTGCATGTGGATTTTAGAAGTATTTTTCTCCTTCTGTGAAAAATGGCACTGGAATTTTTAAAAAAGATTTTATTTACTTATTTGACAGAGAGAGAGCACAAGTAGGCAGAGGGGCAGGCAGAGGGAGAGGGAGAAGCAAACTCCCCACTGAGCAAGGAGCTCGATGTGGGACTCAATTCCGGGACCATGGGATCATGACCTGAGCCAAAGGCAGCCATTAACCGACTAAGCCACCTAGGCACCCCAATGCCATTGGAATTTTGATAGACAGCTTTGGGTAGTATGGACATTTTAATAATACTAAATCTTCCAATCCATGAATACAGGATATCTGGGAAAGATGACTTTTAACTGACAAATCATGATTCTGGAATGTAATATACAAATTGGGGTGGCTCCTTCACACAATAATACTCCCGCTGGCCTATGCTATCCCAACCTTCATTTTAGGGAGCCACCACTGCCCCTATTTCCCCCAACATGTGGTCCAAATGACTTCATCTTCCTCATCACTGCAACCGGTCCAAGTCTCAGTCCTTTGTATGTTGAATTGTTTTGAAGTGTTCATCTTTACCAGAGACCTAGAATTTTTACCCAAGGCAAGTCCAGCAAGTATTCAGAATACTGGCTGCGGTGCCCATTTAAAGGATTTATAAGCCCCTTGGTTTTTACTGAGATGTGATTTTTTTTTTTTTAAGGATTTTATTTATTTATTTACTTGAGAGAGAGCAAGAGTGAGAGAGCACGAGCAGGTGGAGCAGCAGGCAGAGGGAGAAGCAGGCTCTCTGCTGAACGGGGAGCCCAACACAGGACTCCATCCCAAGGCCCTGGGGTCACGACCTGAGCTGAAGGCAGACGTTAACCGACCAAGCCACCCAGGCGCCCCATCTGAGATGTGATTTTTTTTTTATCAGATTTTAAAAATTCATTAATAAAGCAAAGAGGGGAGAAACATATTAAACTTATCAAGGCACCTTAAAGTGATCCAAAATTTTTAAAAATAATACTTGCTAAATCAGATTATTTTAAATCAGACATTTTGCTACACAGATACAAACTTTTTGTTATATGGGACTTTTTTCTGCTTTGTCAGAGCCGTCTTTGTGTGCAGTGTTCTGTGCTTGAAAACACACTTGAATGTTTCCTGTCTGTAACTGGGAAAACAATACAAAGCAGGAAAGCATTTCCCGCTCGCCATTTTACTCTGGGGTTTGTTTTTTCCTACGCACGCCACTGTACAGTTTCACAAGTCATTCAAACAAGGCTTACAGCAAGCAGCAGTTGTAATTTCTTGATTACTTTTTGGTAAAGCATAACCTTTTTCCTTATAACTCCCAAAGCCTTACAGCAGCAGGGCTGTGCAGACCTTTATGCCCCCCACCCCCTTCTCCCTTGACTGGTTGTAGTTCTGTCCCACCTTGCAGTTGAGGCTAACCAAAGTCTCACTCAGCCCCCTTCCCAGGCCACGAGAAAATGGAAATGCATCCAATCTAAAGTCATTCAGCTCACCAAAAAAGACAGAGATGCTTCAACTAGGACACAGGGCCAAAGGAGAATCTCCAGCTGGCCCAACAACTTCCAACCCTAATGGCAGACTGATTTCTGGAAAGGTTTCTGCCAAGGCTATGTTCAAATGCCTGACACCATGATTGTGAACCGCCATCTTGTTTCCCTGGATACCACCTACTACACTCGGGCCACATACACCTACATGAGGCATGTACTCCAAGCGCCACAGAAATCAGTGCTTGAGGCCACATCTCCAATGCATGCTCTGATCGTCCAAGCACTGCATATTACTAACCTCGCCCCTGCCAGCAGAGAGTTCCACAGGGGCAGAGACCAAGTCTATCGTAGCCATCGCTCCCCGGGCTCCAGCACCCTTCTTGCCACCTGTCTGCCACACAGCAGATGCTTCGTAAAAATACACCAAATGAATCAGTAGAAAAGTAAATGGCTGTCCCAACAATAGAGCAATGGCTTGAAAAAAGGATCTTTCTTGATTTCAAAAGAGGTAGCAAGAAAAAAGAATTCAATAGCAGTAGGCAGGAAGGCAGACGTATGCATAGAATTGCCTTCCACAATAAAATCCACAATGACTAAAATTCAAAGGTGATAGTGCCTTCCCAAGTTAATGTTTTTTTTAATGAAAAAAAATACAGAAAGTAAACTATCCATATTACCAGGGGTCAGCAAACAATGGCCTACAGGTGCAATCTAGCTCACTGCCTGTTTTTGTATGACCAGTAAGGTAAGAATAATTGCTACTTTAAAATGGTTGGGGGAGGGGTGGCTGGGTGGCTCAGTCAGTTAAGCATCTGCTTTTGGCTCATGATTCTGCTTCTCCCTCTGCCTCTGCTCCTTCCCCCTGATTGTGCTCTCTCTCTCATTCTGTCTCTCTAAAATAAATAAATCTTAAAAAAAAAAAAAATGCTGGGGGGGAACCCAAAAGAGGAATATATAATGCAATGCACCAGAATTACCTGACATTCAAGTTTCCATGTGCACAAATAAAGTTTTATTGGAACACAGTGAGGCTGACTGGTGGATGTATTATCAATGGCTGCTTTCATGCTACAACAGCAGAGCTGAGTTGTTCTAACAGAGACCAGACGGCCTGTGGAGCTCAAAGTATTTACTCTCTGGCTGTTTGCCAACCAGTGTGCCAACCCCAGGTCAACACCAGTGACTCTCACAGGGTGTGGTGCAAACCTCACTAAGGAGAGTTTTGGGAATCGCTCTGAGGATTGGTATATGAGGCTGGTCTGGAGGTGTATTTCGTCTTCTCAGACATTCCAACTCATGTCGGAGAAGCTGCTGCCAGAATGAATGGGGGTGGCTGATTGTTAATATGGCCTAAATGTGAGACACAGCCTAGGGCTGGTGATGCTGGTGACAGGGCGGGATCAGAAATTATGTCTCTCCTCCACCCACTCACCTCCCCTCAGACCACTGAAATATTGTAACTATTGTTTTCTTCCTGATTCCTACTCACAAACATATTTCAGGACAAGATCTCAATAAATACAACTGCCTGGGTCAGGCGTCAGCCAGCTTTTTCTGGAAAGGCCAAATAATAAATATTTCAGGCTTGCAGGCCACACCATTGCTGCTGTTATCACTGAGATCTGCCGTTGTAACACAAAGGTCACCAGAGACAACATAGAATGAATGGACCTGGCGATGTTCCAATAAACTTGACTTATGGCCACTGCCATGTGAATTTGCAGAGGTTTTTGGTTTTTTTTTTTTCCTTCTAAGTAGGCTCCACGTCTAGCATGGAGCCAAACACGGGGCTTGAACTCGTGATCCTGAGACCAAGACCTGAGCTGAGATCAAGAGTCAGATGCTTAACTGAGAGCCACCCAGGTGCCCCATGAATTCACATAATTTTCATAGGTCACAAGATATTCTTCCTTTGATTCCTTTTTTTAACCATTAAAAAAAATGGAAAAACTCTTCTGAACCGACTGGGGCTGGATCTGGCCCACAGGCCACAGTCTGCTGACCTCTGATCTGTGTACAAGTGAAGTGTGCTTTCCCATGAAGCTTCAAGCCTTTCTAATCACTTCCAAATTCTTCTTACTTTGAAGGGGATTTCTGTGCTTTCCCAATTCGATCTTCCGAAGGCACGAGATGCTAGCTTTTCAACACCTCACCAGGATTGCTCCTTTCAACCCCTGCAGGCATTCTGAGCCCCTGAGAGCAGTGCCTCGCTCACCTCTTCCCACTCAGTCCATCTCTACCCACCGACAGCTAACAGTTGGTCCAAGAGCCAACACTAACTTCAAACATCTGTGTCTTCTCGTTGCCCCAGGATCACAGTTCTGACGGTTTGGGTTGACAAATCCACACGAGAGATGATAAATCTGTGGGTTTTTCACTTAAATAATGACTTCGATATATCAACTGAAAGGAAAGAAAGGGGGGCGGGCGGGCATGGGGAGAAATTTTAAAGCGATTTGAAATTCTGGTTACCTGCAAAGATCTAAGCGCATGTTTGCTAAGTGATAGAAACTGGGACCAATCAGTCGAGGAATCTTAATACTGTCTATGGGGCAACGACACACGTGGTCACTGTCTGCAGTGAAATTCACATTTGCAGGGCAATTACAGGGGCCAGCCCCACAGCTAAGTGGTGTATTTCATCCTTCCAGGAACCAGATTTTGTGCAACGCCGTCTTCTCCTGGTACAAGTGTTTACAAAATCCACTTGAGCCTCTGTGCTGCGTTGGGACACACTCGTCTGGTTTCACAGCGAGCCAGGGGACGGCTGGGTGAGTTTTTCCTGTTCTATCTCATTAGATTAGCTGTCTTCTTAAATTTCTGGGCAGGGATCTGAAGGCTACTTAATTGGATTTTAAAAATAAAGGAATCCTCTGACGCTTTATAAATGCAATGATTTGTTACGCATTCCACAAAGGAGTTTAAAAATTCTTACAAGAGGGTTTGTAGCCCTCTAAAGGAGAGTATGGGAAAAGAAAAACAAAAGATTCCCATGCATAACACTGAAAAGAAAAAGGATATTTATCAGCAGAAAAATGATCAAATAGAAAGAATTTTGGTAATAACATGGGTGAAATACACCTAATACGTCTACACTCTATGCTCTGAATTATTTCCCCAAATGAGGAAAGTCTGGCCACATAGTTACAGCTTTTCTGAGATAACATTTATTTTTTACTTGAAACAGCAGTAACAAAACTCTTATCAATCTTAATTGACTCTCCACAATATTATTTGAATTCTAATCCATGACTAAGATGAACTATTATATTTTTTAAAATCAAATGAATTGAGGTTTGTTTTTTTTTTCTTCCTACACATGTAAGCTTATAGGGCAGCTTTTTGTTTGGTCGCTTGGCCTTTTTCCTCCCCTCTCTGGCACACGAAATGGAATCTCTTTGCTGTCCCAGCTGTAACCACGTGCTAAGTCTGAAAGCTCCACCAACAATTTCTGCTTATGGCAAAGTGGGAAGGAAGCTCCCTGCCACCCGCCACTCTGCAGACTCTGCCTTCAACAGTCTCCTGCCTCAGGCTGCTCAAGTCAATTACAGCACTGGCTTGGACCTGGAGGCAGCTGAGTTTGAGATTTCAAAATGTATTCAAGCAGGCAGAAATACAAGCGATGTGCAAGGATCTCACTGTGGACAATGCACGTGGAGCTAAACCCTGTGGGGTGGGGGAGATCTGGGAGGGGGTCCGGTTTACTGGCACCCCAACGCAAAGAGGCCAGGCCAGGTGGAGCCGGACAGCCACACACAAAAATTGGAAGCAGAAGTGCCAGAGGCAAGGCCACACAAATTCGAGGGCTCGGCTCTGACTCAGTGTTTGGGCCACTGGCCGGGAGGCCCTCGGCATCATTTTTTTTTTTTTAAGATTTTATTTGTTTATTTGACAGAGAGAGAGAGAGAGAGAGAGAGATCACAAGTAGGCAGAGAGGCAGGCAGAGAGACAGAGGAGGAAGCAGGCTCCCCGCGGAGCAGAGAGCCCGATGCGGGGCTCAATCCCAGAACCCCGGGATCATGACCCGAGCGGAAGGCAGAGGCTTTAACCCACTGAGCCACCCAGGCGCCCCGGCCCTCTGCATCTTAAGACAGGTTGTGCAAACCCTCTTCCAAATGCTTCTTCCTGAGTCAGCACATTTGGACTTTCAAGAGCATGTTCCCATAAAAGCAGGTTATAAATGATCATTAAGTGCTCAGCTTAATGATGAGGCAAAATGGCCAGGATCCATTTTGCTTATAGCTTATCTGAGGGACCCATTACACTTGCAACTTATCTAGAAGACAGCCCTAGTAGGCGCCTACTGATCTCTCTGAGCCACGGTGATCCAGGGAACAGTAGCCCAAAAAAAAAAAAAAAAAAAAAAGTCTGAGATAATGGTGATTCTCAACCATGGCTATGCATTATACCCCAAGGCCTTTAAAAATAATACAGATGATTCCGTTTTTAAGAAAAGGCCAGAAAAAGCAAATCTAGGGGGGCCTGGGTGGCTCAGCTGGTTGAGCCTCTGCCTTCAGCTCAGATCATGATCTTGGGGTCCTGGGATCAAGCCCCCACATCTGCTTCTCCCTCTCCTTCTGCTCTCTCTCTTCTCTCAAATAAGTAAATAAATATCTTTAAAAGAAAAAGAAAATCTATAGAGGCAGAAAGTAGAATAGGGCTAGCTGGAAGGGAAGGATGGGCTAGACAGGGGCATGAGGAATCTTACTGGGGTGATTCAATGGTTGTCCAATCAGATGGTGGTAATAGTTACACAATGCTGTCAGTTCACTTAAAAAAAAAAAATCACTGAACTGTAAACTTAAAATGGGTGAATTTTATGACATATAAATAAAGTTGTTTTAAAAATAATACCTGGGGGCGCCTGGGTGGCTCAGTGGGTTAAAGCCTCTGCCTTCGGCTCAGGTCATGATCTCAGGGTTCTGGGATAGAGCCCCGTATCGGGCTCTCTGCTCAGCGGGGAGCCTGCTTCCTCCTCTCTCTCTGCCTGCCTCCCTGCCTACTTGTGATCTCTGTCTGTCAAATAAATAAATAAAATCTTAAAAAAAAAAAATAATACCTGAACCCCAACCCAGAATGACTGAATAGGAACCCCGTGGCAGAGGGGAGGGGAGGGGGCACCTGGCATTTTGTTTTAAAGCTTCCCAAGCCATTCCAAAGCGTGGCGAGGGTTGAGAACCCCTGTGTCAGAAGGGTCAGGGTACCAAGCCAGCAGGTAGTGGAGTAACCACCAGAACATGACAGAAAGAGGGTCCAGTGGTAAGTGGTTGGCAGTAGCAAAAACAGTCAGAGGTGTCCCTCTAGCAGCGGCCACAGACGAGCTCTTGCTATGTCAAGACTGCCTGGTACGTGGTCTGATGTACATGGCTCGTCACGGAGTTCACTCTCCTACCTTCACAGGAAGGGTGAGCTGAGTGATAAGAAGCCAGCAGACAGCAGATTCTAAGTTGCAATGTAGGCAAGGGAGGAGACAGAATACGGTACGAGCTGAGTTAGGGCTCTAGGGTCAGGCAGACCTGGCAATTAATCCCAGTGCTTGGGCTCTACCACTGTGAGTGTTCATGTCCTCCCCAGTAAGATGGGAGTGATGGAAATAATAATACCACCACCCCAGGGATTGTTTTAGAAACACCACAATCTCATTTCTCTCACTGCCATGGTCCCTGGCGCTCCATGAAGCACCTGGGGCACGAGCCATTCTGAGCATCATGACCCAGCACCACCGCCTTCAGAGCTCCCAAGCTATGTCATCTCTGGGAGAGACTTTTCTGCAGTGACCAGGCTGTTCTGGCTTCTCCCAGAAGTTACACGAAGACACAGAGTGGCAGCGGGAGGAGGGCAGCCTGTTTCATCACAACAAAGGGTTGGTTGTAGTGACCCTGCGTGGGCTGGAGGCCACCGAAGAGAATCATGGGCACAGAATGCACAGAAATGTGCAGACTGGGTGTGTGGTGAGTTAGCAAAAAACCCTTCACCACAGGATCACTGTCTTAGCCCTCTACACCCCACACTGCTGGTCCTGCGCCTGCAGAAGTCGCAGCCACAGCCGTCCTCAGCGCTGCATTCATGGAGGGCCAGAGAGCTCTCTGCACAGAAACCATCTTAGCGCAGCCTCACTATGAGATACTAGGGTCCTCATTCACTCAGCCAGTATTTATGGACCCTTTCTAAATGTCAAGAACTGGGGAGGACTGAAGGAGGGACATGAGCCACAGCCCCCGCCCTTGGCAGCTAGTAGGCAAGACAGCAATGTAAACAACCAACTTCAGTCGATGTTTCTAGGAGCAGAGAGAGAGGCCAGGAAAGGCTTCACAGCGAAACAGCCTAAGCAGATCTCAGATAAGACAGAACACCCAAAGAGGACTGGCGAGGGAATGGAGAGAGGGTCCTGCACCTGGGCCCAGAATCAGGGCTGAAAAGAATCAGGAAGCAGGGGGCCATGGGGAGCCTTTGACAGTTTCTCCCCAGTGGAGTGGCATCAGATTTGAGTTTTCAGAATGCAAATTCGGACAGCACAGTACAGGCTAAAGGTAGGAGAACATCTGGAGGGCTTCTGCCGTGATTCAAGGAATGAATAAGAACAAAGGCACAAAGCCCTACCAGTCTGATGCTGGCCGATGATATGTTGCTATTTTAACAGAAATGGCATGGCTGAATCACTGTAAACCATTAACTTGAAAAACACTTTAAAAATTTCAAGAAAAACCCATAAAACATGGAGATCTTTCTGATCAAGAAATGAATCAGACATAGAAACTAGAATTCATGGGCCATAAGTGAGCTGATCACCAGATTTCCAATACCAGATTAAGTCTGCATTTGTACATTCTTTTCTTTTATGGAAGCACTTTTGCATATATGATTTCATTTTATTATGACATGTACCCTTATGGGGCAATTTTCACCTCTATTTCATGGGTGTGGAAACTGGGCAGACACCCATTAAGTAAATGAACCAAAGTCTTTGGACCCTCAGAAAGAGAGCAATTTTAAGGTCACTGGCCAAAGTTGACTCTCTTAATTTGTTTTCAAATTTTGTTTTCCACAGCAAACTAACCATATGCTCTAAAAATACAGCCCCTGACCTTCCTGTACCTCACTTTATTTATATTTGCACCAACATCTCACACAACTTTTAAGAGACTATAATAGAACAGAATATTTGAGAGAAAAGGAACTACTTGAAACCTTCAAAACTGTGCTTTGCAAAAGCAGGGCTGTATCTCTATAAACAACAAGAAACGTTACATATTTTTAAAAGGCATGCAATGCTGAGAATTTGGAGTAATTGTGGGTCCTCTAAGTTTCTACAGGGAATACACATGACAGAGGTAGCCCAGAAATTTCTATGATTAGCATGGTGCACAAAATGAAGGGGGAAAAAAATGTTCACCTGGAAAAATGGGGTGAGGCTGCTTTTAATGGATGATGGATAGATTCTGGGTGGAGAACACCATAAATCTTCATTCGCCCTTTTTTAAAGGTCAAAGAAAAGAGTGTTCCAACACCACAGCTTGACGGATGGAAGGACACTGTTGATGACTCAGAACAGAATATCGATTTTTTTTTTGATGAGGCATTTTTCTCAAAAGGATATTCAGAATAATAAAATGTTCTCTGAGTGAAGCTATGTGGCCCGTCACTACACTCAGCCACAGGCGGGTGTCACGCATGCTTTGCCACTAACCTTTTCATCAGGTTAGTCACTGAACAAATATTTGTTGGGTTCCCTTCTGTGAGCCATCATGAGTAAGAGACATGGCCCCTATTCTGACAGGGCTCGATGACTGTCGAGGAAAATCAGCAATTAGACTCCAGTGCGATGAGTGCTGTGCCTGGGGAAGCCCAGGGCCTCTGAGGGTAGAGGCCTGTCATCACTATCACAGCTGATGTTTAGGGACTTAATACCCTGTGCTTGGCACTGGTCCACGTACTTGGTAAGAATTAATCCCCTTGATGTTCACAAGAACCCCATGGGGTAAGTATTGTTGCCTCCATTTTATAGATGAAGAAACTGAGGCAGAGAACAGTGAACAGACTTGCTCAAGCTTTCATAGGTAGGCTCTGAACCCAGGCAATTCTGCTCCCCAGGACCCTGTTCTTAACTTCTGGGCTCCAGGTGCTTTACATGTAGTAACTCATTGAATCCTTGAGATAACTGTGTGATCCATGCTATTACTGTGCCCTTTCTGGAGATGAGAAACCTGGGCATTGAGAAGTCATTAACGTGCCAGAGGTTTGAAAACATGGGAGGGCATCTGAAGCAGACTTAAGATACCAGGAAAGTTTTTGAAACTGGTGATGGCTTTCGAGACCCAGTAAGTGAGTTGGAGCTGGATGCTTGGATGTTGGATAGCAGAAGGGTATGTTAAGGCCGTGAGGACAGAGGTAAGAGGGAGAGCGCAGGAAGGACACACACAATGTGATACAGCTCTGGGAGAAGACTTGCTCCCACTCCCCAGACCCCTTAGGCTTGGGTGCATGGGGCCTGCCAAAGTCTGAGGGCCAAGTTGGAGAACTAAAAGGAAACTTCCAATACTGAGCCACCTAGATGCCCCAGAAGTTTCCAAATTTAACGAACAATGAACAATCCACTGACCTAAACTCAGAGAACTCCAAGGAGGATAAACACACATACAAAAAAACAAACCTAAAAAGATCAAGGTCACAATGTGGAGAAAGAGAAAATCTTGAAAGTAGACAGAAAAAAAAGGGGGGGTACTTAACAGGCAGAGGAGCAATGTAAGAATGATGGCTGATTCATTATCAGAAATGCTATGACCAAATGACAATAGAATGACACTCTAAAGTCCTGAAAGAAAAAAAGTCAACCTATAATTGTACATCAAATGCAAGTATTTCAAAGATGAAGGCAAAATAACAAGATCTCTGTGCCCAACATGGAGCTCCAACTCTCGACCCGAGATCAAGGGCCACATGTTCTTCCAACTGAGCTAGCGAGGAAACCCTGAAATAAAGACATCTTTCAGAGACAAAGGCTAAAGAGATTTCATCTCCTGAAGACCTTACCACAGCACTGTCATAGGGAGAGGAAGGATAGAGAGGTGGAGAAGGAAAGAATTTAGGCATTTGACATCTGCACTGGACCAGTCCAGGGTGAGGAAATTTCTTAGGGAAGGTGGCAAGGGCTCTTACTTCCCATGCCAACGCTGATTAGTCATGGCTGTCTGCAGCCCTGGTCAAAGGAGAACTGGAAGGTTACACCCATGCTCCCTGGGAAAGAGAACCAGAGAGACTGACAATGATGACAGAAAGATGTACCAATCGTTCCAACTATAGATGTCCCCTCCCCAGGCTAAATATCATTCTTGATGTCACACCTTCCGTTTCACTGTGCAGCAGATTAGGCACAAGAAATGCTAGAGATTTTATCTACTTTCTAGTAAAGTATTAGGCTAGTTTAACATAAGGAGACTGCCAATTTTCAGCGTACAGCTTTTAACTTCTCAGGTCTCTGACGTCTTGGGAGATTAAGAAGCAGGTCTGGTTGCAAGTGGCTAGGCAATTTAGAGTTAACTCTTTCTCCACCTTGGCACTTTCAACATTTTGGTCTAAATAATTCCTTCTTGGGGGGCTGCCCAGAGCGCTGTAGAATGTTCACAGCACCCCTGGTTCCTGTGTGCTCAGAAGCCAGTGGCAACATGCCTCCCTCTCCCCAGAGGTGACAATGAAAAACATGTGGAGATATTGCCAAATCGAGGGAGTGGGGGGGCAAACTATTTCCAGTTAAGAACCATGCAGATAATAAAATAATAATAATAATAATAATAAATCTTTACAGTTGCCAGAAAGGCAAAAAGATAGCAGTCTTTCTGTGTGAAAATCAACATAACTTGGTCACATTAATAGGATGGGAGGTTTGCAGGAAGAGGAAGGATGTGCCTCTGATTCTATAATGACCTCGTAAATAACTCTTCTTTGGTTTATCAGTGCTATTCCTGATGATGTACCTTTGGGGGAGTCCTATATCCTGAAAAATGAAAGAACACAGAAACTTGCTTTACTTCCTTTCTAAAGGCTGTTTCTTTTTTTAGTTCCCTGGGACTTCTAAATGAATTAGTGACAGATTTTTTTTTTAAAGATTTTATTTATTTATTTGACAGAGAGAGATCACAAGTAGGCAGAGAGGAAAGCGGGGGGCAGGGGGAAGCAGGCTCCCTGCTGAGCAGAGAGCCCGATGCAGGACTTGATCCCAGGACCCTGAGATCATGACCTGAGCTGAAGGCAGAGGCTTAACCCACTGAGCCACCCCGGTGCCCCCTTTTTTTTAAGATTTTATCTCTTTATTTGACAAGAGAGAGCACAAGCAAGGAGAGGTGCAGAGGGAGAAGGAGAAGCAGACTCCCCTGCTGAGCAGGAAGCCTGGTGTGGGACTTGATCCCAGGACCCTGGGATCATGACCTGAGCCGAAGGCAGATGCTTAATTGACTGAGCCACCCAGACACCCTGTGACAGATTTTTTAATTTCCAAGAACTCTGTGTCTTTTTCTCAGTAGCCTGTTTTTTTCCTTTTTTTTAAATGGATGTAATAGCCTTTCTGAAGATTTTCTTACATCCTATTGTCCCGTCTTGGACAAGGAATGAACAAATAAAACAGCACTTGCTATAGTCAGTCACGGACCTACTTAATCAGTCATCTGGAACTTTTTCTGAATGGCTTTCAGTATCACATTTTTTAATTCCCAAGAATTTAAAAAAATTACCTTTCCTAGTATTTCAATGGATTTCAAAGATTTACCTATTTATTTGAGAGGGGGAAGGAGGCAGAGGGAGAGGGAGAGAGAAAACCTCAAGCAGACTCCTCCTGAGCTCGGGGCCCAATGCAGGGCTCAATCCCACGGCCCTGAGATCATGATCTGAGCTAAAACCAGGAGTTGGACACTTAATTGACTGAACCACCCATGACTCCCTCAATGGATTCTAATGAGAGAGAAGAAACACACACGTGTTCAGTCAATGACCTTCAACTGTCTCCTCTAATGTATTAAGTCCATGAGAGAATTTTCCTATCATGGATAATTTCAGGAACTTACCAGTGGAGACAACAGGTCAACCTGCTGTGCTCTAACATGTTATTATGATAGTTGTGCTCCTAAGGGTTCATGAAAAATTCCAAATTATGAAGTCAATTCATACAGTGGCAGGAGGGAAAATAATCAGAATGGAGCGTGTTACACTAACGGAGGAATTCCTACGGCGTTACGGGGCAAAGCATTTCACCGTTTCTGGATATCACTTGAACATGGTGCTGGTCTCTTCTGATCACAAACGCTCCTATTAACAAGAACATCTTTATACAAGTATACCTTCTTTGCCACCCACAGTTCTAAAAGAACAGAGAAATACTCCCAGAAGGGTGAGTTCAGAAGGTGCTCACTCCTTTTGAGCAGGTACATTGTCTAAGACTGACAGCCTAGGGCACATTTGCTGGGGGTCAAAGCCCTGTCCACCACCTAAAAGCTGTGCAACTATGAGCAGGTTACTTAATGTCTCTGTGCCGCCATTTCCTTGTCTGTAAAAACAGAAATACTAAGAACTTCCAACTTACAGAATTGAGTGGATTGAAGGGAGATAATATACACACAGTGCCAATGCCTTGAAAGCTCAAAACACGGTTGTTATGGTGATGACATAAGTGGTTAAGAGCAGAGACTCTGGAGACGGACTTCCTAGTTCTGTGACATCAAACAAGTTATCGAATGTCCCTGTGCCTCTGTTTTCTCACCTGTAAGAGGGGATAATACCGTACTGATTTGGGTATTAAATAAGTTGATACATGACTAGCACTTGGAATAGTGCCTAGTACACAGCAAGCATCCAAATAAATGTAAGCTATCAGTATTACAATTATTTTTTTTTGGAAGGATCTTTCTGGCAACAGTGTGGAAGAGCGTGGAAGGGGAGGGAAGACGTACTGATGGGCAGGGAAACTGAGGAGGTGAGTATTAAGAGACCCGAGTATATGAGACCGAGTGAGAAAAGGGAGGTCCACCCTACAGCAGGGAGTAAGGAGAGGAGGGGACAGAGAGCTGTTACAAAGACACAATAAGCAGGACTTCGTGTCGTGGCGTGGATGGGAAGGGAGAAGGAATCCCCTAGAATGATCATCATGTTCCTATCTTGAGTGACTGGCTAGATAGTGAGGTTTTTCAACTGGAGGGACAGTTTGGAAGGCTCTGAGGGTGAGGTCAACAAGGTCAGCTCCAGAAACGCTGGGTTTAAGGGATCTGTTGAACGTGCAGGTGGAGCTGTCCAGTGTGATTTTTTGCTCTGTGGTTCTGAACCACAGAAGATGCATCTGCAGAGAAAATTCCAAGCGCTGCCAGCAGGAGTGGCAAACAATGCCTTGGGGTTGGGGGTTTCGCTGGGAGTGCAGATCTGCATAAAATAGGAAGGCTGAGCACAGAAGCCTGATGAGGAACACAGTGGAAGGGCAGGTGGAGCAGGGAACAGCAAAGCAGCGCCCAGGGAGGGCAGGGAAGAAGCCGGGCATATGGTGCCCCCGAAGCAAGGATGGAGGGCTGGCTGAAACTGCAAGGGTGGCAGAGGGGACAGGAATGCTCCCTGAGAGCCAACGTGCAGGGCACTGATGGCAAACAGAGCAGCAAAGCCCTGCACGGGAAGGAGAGAACTGGAAACAACAGCCTGAACATCACAAATGGCTGGGAAGAGCCCGGGGAGAGAGGGAAGCTGGAAATGCAGAGTGGACAGGGTAAGTTCCCCCCAACCCCCGCCCTGGGGACAGCAGCTCGTGGGGATTGTGGGGCAATGACCACTTAGACTGATTACTTTGAGCCTGAGGGACCTGGACAGGGTGGCAGTAGCCAGTTTTCCCTGGAAACAGGGAGGCAGGTCATCCAAGGGGAGTGGGTGTGTCTGGAGTTGGGTGGAGTGGGTCTGAGAAAAGTCAAAGTCTGGCAAAAGCACTTAGGAAGACGGGATAGGAAACTGAGCCAAGGGCAGGGAGGCAGTCTTCGGAGCCCAGCTGAGCGTAGAGGCCAGAACATCTTGGCCGCCCTGCCCTGGGAAGTGGGATGAGCTTTCTGGACCACGCCCTGCATCCCAGGTACAGGCACCAAGAGATGTCCGAGTAGGGCTGTAGGGCTACAGGATGGGAGAAGGAAAAAGGCCAGCTGGACAGAGTGCTGGAAGTGTGAGGTCAGAGACCAAGCTAAGACTGACTGAGGTCAGAGAAGGAGGGGACTTAAGAAAGCACAGAGGGGACTCTTTGGGAAAGGGATCCAGAAGGATAAGAGATTGGAGGACACTGTGGATGATTCAGGTTCCAATTCTCAGAAATGGTTCTTAAAATGCAATGGCAAATTTCCTTCTGGAAAAGAATGCCCGTTTATATTCCCACCTCAGTATGATTGGATAAACACAGCCCTTGTCGGCTCTCCCAAGACAGTAACATATCATTATTTTGAGCTTTGCCAATTTGGTAAGTGAGAAATGTTGTCTCAAAGCTTTGTGCTTCTTCAATTAGCTGTAATTTTGAAATGAGTCTCATACACTTATTGGTCATCTGTGAGCGTTCTGTTGACGGTATTTGCTCATTAGAGAGCACTTCTTTAAACTGATTGATAAGAGAGCTTTATACACGAAGGACATTAACCCTCCATTGTGGCTGCTCTCAGTTGTCTCCAACTAGTCCTCTGTCATCATCTTAACTATGACATATGACAGACAAAAGTTTAATTATTGGGTGGCTGTGAATTTATTGGTTACCTTTTATTATTCATTCTCTGCACTCTTGTGCCAGAGCATGAAGAACTTTCCATCTTTTCCTCTATTTTATGGTTCGGTTTTTTACTTGAAACCCTTAATCCATCTGGAATTTATTTCAGTCCCTGGTGGTGAGGTGAAATATAACCTGCCTATTCTTTCCAGTACTAACCTGCTGTCTCCTGCTTCCTCACTGTCTTATGATCCCTCCCTACCTCATGCCAACTTCTTAAACCTATCAGGGCTGGTCACTGTACGGTATCAGTAGCCCTGTTAACCAGCGTGGGAGTGCAGCAGGAGGCTCGGGCAGCCAAGGTCAGAGAGACAGCTGGTGAACAGCATAGACTCATGTCCAGCTCACCTTTTACTATACTCCAGCTGCCCTAGAGTGGTTTTAGGTTTTCAAAGTCTTCATCTAAAAGCTTTGAAAACATTCTGGAATGGAGGCGCCTGGGTGGCTCAGTGGGTTAAGCCTCTGCCTTCGGCTCAGGTCGTGATCCTAGGGTCCTGGGATTGAGCCCCGCATCGGGCTCTCTGCTCGGCAGGGAGCCAGTTTCCCCCCTCTCTCTCCACCTGCCTCTCTGCCTACTTGTGATCTCTGTCTGTTAAATAAATAAATAAAATCTTTGGAAAAAAAAAAAGAGAAAAGAAAACATTCTGGAATGAAGTCACTGCCAAAAGAAGCCGATTATTCAGGGAAAGTACTTTAAGGTGATCGCCACATCCCATCATCCAGAATATCCCATTTCGGCTTTTCTGGGGGAGGATCCCACATAGAGGTCAAGTGTGTGTTCTGGAGAACATGTGAGTCGTATACCTGTCATAGGGCGGGAACTGCAGCTACACGATTCTCCAGGAGTTAACAGGATTCTTTAATCCTGGGGTTCTTGCCTTGGGCTTGAAGAGGTCAGTGAAGTCCGGGAAATTATATGCAAATCTATGTGGGTGAATGATTTTTTTTTTCAGGTACAGGGCTGTTAGAACCTCCATCTAAATCAAAGTGTAGCAAGGTTTCTGTTCCTCAAGACTGCTCCAAGAGTCAAAGTCTGCAATTAAGTCCACTGCCCCATGACGTGCTAACCATTTCTTTAGAAGTTATATTAACCTATTTTCACATGTGCTCCATTTCAAATTTCTTTTTTTTTTTTTTTAGGATTCTGTAAATGTAGATTTATTTTTTTTTTATTTAATTTCTTTTCAGTATAACAGATTTCATTGTTTATGCACCACACCCAGGGCTCCATCCATTTCAAATTTCTCTTCCAGTTCCTTCCTCAGTCCAAGTGTACTGTGGTTGTTTTCTCTATATGGATGGACTACCACGAGTTCAGTGTTCTGCCTTTAAGCCACACACCTGCCAATCTTATGACTAAGCTCAAACGTCACACATACTAAAAGGTGTTGTGGCTCCAAGAAGACAAGGAAAAGGCTTGTAGATTTCCATCAGGAACCACTCAGATTAGGACATTTGCATTTAAACAGGGCTTTACCAGTTCTTGTCACATTTTTGGAATGCCTAATAGAGGTGAAATCACATGACCTTTATACAATATTGCTGCAAAAAATTACACAGCTACACATTATTTTGGAGTCTAACCCATTAAATGAAAGATGAAAGAAAAATCACTGAAATAAATAATAGGAAAAGAAGAAATAAAAACATGATGGATAATATTATATACATGGAAATTCAAAGAAGTAACAAAATGATCAGCTGCAACTAGTTTAGTAAAGTAAATATATATACAAACATGAACATCACTCATGTTTACCAACTAAACTAATTAGGCACTATTTCCAACAATAACAAAATACTTAGGAAGCACATAAAAGCTTTGTATGGAAAGAGTTATGCCATGCTCATGCTGAAAAGACATCAACCTTCCCCAAGGTTTAGTTCACAGATATGCTAGACCATAAATACCTAGGATGTATTGCTTTTGTATCCTCAGGACCTACACCATTGCAGGTACCCAACAAATATTATATGGATCAATGAGCTCCAGACTAATCAAAATCATAAGTGAATTTTGCAAGGAGCTAGAAACGAAGGGATACCAAAATTCATTTCTATACAGAAAGAGGAGAGACTGAGTAAGAAAAAAAAGCTGAAGAAGACCAGCTTGGCCAGATTTAAAACACGTTACTCATTGGTAGTTATTATTAGCACAGTGTGGTGTCCACACACACAAACACAAACACACCCAAAGCCATCAGTCAGTCAATGAAAAGAAAGCCAACAAAAAGTCAAAGCCAGCGTGAGAATTACATGTTTAAAGAAAGAGAAGCATTAGAAATGAATGGAAGTGAAGAATCGCTGTGTGACTTATTTCAGTAGATAACATCCAGCCATAACCCGAATCACTTCAACCCTTGAGTTGCTCCCTTCCTCACCCCAAACACCGTGGTGCTAAACATCTGCAAGTCAGTCAGCACACCATGGTCCTACTCCCCCTTAGCCTGTTGCAACAGTTTCTTACACTTTACCCCCAACCATCCCAAGCTTCCACAGCCCCAAGTCACCTGCCACCAGAGTGGTCCTCCTAGAGCACCCACTTGGCTTTCTCAACCTTCCGCATAACTAGGCTCCCCAATTCTACTGCAGTGGTCCTCAACCATGATTCCCCAAAACTGGCATGGAAGCTTTTCTACCCATTGTCTTCCACAGATGAGAACAAAAGCCAGTCAACACTGCCCGTCTCTAAAATTTGGTGTCCACAGTCATAGGTGCTCGTGTGTTTTAGTCCTGCCATCTTGGGGTTGTTTGGGGACCATCATGCATCCTAGCGGGTCCAAGAATGCAAAAGCAATATGAGTACTGAAAAGGTTGTAAAAGGGGATGACCGAGTATGATGAAAACTAGAGAAATTAAAAGTGACACTCTGAGAAATGATGCCACCACAGAGTTTCAATATACAACAAAATTGTCTCCTTTGGGGAAAGATGGCCATCAGTTTTTATTAGGCAAAGGAAGTAAGAGTATGCTGCTTTCACAGCTTTTTAAAACTTTGTAAAGAACCAACTTGCTCCATCTATTGGAGGGGGCTGCATCCAGAGACTTGTGAATTTCAACACCACAGTCACTCTGGACTTTAGTACATATGGATCTACAAAAAAAGTTAGTTCACTGCCTAATTTGAAAATAAGAGCTGGACAGAGTTTTCCCACTGGCAGCAATCAGATATAGACAATTTATAGACAAAAAATACTGAGTTACGGCATCAGGGAAATACAAATCAAAACCACAATGAGATACCACCTCACACCAGTCAGAATGGCTAAAATTAACAAGTCAGGAAATGACAGATGCTGGCGAGGATGCGGAGAAAGGGGAACCCTCCTACACTGTTGGTGGGAATGCAAGCTTGTGCAACCACTCTGGAAAACAGCATGGAGGTTCCTCAAAATGTTGAAAATAGAACTTCCCTATGACCCAGCAATTGCACTACTGGGTATTTACCCTAAAGATACAAACGTAGCGATCCGAAGGGGCACATGCACCCGAATGTTTATAGCAGCAATGTCTACAATAGCCAAACTAGAAGGAACCTAGATGTCCATCAACAGACGAATGGATAAAGAAGATGTGGTATATATACACAATGGAATATTATGCAGCCATCAAAAGAAATGAAATCTTGCCATTTGCGACGACGTGGATGGAACTAGAGGGTATCATGCTTAGCGAAATAAGTCAATCGGAGAAAGACAACTATCATATGATCTCCCTGATATGAGGGAGAGGAGATGCAACATGGGGGTTAAAGGGGTAGGAGAAGAGTAAATGAAGCAAGACGGGATTGGGAGGGAGATAAACCATAAGTGACTCTTAATCTCACAAAACAAACTGAGGGTTGCTGGGGGGAGGGGGTGGGGAGAAGGGGGTGGGGTTATGGACATTGGGGAGGGTATGTGCTATGGTAAGTGCGGTGAAGTGTGTAAACCTGGCGATTCACAGACCTGTACCCCTGGGGAAAAATATATATGTTTATAAAAAATAAAATTTAAAAAAAACATAAAAAAAGAAAATACTGAGTTAATGTATAGATTTAAAAAAAAAAAACAACATTAAGTTAAAGGATAAAACTGTCAGTGGGTTAGGTTTCCTGAGAATTTTCCTTCCTTCTGGGAGTTCTCGATCACCCATCATCTCTACTTCCTATTATCAAGATTGCTCAAGTGTCGCGTGTCAGAGAAATCTTCGCAGAAACCCAAGCCAGTGTCCATGCTCCATCTATCCTAGCACCCATCAGAGCTAGTCAAGTGAAACACTTTGGTGTTAATTCCCCAAGGTACAGATGAGCATGGGTTCAGCTGGCCAGTCCAGCCCACATATCTCAAAGTATCCAGTGACCATGTGAAATACAAGCTGGTAGACTTAGAAATGTTCACACTGACAGGACACGGGTAGCTGGTCATTGCTCAGAATTTCTGGGCAGTTCTGAACATTGATTTATTAAAACTTTAATATTCACTTGAGTACCTATTTACTTAGTCTACCACTTATGATTTAAATTCTTTATTTAGGAGGCATAAATGTGGCTAGCTCGCATGGAAATGATAGAAGACATGCTAATAAAACATTTAAGGAGGGATTAAGTGGACTACTAGAACAAAGTATCTTTGATAAGGAAGACACCTAAAAAGAACTGTGGGAAAGGACAGTCCAAGAAAAATATCTTCAGACTAATCAAAAGGAAGCAGCTTATGCAAATCATTAATAAGCTGTAATTAACAGGAAATAGTAAGACATTAGAGACAAGTCTTACAGCCTGCAGAGCTTAAGATGAACTTAGCATTGTTTTCACATCACTGGCTACAAGTATGTTATACTTATTCAAAAGCAGTGTCTTTGGGGTGCCGGGTGACTCAGCAGGTTAAGCGTCTGCCTTTGACTCAGGTTCTGGGATCGTGTGCCACATTGGGCTTCCTGCTCAGTGGGGAGTCTGCTTCTCCCTTTTTCTCTCCCTCTTCCTCCCCCACTTGTGCCCTCTCTCTCTCACTCTTTCTCAAATAAATAAATATCTTTAAAAAAAAATTTTTTTTTAAGCAATGTGTTCTGTAAATCACAAGGTCAGGTTTTCAACAGAATCTGCTTTATCTTCTGAAACTTGTATCAAATATGTACATGGTCATGAATGGATTTCCTCAAGGTACCGTCCCTGCACTTATTATGCAATATACCCAAGGATAAGAATGTTAACTCGTTTATATTGCAATATACGAATAAATCAAGATATGGCGTTAATATTTCCTTCCTAACACCCACGAGCTGCTAGAATAGGTACAACCAGTTGTACTCGAATTATCTGCTTGTAGGTCTGTCTCCCGACTCAAGTTCCTAGGAATCAGTGATCTTTTTAACCAGCCTCTGACAGGTTCTCAGTAGACGTCTGTTGAACCAAACTGGTAACAGAACAAAGACATCAACAACTGGACATTAATTCCATGGCAATTGAATGAACAAATGACACAGACAGAAAACTCCTACAGAAATACAAACACATTTCATTCATTTCAACCTTAGTGGAAAAAAATGTAAATAGGTTGCAATTTCTAGGGAAACACCGAATGCTACTATCATAACGGTGAAATAGGACATTCATCACGGCTTGCACAATGATGTGCATTCCAGGGGCCATCCTTTGCTGCACTAAAACTGAAGGACAGCCCTATCATGTAGAAGGCAATTTAGCAATACTGTGACCACATCAATATTAATCCCCTACCAATGTCATGATTCTGGACTCCAGAGAATTCATCAGAAGAAAATCATTTAGAGAGGAATGGCTATGATAAAATTGTGACTAGCCATGCCAAACCAGAGTGGAGGCCTAGATGTCCCACAGAAGGGATAAAATCCAGCTCAAGCTAGTTAAGCCAGCTGGAAGACAATTTCACGTCCAGGTTTAAAAAAAAAAAGCTTGAACTAAGGCCATCAAGAGGCAGAGATTAACTCAAAGATATTCCAGAGGCAGAACTGCCAGGACAGGGGGAGAGCCTGGATATAAAGAACACAGAGGAGAAAGAGGGGGACTTACAGATGATGTGGCATTCAAAGTGCCAGGGCAGGGGTCGCAAACACCTCCTGTTAAGGGCCAGACAGTAAACAGCATGGGCTCTGCAGGCTGTATGGTCACTCTTAACTGCTCAGCTCTGCTGGGACAGTGCAGGCCTGGGTTTCAATAAACCTTTTTTTTTTTTTTCTTTTTTCCACAAAACAGGCAGTGGTGGGGCACCTGGGTGGCTCAGTCATTAAGCGTCTGACTACAGCTCAGGTCATGATCCCGGGGTCCTAGGATCAAGCCCAGCATCGGGCTCCCTGCTCCGCGGGAGGCCTGTTTTTCCTCTCCCACTCCCCGTGCTTGTGTTCCCTCTCTCTCTCTCTGTCAAATAAATAAATAAATAAACAAATAAATAAATAAACCTTTAAAAACAAAACAAAACAAAACAAAAAACAAACAAACAGGCAGTAGGCAGGATTTGGCTTCCAGGCCAGAGTTTGCCGACCCATAGACTAAGGAATACAGGGAAGGAACGCCAATTTGAGGATGTAATTCAAGTGGAAAAGTTCAAGTACAGAAGTTCAAGAGGAAGATCAACGGAGGCATGAAGAGATGCCAGGGTTAAAAACATAAAGCTGAAAGCCATCAGCTGTGAGGTGGTAGGTCCGGGGGTGCTGAATCACCCAGGGGAATGGTCAGAGAAGACAGAAGAGAAGGGACATGTCTCTATCCAAATACAAGGACAGCTATGCAATGGCCCTTCAGATCACTAGGGCCCTGGAAATATAGGAACATCATAGACTAACCTCCCTTAACTCAAACTTTTTAAAAAGAGGCTCCTATTTTAACACAGAGACAAAGCAGATAGGAGTGTAATAATACTTTAAAGGGATTTATACCTGATTAATTACTGCGGCATCTACCTACATTTGAGAAACAGAAATAGAATGATATATGCCAAACTTCTACAGTCTTACAAGAATGCATGGTACACATACTAATTCTGGGACCCTACACGAGAATGTCAGGTCCCTCGGGTGGGGTGATGGGGTGGGAGGGTCTGCCGCAGACATACTGGGAACCACTAACACAGATCATTTCAGATGAGAATAACATGCCGCCTTCACAAGTAACCCGATGCCACAGGGCCACATCTGTTTAGGGTTCCTTTTTGTTTCAGCAAACAATGGGTTTTCACTAAACCTATAAATACTCTGTTTAATATTCCAGGATTTCACAATATGTGCAGTGTATAACAAGGCCATGCAAGAGAAGTTGCGAGGATAACAGATTTCTTTCCTCCTCTGCTCTATGCAGACTCTGGATGGGATCCACTCAGATTGATGCAAACAGAGCATCATTATCTCTGTTTTCTCAGAAACCCTGTTCCAAGCTCCCTTAGAAAAGGCAGAGGAAATCAGTGTGTGGAATAGGGAAGGGACGTAGAAGGTTCCTGCTGACAAAGGGAAGGATATGGTTTATGATGCTGAGTACAAAAAGGGCTGATTCTTTGTGGCACCGGAGGACTGCCCTGGGATGCCCAGGCAGAGATGCATTTTGAGTCACTGTGAGAATCTGTGTTGTCGCTAACACAGTGGGCTACCTCGTGAAGCAGTGAGTCTTTTGCTCCTGGGGAAGGTCGTTAGATTTCTGTGATTAGGGAAGGGTGTGCAAGGAATCTAACACAGGAAAACAAGCCATTAGGGAGTGGGGCAAATGGACAATTGACACCTGATACAGAGGGGACAGCAGCTACTCAGCCGCGACTCCTTGTACGAGGGAACAACACTAGCCATTGCTAGGCCTTCATGATGGTAGAAGATCCGCTAATCCGGGTTTTCATGGGAAAACAACAAATCTTTAAATATGGGCCAATGACTGTAATAAACACTTACATACTTGAGAAATCAACCAAACAGAACACATCGATACCCCGCAAGCAAACAGCGTAGATCTTTGGTTTTGGCCATTCACATATCGAGAATGTAAAAGGACTAGACGAGGGTTTCCCAACCTCAGCATTCTTGACCTTTGGGACCAGATTGTTCTGTGTGGTGAGGCCATCCTGTGCATGTTAGGATGGTCAGCAGCATCCCTGGCCTCTCTCAGCAGATGCCAGGAGCACCCCCCCACCAACCAAGTCCTGACCAACAACCATGTCTCCAGACACTGCCACATGCCCCCCAGGGGACCATCCCTGGTAGGATGAGCAACATTCAACTCTGAGTTTCCAGCATTTTATGAAAGCATCGTGCATGACTCCAACACAGGCTTCCTCCAAGAAGAGTTGCCCACGTGAAGTCTGGACTTACAGCTGCTTTGGAATCCCAGACCTGGTTTCTGGTTCATGACAGCTCTATCAGTGACTAGCCTAATGACCTCTTTTGAGTCCTCCCTTCCTCATCATTCAATCAAGAATAAATAACATCACCTCTGGGACTTCCTATGGAGAAGGTGGTGAGATCATTTATGCAAAGCCTATAGCCCAGCAGCTCAGCCAGCACCAAAGGCACTGAATCCATACCAACCCTTCCCTGGCGAATCAGGTGAAAAGGCAGCCAGGCCAGGGTCTGTCGTCAGAAACATGTGGGATCCAAAGTCAGAAGCCCCCGCCCCGAGTTCTGCCCCAAGAACCAAGCCAGGTGCTTTGGGACAGCACTTGGGAAGCAAACCCACTAGATAAGTATTGATGAGTTTGACTATCAGATCTTTTGAAAGCTTTTAGAACAGGAAAAAATCCAGGAACTTAGAGTGCAGTCATGTCAGGGTAAGGTACAGGAGAGAAAAGGAAAATTGGAACAGGAATCATTAACCTCCTGATCCTTTTACACATGCCATTGCCAACTAGTGACCCACACCCAGACCAAGTCTGACCAGGGACAGATTCTGTTGAGCCCCACATCATGTCAAGGTGGTGGTTTAATTTGCATTCAATACCACCTGATTTTCATGAAAATCCAGATTTCAATCCTTTCTCAAAAACTCCAAAGGTTGGGCCACACTGGGCCCATGTTCCCACATGCCCCTCTGGTGAGACAAACATCGGTGAGGTCCCCCACAGCCCTCACCTATTCTAAGTCACTCTGCCACAGCCTGGCGTCTGTACCCTTGACTGCTCTAAAGGCTGCTATCTAGGAAAGCATTCGGACCTGCAGGGAGTAAGTACTTCAGCCTTGGCACAAATCAACGCCAAAGAGACACTCCCTTCCAGGGCCTCTGCTAGGTCATCAACTCTCCTAGGTCAGACTCAAAAGAGTTCAGACTCTTTTGCTCCTTGACACTTCTACCTCATAACTCAGCGTTCCTTGAGTTCCTCACACTGGTGTATGCCTTCCTCCACTCAGGCTCTCACCTGCCAAAAAGTACCACCTGCATCTGATGGATTATCTATCCACACTGGATTTGTCAAAATACATTTTTCTTTTTAGAGAAGGACTACACACAAAGACACAATGTGATACTTACTGTATCCTGACCAGCACTCCTTCTCCCCTCCTTCTGGGAACAGCACCCAGTGCTCTCTGGGGGGCCAGTGCTCTCCCATTCCCAGTCCCTGTGGTTTGGGTGGGGCTGACTCCATTCCCATTTCCAGGGCAAGGCATGGGACCCAGCCAGACACATTCAGAGTCAATCCTGGACCTCTGGCCCCAGTGAAAAGCATTCTCTGCCCTCTGGGACTTGAACTAAGGAGGAAGGAAAACTGGGTTGGGGCAGGGGTGTCTCCTGATGGACACAGCCTATCTAGAGAGCAGAAACCCTGGATCCAGCCCTGGCTGCACCCACACTACTCTTGTACTCTCTGGGTCACATAGGAGCCAATGAAATTCCCATCCTGGCTCAAGGCAATTCAAGTTGCGTTCTCTTACAAGCAAAAGAGTCCTAATCGATAGGAGAAAAAATGGAAAAAAGTGCTTACAGATGGGGGGAAAGGCTCTGCTCCACTTTTCTCCCAGTTTGTCGGTCTGGTTTTGGTCCCTCTCTCCATCCACTGAGAGTGGAGTGTTGCTCACTGCATTAGCTGTCCCTCTTTAAACAGTTACCTAATGGTCTATAATTATTTCTTGTTTGTTCATCTCTTCCACAAAGCTACTGAGCCCCTTCAGGGCAGAAACTGGGTTGTGTTCACTTTTGATTCTTTAATACCTTGAGCAGTGGCACACAGTGTGGGCTCAAGAAGTGCCCCTTAGTGAATCAACCATCCTAATTCTCTTTTTTGGGACACCCTGTCCTGAGACCACAAAATCAGCCTGGCACGTGTGCTACGCAAACCATCTTCTGGAAATACCCTCCGGCTCCCATTGGAGACACACACACACACACATCATGAGAACTCCCTCATTCCGGCCGTTCCTGACTCTCCCCCATGAGGTCCCATGGAACCTCATTGTGGGGTTCCTCACGAGGTCCCCATTCTTGGGTAGAGAACATGGCCTTGCAAGGCTCTAGGAATGGATAACATGCACGATGGGCATGCACCATCCACACACATGACTTCACTCGTGGGTGCAGGAGACCTTTGCTTTCTAGCCTTCCTCTGGAGTTGAATGAACCCAGAATCCCGCTTCTGAAGTCTACCAATAACACGGTAACACACAATCACAATTCTAGGCTCTCTTCTGCCTCTGTGTTTCCTCCTGAGACTTTTACAATAACTTGAGTGGAAGAAATATAAATATATCGAGGAAATGGACAGCAGTGAAGCTGAAGCTTCCCCAGAAAAACAGTTTGGATTTTGGGACCATAACTGCCACACCCTTCATAGCTCTGTAGTTGCCTCAGCCTCCACTGGCCTCCACTGGCATCGAGCAATAAAGATTTTCAAACAGAGTCAAAGGTCAGGGCCAGAATTACAGTCCCAGCATGAATCACCATTGACTCTATCCAGTTTTCATTTTCCCATACTTGAGCTCACACCGCCAGGGTGAACTGTTAAGAACTAGATTTACCCCTGATTTGACAATCTTTGTAGAGTTTCCGCCCAATGCTAGGCACCATAGCAGAGGCTCAAAATAAAAGAGAAAGGCAGCAAGAGCTCTCTCAAGGCATTTCATTTACTGGAAAACAAGAACAAGTAAAAAGGCCACTCCATTATAGAAAACCAGGTGCTGTGTGGAGTTATCAAAGTTCCCTGGGATGAGGCCCTCCAGTCTCTGTGGGAGCAACAGCGAAGGCCTTTTAGAGGCAGAGGTCTTTGCCTGGAGAGCTGAAGAATGAGTAGGAGGCAGCTACACGCTGGTATGGGGAAAGGAGCTCCGGAGAATTCCAGGGAGAGGCGAACAGGTAAGAATGCTCGGCCTGCTCTGGAATCTAAAAGCAGGGCATCTATGGCCGAAATGCAAGTGTGAAGAGAGAAGCTGCTGCAGAGGAAGCTGGGGCCAAAGAGACCCTGACTGGCGTGGAAGCTTGAAAAGGCTCAGAAGGTTGCACAAAACAAGCAAACATCCCTTTCCTGATACAGTGTAAAAACAGGTCAGAATGACAATGTGACTAATCTGTCTTGACACTCACCGAATATGAATTTCACAAGGTATGTTACTAAAAATGTAAAGGGGAGAGTAAGAAAACTCAAAAGGGATTATCTAATCATTCATTTACAGATTCTTGGTTGAAACACTGCCCCCACTATGACCCTTTCTACCTCCCTCTCAGCA
This sequence comes from Lontra canadensis, assembly GCF_010015895.1. NCBI lineage: Eukaryota > Metazoa > Chordata > Mammalia > Carnivora > Mustelidae > Lontra > Lontra canadensis. The sequence goes on along the minus strand of NW_022631039.1, from coordinate 15,683,718 downwards.
TTATTTCTATCATTTCCTACAAATAACAGAAAAATAGGCACTACTAGGCTTTAGGGAAGAGGCATGAACTCTGGTAACAGGATAAATGCGCACTAAGGTCATAGGGTGGGGTAGCAACCAAATTAAACAATAAAACTAAGCCACTAAGCAAAAAGTTAGGCGGTGGGGAGGACGGAGAACTGAAACAGTAAAAGGCAAATTTAGAAAACGGGAGGGGAAGTAAAAGTATTTTGGTACATACACACAAAAAAGAACTATCACATGTGCTTTGACCAAACCAAACTCTCCCTTTGACTCAACTGTTGGGAAAAAAAAAAAAAAAAGAAGAAGCAAAAGCTGTGGAAAACTCACACTTTCATATATCATCCCAGAATAAACAGTCAGTAGGTCCAGTACAGCCAACTGCCCTAAAAGACCTTGAAAGATGTGCCCCAGATAACTGGGCACATGACCATCACCTCCAGGAGCTCTCAAAACCACCAGTGGTTCCCGCTCCAACAGCCGGATGGTCTACAAACCCCGGTCTCTGCTGTCATTTCATTTTGGATAATGTTTCCTGTCAGGCATTAAAGCAGAAACCAAAGAAACCTGGAGAAGGATCTGCTTCCAAACCCAGAGGGAGAAAGGCTTTTCAAAAAGCTCTTAAAAAATAAAATAAAAGTCAGCTAAGGCGTTTCCACCATTCTTTCCTCCCAGTTGCCAATTTCTCCATGTCAAGAACTTGGGCAGTTCGGTCCACAGGGGCCCCGGTCGGGAGGCAGCAGAACCTCTACAGTCCCTCCTTGGACGCCAGAAACTCCGAAGACGGATCCGAAGGGCTCTGATCGCCCCTTAATCATTTCCTGCCATTAGGCAGGAGGCGGAGGGTCTGAAGAGGCGGGGAGACACGGAAAGCCTGAGAACACGGCCCCCAGAGCACAGCGTCCGCCGGGCCTACCGCACATCCGTGAGGGGAGTTTTCGCAGGGCAAACCCCGGGAGGAGGGCAGGGGAAGGCTTGGGTCCAGTCCCCCCAAGGCGATGCTCGGTGGGGCCTGAACAATGGGCGGCGGGGACCTGCTCCGGGGGCGTCTCGGAAGGCCAACCCAACCTGTGGCTTCCCGGGAGCTCGGGCGGCGGCTCGGAGCTAGGCTCCAGGCCGCAGCGCGGCGCAGCCCTGACACGGACCCCCTGTGCCTGGTGCGGGGTGCGGCAGCATACTGGAGCGCGGGGTCGGAGGAGCCGCCGAACCGCCCCCGCCCAGCCCCTTCGCGGGATCCGGCCTTCCGCCCCTTACGCAGCTCCGCACCCGACGCGCCCCCGGCCCCCACCCGGCTCAATCCCTGCGGGCCCAAATCGGCGCACTCGCCTGCCCACGGTCTGGTTGGCCAGCTGCTTCATGCGGTTGAATTGCTTCTTCATGGTGGCGGCGGCGGCCGGCGGGGCTAGGGCCGGACAGCTCGGGGGACGGCCTGGCGCGGCTACATCGTTTCCCGGCCCAGGAAGCAGCGGCGGCCGCTCTCGGGCCCGCGCCCCGCCCTCGCCGCGTCACTTCCACCGGCGCCGCCCGCGGGGCGGTGCGGGGCCCGCCAGTCACTAGCTCCAGGCGGAGGACGCCGGGCGGAATCGGACCTCTGCCGCCAGAGAGCTGGGCCACACTGTGCAGAGCGGAGGACCCGCGGATCCTCCGCAACCCCCTGCCTGGTCTAGGCTCAGAGCTGCGGGAGGAGAGGGAGGCGCAGCGCATTCATTCATCTGCCGGTGAACCACCAACCCTAGGCAAGGGACGGACTGTCCGCGCAGGACTGACGGGGTGAGAAGGGACAGGGCGCTCTGGAGCCTCTGGAGGCTGGAAATACCCAAAGTCTCCGTGAGGGCCGTCCTCTGTGTGACCGTAGACATCTGTGAAATGCATATAGGATCCTCTCTCCTAGCTGGATGGATGCGTGTGACTGTGTACCTTTCACCTCAATTAAAAAGATACTGTTGCGTGGAAAGCTCAGGCTACAGGACTTTGTGTATTGTGATCCCACTTAGGAGGAAGTCGAGGGTCAGGTGCATTTTCTGGGGTCAGGCACCTGGGGACAGTCAGGCAGGAGCATGCTCTAGGGGCCCACCCAGGACAGCCAACAAAGCAGGGGAAGGAAGGCAAGGGGCCCAGGCCTGGCGTGGGAAGTCGTGGGGATGAGCAGCGGGGACTGGAACCAGTAGCCAGAGAGCCATGGCCTTTCCTAGCTGCCTGATCAGCAGGAGCTGGGGTAAGGGAGGGGCACCCAGGCGTTGTCTGGAACCGCCAGTTGGCTTTTGATTCTTAGCCTTGCACAGGCAGGGGTTCTGGGACACTTGGCAGGGTAGTTTGACTGGGCTGGATGCTTTCCCATTGCCGACCAGGGCAGTTGTGTGACCGTCAGATGTTCTCCTGGGCTGGTGGCCTGGGCTCTGACCTAGGCCATTCCCTAGGGGCCGTGGACAGCAGCCAGACCTCTTTGACCAGTGACATCTCCGATATTAACAGATATTTGCTGGGGAAAGGGACTTTCCCTGGGGACACCATGGTTTTGGCTGATGTCATCTCATCCCAGACACAGATCAATAGACGCCTCCATGAGATCGAAACACTGGAGGCTGAAGTGACTCATTGGAAGAAGTTGTGCCAGTGTTCCACCCAGGGACCAAATACCATCGACCCAGAAACAGTGTGCAAACTGAAGAGCCACATCAGGGACCTAGAGCAGCGGCGGATGCAGGAGATGGACGAACATCAGCTGGAGGTGGCAGGGCTGCAAAACGTCCACCGGCAGAAGCTAGCGGACCTCACCGACCGGCACCGCACACAACTAATAGACTATCAACGACGGGTGGAAGACCTGCAACACCAAGACGCTGCCAGGAACGTGAACCATGACCTTCTTGAGGAAAGGGAAACTGAGCTCCGAAGGTTGAAGCAAAAACTTACACAAATGCAGCGGCTGAACGACAGTTTGAACAACCTTGCGTCGGATCTGCGAGCAGAAAAGCAAAAGTTAGTCTGGGAGCTCCAAGATGTGAGACATCAGCTGGAGGAATCTGTTCTGTGCAACAGCGAGGATTCTCTGGAAAACAACATTGCTGTGAGGGCTTTAAAAATAGAGAAAGGGCAGTTAATGGCAAAATTGTGTCGGGCCGAAAAGAAGCTGTTGGAAGAGACAAACAAGTCTGAGTGAAGTCTCAAAGAATGGTCACTGGTAGAGCATGTGCATTTCATTCAACTCGGTCAAGAGAAAGACCTGGAAATACGTCCATCGAGCAGATGGACGCCGACCATCAAGAAATGAAGGAACTGCTGTCCTTTGCTTTGGAGGAGCAGAAGCAATTGACACAATGCGTCAGAGAGCAAGATGTGTACATTGAAGAGTTTAGAGAAATGCCAGCGCTTCAGGAGGAATTCGGTAAGTCGACCGAAACCTTAAGAAGCAGTGACATTTTACAGCCATCCGTGGAGGACAAAGACATGCGTCTCTCCTATCCATGACAGAAGAACATCCTCATGTGGATGGAGACCTAGAGCACCTAACACAACAGAGTTGCACTGTCCCTGTGGTTGATCCTAAAATCCTAGGCGAGATTGTAGAACTAGCGTATGAGGTCTTTCAGCTCAACGAGTTAAAAGATGATCTCGAGGAAGAAATAAAAGAACAACAGAAGATCATTCACAACCAGCAGCAGGGGAAGAGAGCGCTGCTTCGGTCCTTATAGGAGCAGAAGGAGAAAGTGGACCGTCTTCAACACCGGCAGGAGGAGATGAACACTGAACACGCTCAGCTCCTTGCAGTGAAAGACGAGATGATTCAGAATCTGCAAGTCACGCTAGAAGAGCTGAAAATCCACAAATTCCGAGAGAACCCTGTGAGGATGAGGAGGTGCGAGCAAGCCAGCCTCTCCCCAGAGAGAACAGAAGTGAAGAGCGTGATCCATCTAAAGCCAAAATTCAAAGATTAGTCCAAAGAATCAAAGAACAGGAGCTGGAGATGAAGCTTCTCACTGAACAGAACATCCGACTGACCGAGCAGGTGGATCGGCTCTCCAAAGAGGAGGTCGGGAAACTCACTCGGATTATCCAGCAAAAGGATGTGGAGATTCAGGGTCTTTCCAGTAGAATCTCTGCGGCTTCTCACAGCCAGAACGGGCACGTGGAACAACTTCAGCAGCAATTGCAAGAGTGTGCTTTGAAAAGTGAACAGATCTTGGCCGTCCTAAATGAGAAGACGAGGGAGCATAGCAATCTGAAAAGGGACTATCACGAAATGACCCATCGACTTGCTGCCAAGGAAGCAGACCTCCAGAGGATGGAAGAGGAAAATCAAAAACCGTCCACTAGAGTGGAAAAGCAGAGGCCAGGGGGTGTTTAAAGAAATGATTCGGAATTTGTCTCACATTATTCGAGAACAAGACCTGGAAGTGGATGCGTTAAGTCAGAAATGCCAGACTTTATTGATGATCCTGCAGACACCTAGCACTGGTCATGAGGTTCGAGGAGTTCGTATCGATCAGTTTCAGCAGCTTCTACAGGAACAGGACACGTTAACGCAGCGAGTGAAGATCATGGAAGAGTGGAAAGAGCAGGTGCTGACCATGGTCCAAAATATGAAGCGAGAGTCACCCCAGCTTCAGAGAGATCTGCGACAACTCCAGGCGTGGGCTTTCACCAACAGTGAGAAGGTTTTGAAACTCCAGACGACCTCTCTTGACCAGATTCAAACTTCCCAAGGACATGAAATAAACTTACAAGAGCTAGAGAAGGAACTGGCACAACTTCAGCTCCGCATCGGGGAGATTTGCAAAGCCAAGGACCTCCTTTCAAGGAACCTTGATGTGATTTTCCTCCGGCCCTCCAGTGACTCCACAGAGGCAGCCAACTCTCTAAAGGCCGTGAAGTCTGACCTAGTGAGTGAGTCTTCTCAGGTGCTCCAAGAGGAGGTAGAAGAGCTCAGAAAATCAGGGCAAGGAAAAGATATAATGATCTGAACCCTCCAGGAAGATCAGCAGAGACAGATTGCTTCAGGGGCTGCCATGGTGGAAGGAGAAGGCAAACCACAGGAACACAGCAATTCCAGTTCCCACATGGAGCAGCGGAAGGAGAAACAGGCTGTTCTACAAAACTTCCTTCAGGCTCAGGAGCTCCAAATCCATGCGAAAAGTGAGGAGCTGTTTTCTTCACAGGAGAAGCTCAGTGGCCAGCTGAGTGAGAATGAGCTGCTGAGGCAGGCAGTCACCAATCTGAAGGAGAGGATAGCAGATTTTGAAGTGGATGTGTGTTGGCTGAAAGAGGAAAATGCAAAGATCGTGGAAAGATCTAGAGAAAGGGAAATGGAAAATCAGGCGTTGCAAGAGACAAATCGGCTGCTTTCAGTGATGCAGGGAGTGGAGGCATCCCAGCATGCCTTGATGAAAGAGAAGGCACTCGAGTTGGAGCAACTCTTGCAGGAGAAAGAACAGGGCGAGACGGGGGAATTGAACCGGCTCATCAACACTGTTTAGTCAATGCAGAAAAAGACAGTTGTGTGTCAACAGGAGAGAGATGACGTCGTGTTGGCACTGACACAGAAAGAAACGGAAACCTGTGCCCTCCAGAAGGAGGGTCACCAGTTACCAGAGAGAGAATTGTGCCTAACCCAGGAGCTGGAGAGAGGGCGGCACCTCACTGCAGAAGCGGAAGATTCTCCTCCCCGGGAACCTTTGGCCTCAGAAGACCACGTGGCTCAGCTGAGAGAGGAAGTGATGGTCCTGTGGGGAAAACTCGTTTTGTCTTCTGCTGCCATGGAAAAGGCCAGCAGAGGAGCCAGTCTGCAGGTAGAGTTGCCGCGGGAGCAGTTGCACGTGGTCACCCAGCAGGAGGAGGAAGCTGCGCTCCGGCTTGCCGCCTCCCAGGAAGAGGGAAGGCACTATGATCGACGACTAGTGAACCTCAAGCTGGAACTCGCCGAATGGATGGAAAAGGCAGACGCCCTAGAAGGAAAACTGAAGTCGTTACAGGGACGATGGCATCAAACAAATGCCGACCTGGAGGTGAAGGAGGACCAAGTCCAAGAGTTCAAGAAACAGAATGAGGTGCAGCGGGAAATACTGGAGGACACACAGAAGAAACTCTTGACCTTAGTAAGTCAGGCCGAAGGAATGGTGGACAAAACCCTCCTAAGGAGGCTCTTCGTGGGATCTTTGCAGGCAGCTGATGCGCAACGGCAGGAAGCGTTGAGGCTGATGGCAAGCGCGCTGGGGATCCGAGAAGACCAGCTGCGGCAGCTGCGCGGCCAAGAGCCCGCGGGTGTGCCCAGCGGGGCGACTGGGGGGCCTGGATCCAAAAGTGCCCCATTATACCTTGGAAAGGATCCACTCGGATTTCCTTAAGGACCCCATTCCATTAATTTTCCATTCTGCTATATCTTCAGCCTGCCAAATACGGTAATTCCTTCCCTGACTTCCTGTTGTCAGTGCTCTGATTCACCCACTGCTGTCTCAGTCTGGTGCAGTAGACTGCCTACTGATCTTGCTGGTTCCACTCTTGGCCTCCCTTGAATCCATTCTGCACACTGTCAGGGTGAACTGAGATGAAAATGTGATGTTCCTTCCCTGCTGTAATTATTGGAGGGTTCCCACTGCCTGGAGTTTGACCTTTAAGAGACCATCCAAGCCCTTGCCTTTGCAGCCTTCCTTCCTCTTCATCAGTCACATAAAGACTGCCGTTTAGCCCCAGGTGAATTCTTGCAAGCCCCCAATAGATTATTATCCAAATAACTTCAAGCCCATGAGCCTCATCACTGTGCCTTGACAAAGGTACAAGTGAGAAAGATTTCATTCTTCTCTTCTTCACCAATTGGTGAAGGGAGTGATTCCCACCCTAAAGTTATGGGATGTCCAGATGCTGCACAGCTGAGCTCCACCGTAATTTATTACCAACCAATCCTCATGGCCCAGGGAAGGAGGACACACACACCATGAAGGGCCACAGGGGGACATTGCACTTGGGAACAGAATGAACAAGGGCTGTGGGTGCAGACTATGTAATAACAGGAGAGCGAAGGTGAGCCCTACTTCCTGCAGGAGGGACTGATTGGCTTGCTGGATCATTCCACAGGCTGTCAGGGAACTGGAGCTTACTTGGGGAGAAACTGTGCCTGGTCCCTGTGCTAAGGAGGGCTTGTTAGCCAGAGGATCTGATCCATGGGAGCAGAGGGCAAAGGGAACCGGAAATGGGGCTATTTGCAGCCCTCTGACATTACCCAATGCCAAAACAACACTGCCTATTGAATCTTAATCTCATCTTTCCATCACAGTGGACTCTGATGTTTGGACATCAATTTTAACCTGGGACTGAGACTTTTAAGGCATAGGACAGATGCTTCTCAAGGAAGTGAAGTTGTAACGTGACCAGGAGGGAGACATGATCATCAAAATCAAAATGTAATAACTCCCATTGATGTTCATGCAGTTGATCCCATGGAAATCCCTGGGTGGCCAACGGGTAGGAGGAAGAGCTGACGTCCTCCAGCACCATGGAATCTGGCAACGCACTGTGGACAGAAGCCGCCACCTCCACCTGCAGGTAGGATATGCAGACTTTGGCTTCAGCCTGTAGCAAGTGGGCCTTGGTGACTCTATGAAGCTGGTGGGGGTGCCATAACCCAGAGAATAATAGACAGGAAGGCTCAGAGTCTGTGAGGGACTCTGTTTCCAAAAGAGCCCAGAGCTTGGCCAGCAATTGCTGCTTTCATGGTCTCTAACCAGGGCCAAGGAGGGCTGTTTCTTGCATTGGAAGCCCATGGACAATTGACAGATAGCATGGGTGGTCCAGGGACTCCAGGAAGCAGGAGAGGAGGCTGCTAAAGCCTTTTCACCTGGGCACTAACAGGTGATTTTTTTTTTAAAAGCTTTTATTTATGTAGTTAAGAGAGAGCTCTGGCTGTTTGAGGGGGTGAAAGGGAGAGGGAGAAGCAGGCTCCCCACCGAGCAGGGAACCCCCTGCCAGGCTTGATCTCAGGATCCTGAGATCAGGACCTGAGACAAAGGCAGATGCTTCACCAACTGAGCCACCCAGTCACCCCCAACAGTTAATTTTTGCTTGCACAGATCCTAGAGCCTTTTGTTGAGGAGAGACCCACCAAAGTGGACTCATTGAGAAGTAACAGCTAAAGAAGCAATATGTCACCTCCAGAACCCAAAAAGTACTGAACGATGTTGGACTTCCATGTCCCTTTTTCCTAAAAAAAATTTTGATTTAGGGATGCCTGGGTGGCTCAGTTGGTTGGGTGTCTGACTTTGGCTCCGGTCATGATCCCAGAATCCTGGGATCAAGTTCCGCTTCAGGCTCCTTGCTTGGCGGGGAGGCTGCTTCTTGCTCTGCCTGTTCTGCCTGCAGCTCTCTGTGCTCCTGCTCTCTCTGACACATAAATAATTAAAAAATCTTTTTAAAAATTTTTATTTAGTTACTTGAGAGAAAGAATACACAAGGGGTTGGTAAGGGCAGAGGGAGAGGGAGAAGGAGACTTCCTGCTGAACAGGGTGCCCAATGCAGGGCTTTTTTCCAGGACCCTGAAATCAGGACTTGAGCCGAAGGCAGACACTTAATGATCATAGCCACCCAGGGCCTTGGAGTTGTATGTCCTTAATAAGTGTGTCAAACAAATGTCCTCACAGTAGGATGTCATAAATATGATGTCACACCTGGAGAAAAATGGGTGCAGTGAGATCCTCCCCCAAAGAATGATTCCCTGTGATAGCAGAGCGGTTTGGGTGCCCTGTGCATAACAAGGTAAATCGTGTCTCCTTCTAGGTCAAGACACATGTGACTGAGAGGATGTTGAAAGAGGAATCTATAATAATAAAATATTCACCATCGTTAAATCTGGTGGGATCCCGGGTGTTTTTTTTTTTTCTTTTTAAGATTTTATTTATTTTAAAGAGAAACATAGAAGGACAGCAAGAACTAGTGGGGGCAGGGATGGAGGGAGAGAGAATTCCAAGGGGATTCACCATGAGAACAGAACTGAACATGGGGCTAAAGCCTGTGACCCTGAGATTATGACCTGAGCCAAAAGTTTAACCCACTGAGCCCCCCCAGGTGTCTCAGATGTTTTAAAGGGACCGGAGTTTATTTTAATCAGGTATGGTAAGACAGGCAGATGTACAAATAACTCTCACAATGGAAGAAGCTGTTTAGACGCACAGATCCCAAGAAAGGAGGTCCCGATTGCCATGGAGGGCTGCCCAGGGAAGCACCAGGGTCAGTCAGGAGAAAGAGGGAGTGAAGAGACAATGTGGGCAAGACCCTTTATTGTGGTTTCCATGGGAAGGGGCACGTGAGTCTGGGTAAGCAAGTTTAAGACTGCCTTGTTTGTGTCATTTCAGTGGGTTCTGGGACACAGTGGTGTCGGGGGTAGTCTGTCCCTGCACCTGGGATGATCAGGGCAAGGGATAGTGGCCCAGAGTATAAGAGTGTCTTAGAGGAGGTGGTTGGGGGTAAAGTCTCTGAATTGGCTGGTTTACCTGTGAAAGGTTTGCTGTCAGGCAAGCTGTTGTTCATCTCTGGAAATCAGCCAGACCTGCCAGAGACAGTCCCTCCAATGTCAGCAAGGCCTGAGATGTCAAACCACTAAATACAGAAGCTGCAAAATATGGTCACTCTACCAGGTATAACCATAATTTGAGCCCTTGTATTAAAGCTAAGAAGGTTAGCCAACTAGTGCTGCTTAGCAGACATTAAAGTTAATTCAGAACCTATATTGTAGAGGCACAAAAGCCAGTCGGCCTCCTTTTATCCTTTGCCATATAAATTTTAATAAATTTTGGATTTCCGTTGGGCCAAATTGTGAACCTATGTTGAATTAATCTGGGTTAGGGTAGGGTTTTTCCTCCTGTATCCAAGTTTTCTTTCTTTCATTCCACCTTTTTTTTTTTTTTTTCCTGACTTGTTTCTTCCTGGATATACTTGTTGGGGGAGGAGTGTCTTTTTACCCTGCTCATCTTTCTCTGCATCATCATCATCATCATCATCATCATCATCATTTTTGTGCTAGGATGATCATTTTGTCCATGGCTGCGTTGGGAACCTCAAGCATCTGGATCACCAGTTGAGTCCTATGACAAGCTGGGGAGCAACAACATTAAGAGAAAGCCAAGTGTGCTGGTGAGGGGTTTGGCACTTGGAGAGAAGTAGAACACCAAACGTCCCTCCCTTCACTTTCCTGTTTTTTCATCAGCTCGTGGGCCCTGGGCTGCCATGGATGTGCACCTCAAAACCCTGAGTGCTCAGGAAGACACATGGTAACAGAGAGAGCAGCAGCAGCTCGGGAGATAGGCAAGGCCACTCCCATTGCCTGAACCATGGTGACTCAGGTGGCAGCCAGGGAGCCATTCTTACATTTCCCTGGGGTCAGGGCCTCCCTCCTTCCCACCCATAACACAGACGGTCACCCCCAGGACTGTGTTTGGGGTGTGCTTTCCCCCTTAGGATCTGCAAGTCAGCCCCAAGCACTGGCCCAACACCCAGTCCCTGGAACTCAAGCACACCAGTCAGCATGTCCTGCGGTTGTCAACCTCAGGGGGAGCCTTGGAGACCAATACAGGCCACATGCAGGTCACATAGGTGACACCTCCCTCCTAGATACAGTCAATTCTCATTCATTCTCATCTTGTTGTCAAGGATGGGACATTAGTTTGGAAATGGGTGGCGACCTCCATGTGAGATAACAGAACATGAGCCAACACACGAGCTGGCCAGGGATTGCCTGGTCCATCCCAGATCATGATTGTCACCTCTGAAGCCAGTTAGTTAGTGAAGGAGCAGGTCAAGCTGACCCCGTGTCCTCATTTAACGTGGGGCCACCCTGTTTGTGATGCCACTTGTTTTAATCACCTTCTCCTGAGGTCCCTGATGAGAGAGAGATTCTTGCTCCAGACTTGGGATCCCCTGACATCCGACACATGTGATTAACAACAGTTTACTAGTTGCATATACTCACACTTCAGGGGAGGAGGATACCACACTGTGCAGGACTGCACAGAGATTGGATTGCGCTTGGGAACAGAGAGAACCAGCAGGGCCTTGGAAGGCAAGACTTGGTTGAGACAAGAGGGTGTGGCAAGTCCTGGTTCCCATGGGAGGGTGTGAGTGGCTACCTTGAAAAATTCAGTGGGCTTCTAGGGAACTGAACCCTGCTCCCCAAAAACCAATAGGCTCTATATCTAGTTCCTGTGATGAGAAGGGTATTTGGTTAAGAGACCTTCCCTGTGAGGGAAGAGTGAGAGGAGAACATGCATGATGCCATTTGAGTCCCTCCTTGATTTTCCAGGTGTCAAGACAGCCCTTAATATGGAATCTTAATTTCAGGCCTTATGCCACAAGAGGGTATGACAAAGTAATTCTTCTTAGAACTAATAATGGAATTTCACAGTGAAACAGTATACAGGGTAAACACATAAAGGTACGTTGTGTTGCTATATGTAGCAATGAATATGTGGGCTCCACAATCAAATACACATTCACAATTACTCGTACAAAGAAACTACTTTGGGATAAATCTAACAGTGCATGTCCAGGAGTCACATGCTGAAAGCTATTTAGCATTGATATAGGAAATCAAAGATATAAATAAATGGAGAGATACGCCATGTTTGTGAATTGGAAGTCTATGTATAATAATGATCTTCATTCTCCCCAGATTGACAGAGGTTTTTTTTGTTGTTTTTTTTTTTTGTAAAGACAGAAATATATTAAAATGTATGTGGAAAGACAGAAGAGGGCACCTGGGTGGCTCAGTGGGTTAAGCCTCTGTCTTCAGCTCAGGTCATGATCTCAGGGTCCTGGGATGGAGCCCCAGATTGGGCTCTCTGCTCAGCAGGGAGCCTGCTTCCTCCCTCTCTGCCTGCCTCTCTGCCTATTTGTGATCTCTGTCTGTCAAATAAATAAATAAAAATCTTAAAAAAAAGACAGAATTAGAGTACCTTCAAAAACAGTTTTGAAAAAGAGTAATTAAGTGGGGACATTCATTCTACCCAGTTTCAAAACTTATTAGATAGTTATAATAAGGAAGACTGTGGTATTTGTAGGACAGAAACATAAATCAATAGAACAGAACAAAGAACCCAGAAATAGTTTCCATAAATATACCAACTGAGTTTTTATAAAGGGTGCAAAAAAATTCTATGGGGGATAGCAGGCTTTCCACCTGACTATAGCCATTTAAAGCTTGTGATGAAATCACAGGCGCCAGACTCAGAAAACAGCAGCAGCAGAGAAGGAAGATGTTGGTTTGACTGAGGTCCTACCAGATGGTAATGGGAAAGGAGGGGTAGTTTGTGCCCAGCTCATGATGCAATCTCCAAGCGCTGGATGACAGTTTCTTTCATTTTTCTGAGTCAAGGTACTTCTGATCCATCATTTCCACAGGATCTGGGGATTTTCCCATTAGCTCCCACACTGCAAACTGAGGTCACCCCTAACTGAGCATCCAGTGCTCCAGACTCCATTAGCCTTCCCATTAGCATCATTGTCAGCCTATATGAGGTGATCATTAGGTAAATAAAGATGTTTTCTAAGAAGTCCAGTACAAAATATATGTAAGGACCATCTTAAATATGCATAATAATGAAACACAGGTGAACCACCAGAACTTGAAAAATGATTGAAATGTGTCGTAATCCTTCCCCCCCAGGATTCTACCCATCCCCTCCCTACAGGTCACAAATGTGGTGATTCTTGTTTCCCCTCCCCCATTCCTTTCTTCTTCTGTATAGTATTTTATCATATAGGCGCACTTCTCTGAACATTCGTTTTCCTTGGTTTGAACTTTATAAAAATGTTCTGTTCCCTTCCTTCACTCAATAGTATGTTCCTTAACTTCAGCCATTGATGCTTGTAACTGGCAGTTGTAGTTCGCGTTCATGTTCGCACGATTTTGCATTGTACCACTTTTCCACACATTCCTTGTCCACATTTGAAAAGGTTATGTGCGCAAAGCCCTTACTTAGCAGAACTCCTGGCCCACAGTCAGCGCTCCATGAACATTTGCTCAGTGGTTGAGACTGAACCCCAACCAACTTGTTTCCCCTGGCTGGATTCTCTGTGCTTCGCCCCAAAGCTGAGGATCTTGTAGCTCTTTCCCCCTAGGAATGACAGAAAATGATCTGAACAGCAAGAAAAAACCTAGCGCACTTCCCACGCACCCGTGACTACAACTCCCAGAAAGCATTACGGTGCTCCATAGAGTCCCTTTCTGTTTACTCCACAGCCCGCTCACCCCCTCCACCAGAGCTTCCGGGTTGTGTGGGCTGGGCCACATCTTTTCTATTCAATGAGTCCTTCCGCCAGCAGAGGGGAGGAGAAATTATCCAATGAGCGTCTTGGCAGAGGCACCAATGAGCCGGGGTGTTGTTATGCGAGCTGACAAGGGGCAGGGGGTCGCTGAGCCAATTTGGTTGAGCGCCATGGAACCAGCTCTTCTCAGCTGCGTCTCAGAGGCTGGCGCTTCCCTTCGGCTTCTGTGGAACCCCGGGTCCATGTCCCCAGTGGACACAGCATCCCGGAACCTCCACGCCCATGGCCACTAGCTGGAGGACGTCCGCTTTCACCTCATGTTCTTCCGCCTCGACAGACACAGACAACGAGGGAGTGCGCGGCATTTGTGAAGATGCTTCTATGTGCAAGAGGTACCTGCGGGGCGCGGGGTCAGGGGCCGGTGCCCCCACGGGGTTGGGGCCTCGGTGGGAGGCGGGCCTGTGTCTCAGGAGCACGCTCGTTCGCCAAAAGGTAGCTGTCACCTCGTGCATTCCTCATTTCCAACCTGTGAAGAGCCCAGAGCCGGGCTTCATTAACGGAGCCGCTAATTATCTCACCTGTGCTGTGCGCGGGGCCTGGGGATAGCGGGACTGGGGATGCGACCCGAACCAGGCAGACGGGGTGTGGGCCTTCTTGGGGCTAAGGTCTTGGTGGAAGACCAACGTGAACCGAGTAAGTGTCGTCTTGACGGGGGAGAAGTTCGGGTTCTCCCTCTTGAGTAGATTACATTCCACTGGGGGTTGTCAGGATCCCCATCCTGCACCTGAGATCAGGCCAAACAAGGCCGGGGGGGTTCGGAGGGAGTGCGGGCCTGGGACCGCGTGATATTGGTGGACAGAACCAGTACTTTCCAGAGCCCTTGCGTGGAGGCCACTGGAGTCTACATTCTCAGGGGTGTAGTGGGGGCAGCGTTGTGAGCACAGATGTGTGTCACATATTGGCAAGCACGAGGCTGGAGTGTAGTTCGTTCAACAGAAATTGTTGAGTGTACTTTGTAGTGGGACTTTCATTCTCTGTATAACATGGGCGATGGGATGGGTCCTGCTTCACAGAGAAGATGGAAACCCTTCAGACTGGAACTTCATGAATGTCCCTCTGAGAAAGGGAACAGTTCTTTCCCCCCGTGACGGGTCAGTGTCCTCCCCAGAGGCCACTGGGAGCACACCTGTCCTTAAACATAGTGGGTTCATTACACATCATGCAAGCTGTGAGGCTGATCAGTAAGATAGTTCTGGGATTAGCTAGCTCTATCAGTCTTTTCTAGAAGGAGGTGTGAGTAGTGTGAACAGTGTCATTCAGAAGGAAGGCACTCACTAGTATGAGCCAGGAAAGAAGATGATTGGTATTTTGTGGTGGGCACGACTGCCTGGTTTTGTGTGTTTGGACAAGAGAGGAAGTGGGCCTATTTTGTCTCCCTTCCTCACTGTGGTCAGGTCACCTTGTGCTGCTGTTCTGCGAGGTCGTTTGTGTCCAACAGGGGAACCACATGCCTCTCTGTGCGCTACCAGCCATGCAGCCTTGCTCATGGTGCCAGGCCACCTCCTCGATGTCAGCACTGCTCTTCCTTCTTGCCCAGTGGAGGAGGGAAGTCTTCAAAAGACAAACAGGTGTTTGCCAGACAGGAGAACTAGCCTGGACACTGAAGCCCAGGGCTGTGTCAGCGGCACCTGACGTTGTGTTGGGGAGCAGGTAGCAAGAGAGTGTTCTGGAGAGGCTGTCAGAGAGTGAAATGTGGGAGGACCGATGGGTTTCAAGTGGGGTAGGTGATGTGCTCTGGGTTTTCGACCATCCCCAGGAGCTGCGTGGGAGCTGCACTGGTGACAGAGGGCAAGTCTGTTCCCTTTTCCTTCCCTGTGGCCACACCCCTGGCTCAGGTCCCTTCTCCTGCCTGCTCTGTTGCAACACACCCTTCTCGTCCTACCTGCTTCTCGTCCAGCTCCTTCTCCCAACCACATGCTCCTGCTCTGGCCAGGGTGATCTTTTTTGGAATCCCACATCTTCTGTTACTGGAAACCTTTTGATTCATCATCGGCAACAAGGTGAGACTCTGCATTGCATGGCGTGACTCACTTTGCTTTTCGTGGTCCTCTCACAGTACCATGGGTTTTCCGCTACTGACTGGAAGTCTGCTTTTTGATGTCTCAGAATTATTGCAGATCCATTCTTTCTAAAACTGTGCTCAAGATCCGCTTCCTGTATTTTCCCTCTTGCCACCCCAATCCCCCAACTCTGAATGGGGCTACTGTGTCCTTCCTCTCCCATGTGCAAAAGGGAGGAGTAATCTCAGAACTCTGCTTTTACTTTATTTCCCCCTTATTTGATCATTCACCCAGACCTGTGGTTTTATCTGCTAAATATTCCTGGAATCTACCTCCTTTTCTCCATCTTTGCTTCTGCCCTTTTTGTCCCAGTTAAGATCATCTGTGCTCAGAGCCATGGCCCTAGTGTGCTTAGTGAGCTTCCAGACTCTTCAATCTCCCCCAGGTCCCTATCTCCCTGGATGCCAGAGCTTTCAGGAAGGCCCATTCAATTATGTCACTGCCTAGTTTCCTGACTTCTTTTTGCCATTGGAGATGGATGCAAACTTTCCTTCTGTATCTGCATGGCTGCTCTGTCCCCCTTCTTCCATCTTGTTTCCCACTTGCCTTCTCTGCCTTACAATATCTGGTCAGTCCTTCCAATGTGCCCTGTGCCTGCTGGCCTTGGGGCATTTCAGCCGCTCCCTCTGCCCGAGATGCTTTCTCCCCCACCCCCCTCACCTCATGAGCTCTCATCTCCCCTCAGATGAATGCAGTCACTCCACATTCTTTACTGAATACTGGCTCAGTTGCCCAAGGCTTGGTTCTCTTGTGGTTCCAGACATGACCCAAACAGACCAGGGTGGAGCAGTTAGCGAACCTTTCTTCCAGGGAGAAAAGCAGCCAGGAGACAGAGAGGCAAGGAATCAGGTATGTCAGTTGGATGCTGTAGGAGGGTTGGAAGGGGCTGTCATCTGAGCTGGGATGGCCAGGGAAGGCCCCCTGAGGACAAAGATGGGGAGAGCCTTGCAGGAGGTGAGGGAGTGAGCCCTGTGCATGTCTGTGGGCACAGTGTCCCTGGCAGGGGGAAGGGGGAGTAGGAAGGCCTCCATGGAGAAAGCTGGGCTGACTTGTTCCAGGAATGACAAGGCCAGAGTGAGGGAGAAGGGGGTGTTAGAGACCTGGGGTGGGAGCCACTGACAGGGGGATTTTGAAGTGAAGAATGAAGTGACCTGACTTGGGTTTTATTGGGATCACTTCAGCTTCTCTGTTGAGAACAGTGGGGGTGGAAACAGGGAGATCAGTAGGAGGCTACTGGAATATTCAAAGAGAAGAGATGCTGTTGGGTTAGATCAGGGTGGTTGGTAGGTGTGGAAGTGCTGCTGATCGACCCGAGTCTGGGTACATGTTGAAGGAAGAGCTGATGGGATGTGCTGACAGATCGGATGGGGGGGAGGCCCATGAGTCAAGAAGGTGCCCAGCCTTCTGGCTCTTCCAGCTCATGTTGGATGTGGCTCCTTCCGGAGGCCCCTGACACCTGCAGACACGGTCCAGCTCACTATCTCTTCTCTGTGCATGTGGCAGTCAGTCCCGTTGCAACACAGACATCTGGTTTAATGATTGTCTACCCCATGGGAATAATGGTGCCTGGAGGGACCATGTGTGTCTCAGTGCCTCATGCCCTGTAGACCCCAGTAAGTACTTCTCAGCCACCAGAGTGATGAGGAACTGAATGTAGATGCTCAAGGTTCTGTTCCCTGATGAGGTCTCCAAATTGCCATGTTCTGTTTCACTGGTTTTTAGTGGTCTGTGTGTTTTAGAAAGCAGGCCAGGGGCTGTAAGACTGAATTCCATTTTGAGAATTCCAAAAGTTAATCTGATGTCAGCCACATTGAAAATCACCCCCCTTGACGTGCAAGTGGGTCACAGGATCACCTCTTGGGAGAGGCAGCATTTTCCGGACAGCCTAGGCCTTTGCAGCACAGTGTTGGCATCTACACAGCTCAGCCCAGAAAGCAGGGTTGAGATTTTGATCTGAGATGTTCTGAAGGTGGGGGCGGCTGTTTTCCCTCTCCAGAGAAGACGTGTCACTTTAGAATGAGAATATTCTCAGGTTCCTGGGTGGTTTAGTGGGTTAAGCCTCTGTCTTCTGCTCAGGTCATGATCCCCGGGTCCTGCTGCTCAGCAGGGAGCCTGCTTCCCCCTCTCTCTCTGCCTGCCTCTCTGCCTACTTGTGATCTCTCTCTCTCTCTCTCTCTGTCAAATAAATAAAAATAAAATAAAATAAAAAAAGAATGAGAATGTTCTCATTCTTTGGAGGATAAATTATTTGCCAAACTTGCCCATGAAGAAAGTCAAATAAATCATGGCTTTTCTGGATTTTCGCGCCCCTCCCCCCATTTTTTTCTCAAATGGAACAAATTAAATTTTAGAAAATACCTGTGAAAATCAATGGTCTCAGATCTATAGTACTAATTATTTTTCTTATATGGTTAATTTTTTTTAAGATTATATTTTTAAGGAATCTCTGTACCTAACTTAGGCTGGCTCTCCTAAGCCTCAGATCAAGAATCACATGCTCCAACTGAGCAAGGAAGGTGCCCCTTCAGGATTAACTTTTCAAATAACAAAAGTGGGTACATTTCCCCCACTCTGTAACCTAATTTGAATAATCTCGGCATATAATTTTTTGCCTCATTTATTTTTTATTGTCTCAGTGGTATTCCTCAATGTGATTGTACTGTATGTGACAATATTTATGTTTGTCATTTTGGTGTCTGTGTATTTGTTATTAAGATAGGGCTGTGATGAACATTTTTGCATGTGTGTTTGAGTTTTCCAGTGAGATGGGTTTCAGGGGGGAAGCTTCTACGAAATGGGGTCCTCAAAAGAAACCCCACCTCGATTTGTACAGAGGGCATTTTAAAGAGAGAATGAAAAAGTAAGGCCAGGGATGAGTAAAGTCAGGGGAGGAACAGATGACAAAAAGTAGAATAGGTATTGGTCCATATGAAACTGCCTATATTTGCTCACTGGGAGACAAGGGCTCGACTTTTCAGTGTTGATTGAACAAACAGCAGATGCCTTGAGTTTTTCCCTCAGGCAGGCACTAAGGGGGACTGGTGTTGTCGCAGGGTTGGGACCTAGTGCTGTTAGAAACTATGTTAATGTTTGTTCAAGTTTGAATATGATAAGCCAGGTTTGAAAAGAGGGCTCAGAGCAGTCTGGCTAGAGTTTGGTCAAGGAAAGAGTCTTCCTCAGTGTAGTATCCTCCTTTCTATGTAGTGTGTTTAAACCTTGATTTGTTCATCTGTTCATCTGATGATTAGACATTTCGTTGTATCCAAGTTTTTGGTCATTGTGAATAGGCTACAATAAACTTTCTTACAGAAGTCTTAAATTTCTCTTGAAATTGTTAGTGGGATTGCTTAGTCACAGGGTGGGGATATATTGAAGTACTAGCCTAGTTTCCAAAGTGATTGATCAGTTTACACTTCCCACCAGCAATATAGTGACATTCCAGTTGCTCAGCATCCTCGTTAACATTCTGTGTTGTCTGTGAGGGTGAAATAGCATCTCATTATGGTTTCACATTGCATTTCCCTGGTGATGAATGATCTGAGTTAGGCACCTTTTCGTGTGTGTAGTGGGCATTCCTACATCTTTTGGGGACTGTCTGTCCGTCTTTTGCCCATTGTTGTTGTCAGTGTTGTTTTTGGTTTTGACTTGTTGGAGTTTATTACGTATTCTGGATAGGAATTCTTTGTCAGACAGATGCATGATAAATGTACATGGATAGAGGAATGAAAATTTTAAAATATTTTACAGTAGCATCTAAGACATAAACTGGTTGGGGTGACTGGGTGGCTCAGTTGATGACTCATCTGACTTTTGATCTCAGCTCAGGTCTTGAACTCAGGATTGTGAGTTCATGCCCTGCTTTGGGCTCTATACTGGGCTCCATGCTGGGCATGGAGCCTACTTACAAAACAAAAACAACAGGAAAGCAAACAGGCTAGGAATAAGTATCATGATAAACATGAAATACCTTTACACAGAACACAAAAAAAACATTGTTGAGAGGAGTTCAAGAAGACTGAAATAAAGGGGGGGGTATGTTTTGTTTATGCATTAGAAGATACAACGGTGTTGAAATTTCTGTTTTCCATGATATATTCATGCACACAATGCAATCCCAGGCAAAATCCTAGCCTTCTTTTTACTCTATTTTAGAAAAAATGACCAAGTTGATTCCAAAATGTACATGGAAATACCAAGGACCTAGTTAGCCAAAAAGTCTTTAAAATAATACAGTTGAAGAACCTACACTGCTTATTCCCGCTCAATTTTAAGACTAATTTTAAAACCACAGTAATCAAAGTCTTTGGGATAAAGATAGATCAATGAAACAGAACAGAGAGTACAAAATAGACCAATTGCAGCAAGTACTGTCGATTGATTTTGGCCCAGAGTGTCAAGTCAGTTCAATGGGGGAAAGGGAAGTCATTTAAAATTTTTTTAAGATTTATTTATTTATTTGAGGTAGAGTGAGAGATCATGACCAGGGAGGAGGGGGAGATGGAGAAGCAGACTCCCCGCTGAGCAGGGTGCCAGATGTGGGGCTTAATCTCAGGACCCAGGGATGCTCCCAATGGATTGAACCACCCACGTGCCCCAGGGGAATCTTTATAGTGAATAATTCTGGGTCAACTGGATATTGAAGGGGAAGCAAAACGGACCTCGTCCCCTACCTCTTTCTACATAGAGACATAAATTTGGGAAGGATCATAAACCTAAATATAAAAGATTTAACCAACTCGTGTCACTCATTTTACCCTTTCATTCTGTTCAAATAAGTCTCAAAGTAATTTTTCATCAGCACAAAATTAAAATTAAATTAAAATTCTAAACAATAGGAAAAACACTGACTAACTGGAAGTGTTTCTTCTTTCTTTTTTTTAGTCTCATAATTGATGGTGTCTTAGAATGAAATATGGCATATGGGTAAGTGTAGGAAAGTTTTAAAACAGAGAGAAATTAAAACACACACAGAAACACCCCAGAAATCTCTGACGTTTCTCCAATTTCTCTGTTCTTCTTTGGCCTCCCTACCTGCCTTCTGCTACTGGAACATTCCAAGGTGCTTCCTGCCCAGAGCATTTCTATCTGCTATTCGTCCTTCTTAGAGTAAGCATAGGTTTGTACCAGGGAAGAGCACTGGAGTACCTTTTACACAGCTTTCTTCAATTCAGTGGGACTCCACACAGCCTTCCCCTTTTCAGAGAGGCCTTCCCTTTGATCTTGTCTGATGAAGGTCCTTCCATCTGCCATGCTGTTGCCATTCATCTGGCATAAGCTCTTACTTCTCTTTGTCTCTTCCCGGGTTCCCCACTGTATCCCCAATGCCTGGTACTTTGCAGACACTCAAAAGTATTGTTTGTCTGGATCAATAGTGTTAGCTGAGGGCAAATACAGAAGCTGCTCCGTGTCGTACAGAAGAGGGCAGTAGGAAGTCCAGGGAGGGGCTCCTAGAGGAAGGCAGCTTGGTCAGCTTTTCAGCAGGTACAGCTGCTCAGCGGTGGAGCGAGTGCTTTCTTTGTAGGGCTCAGGCGGTGGCTTGGTGTTGTTGACAGGTTCTTGCTCTGGATGTCAGGCTTGACCAGGTCATTTGGAAGGTTGCTTCAAACCTGACAGCCATGCTTGAGGACTAGTCTCTGGTCTGTGGTTCTTTCTCAACTGCAGATCTGGCTTTTACCACTAGAGGGCACTACATGATGCCTTTGAGGACAGGGATCCTCAAACCCCTGATAGTGAGAACGCAGTTTTCTTTTATTTATTGAAGTATCATTGATCTGCACAATATTATGTCAGTTTCAGGTGTGCAACATAGTGATTTGCCACATCTGTATATTTCTCAGTGCTCACCACCATTAAGTATAACCACCGTCTATCACAGTACAACATTATTATTATCTTGACATACTTTTCATCATTGTGAGTTATTTATATAAGTGGAAGTATGTACCTCTTAATCCTCTTCACCAGTTCCTCCCCCTGCCTTTCCTTCTGGCAACCATCAGTTTGCTTTCTGTGTTGAAGAGTCTACTTGGTTTTGTTTGTTGAAGAACTGAGTTTTCATGGCACTTACACTCCAAACATGCAGTTCAACGACAGCTTCACAAAACAATCTTTAACTCTTACAGTTGTGATGCATACTGACATTTTCTGTTTTATTGTTGTCTGTATTTTCTAAGCCAGGGTTTCGCAGACTATTACACTGATTTTATACATGGGTGGGTCACAATTCATTGTTTGAAAAGCACTGTTTTAGACAACAGAGCCTGTTCACCCTTGTAAAACTTTGTGGGTCAGATTTCCTTGACAGTCTGGGCTGGTAGGTAATTGGGTCCCTTAGTGTGTACTCAACTATGTGTTGAGTTGCTGCCTTGAGTAGCTGAAGGTATTTGCTTCCTTATGGGGTGTCTACTGCTGTGGGACAGGCAGGGAGAGAGAAGGCCAAAAAAGGACAGAGAAAAGGTCTGCTTCCTGGCATATCAGAAGACACAGCTCAGTCATTCCACTCTTCAGACTCAGAGCTGCCACACATGTCTGACTGTGCAGAATACGGCCATGGACGAGCAGGTGAGGGTACAGGGAAGAAATTTTTAGGGCTGATGAGGATGTAACTTCTGCTAGGAAACCCCACAACACCCTTCCAGAATGTTACCTCATGGAAAGAAAGGTAAAGGAGAGTCTAAAATTCCTGAAGATAATGAGAATTATTGAAAGCAAACAAAGGACAGCCTAAACACTTATATCTTGTGTAGGACTGTATTATAAGGAGCTTTCCCTCAGGGCATCTGGGTGGCTCAGTCGAGTGAGTGGCCAACTCTCGATTTTAGTTCAGGTCACAATCTCAGGGTCGTGGGATCAAGTCATGTGTTGGGTTCAGTGGTTGGTGGGAAGTCTGCTTCTGAATTCACTGTCTCCTTTTGCCTCTGCCCTCCTCGACCATTCTCCCTCACTTTCTCTCAAATAAATAAATATATCTTTTTTTTTTAATGGGTTTTGCCATGCATCAGATACTTGACCCTCAGAAGAATTGTGAATAAGGGGTTACTGTGGAGGGAAAGCTATCCAGAGGCACACCTGGAGCCTCTAAAGAATAGACATCTTCTTTCTGGGCTTTGGCAAAGGAGCAAAACGGCTATGGCATGTAACACTTACACTTTTGATTCTGGGATCCCTAAGCCCATTTGACACTCTATTCGTCAGGAGCTGACATGTCACAGGAGGTGTGGAGGACACCCAAGACTGGGCCTCGCTCCTGGACAGCAGCCAGGAACAGCTGTGAGGAAGGACAACCCTCAGATTCAAAGGGGATCCTGCAGGGCCGACCATGGCACAGGCTGCCCAACGTGAGACCCATCCCCTGTGTCCTTGATCCTTGGGTTGTGTGGAAATAAAAGTTGGGAGACACAGAGAAGCCAGCGTCCCTTAAAGGGGTTCACTACCCCATGACTCTTTATCTGTGATGGTAGTGGCTTTCCTGGGCCCTACTGCTGCCTGCTGCCTCAAGGCAGAGCTTTCAACTGTCCTCAAAGTCTTGGGCCCGAGATCATACAGAATGAGCTCCCACCATGGTGCAAGCAGAAAGCCTGTGACCGACTCCTAAGCCTCTGCTGGTACAGACTGAGGACATCCAGGGTGGAAGGTGAATGAGACCATGAGACTGGCAGACAAAATTTTCTCCACACTGTCTAGAAGCACAGATCTCTCAATTCAGGGATTAGCAAACTTGCTGTAAATGACCAGAAAGTATTTGAGCCTTTGCAGGCCAGATGGCCTCTCCTCGAACTACTCAACTCTGCTGTCGTGCTGTTAAAGCAGCCATAGAAAAGACTTAAAGTAAATGGGAGTTGCTGTGTTGCAATAAAACTTTATTTACAAAGACAGGAGGGTAGGTGAAATCTGGCCCTTTCAGCCTGGGCTCCAAAGTCCAACAGACATTTTTTTTTTTTTCCCAAGGAGATTAGAGGTTTTTAAAAAACACACACACCACACACACATACATACACACACAGTTACATGTGCCCTACCCCTTTCAGCTTACTGATCAAGGAAATCAAAATGAGGTAATGTGCTCAGATATCACTTAAGGTCCTTCAGGCTGTAACAGAAGACCAACTCCATTTGATTTATTACTTTTTTAAAAAGGTTTCTTTATTTCAGTGAGAGAGAGTAGTTGGGGAAGGGCAGAGGGAGAGAGAATCCTGAAGCAGACTCCCCACTGAGGATGAAGTCTGATGCTGGGCTGGATGCCAGGACCCTGAGATCATGACCTGAGCCAAAACCAAGAGTTGGCCACTAAACTGACAGAGCCACCAGGAGTCCCGCCATTTGGTTTAAATGGTAAAGACATTTATTAATTCCCAAGATATACATTGAGGGGAAAGGTCACAATGGCTTCACATGGCCAGAGGCAAGTGACTCCCTCCCACCCAACATCCCCTCATCATCCCAGAGGCCTGAGGTTATAGGGATTCATTGTTCCAAAGAGAGAGTTCCAGTGTTCACTCTCTCCAGTAGGAGAAAAATTAAAAATGAAAGTGCTCATTTCCCAACATTCTCACCAACACAGTGTATTAGGAACCTTTTCATTGTGGTTAATCTGATAACTAAAAAATGGTATCTTACAGTAATTTTATTTTATGTTATTCCTCTTTTGGGGGGCTGAAGTTAAGGATCATTGTTATATGATTAAGAGCCATTTATATTCTCTTTGACTGTGAACTGTTCATGTAAAGAATTACTTTTTTGTCTTTTTTAAAGTGATAGTAACACTATTAGGCTTTGCAAGTCCTTTCTATCAAGTCCGTGAAAGGATTTGAGATGAGAGGGTGACTCAGTCTCAACCAGATTGAGAAATTGGCCAAATGACCCCAGTCCTTGGGCTTGTAGGGAATCCTGGCCCTAAAGATGGAGCCTATGGCTAGATTCTGTAAGAAATGCAAAGAAAGTTTAAAGGGGTGGTCTCTGACAATTAAGGACATGGATCTTACTTTGAGCTGAGGGTGAACCCAGGCTTTAGGAAGATGGGAGCCAGGCCTGCCTAGAGGTCTGAAGCCTCCGTCCCGGGCTCCTGAGGCAGCTTTCCTAACCAGTGTTTCAGAGGCAGGAACCCGCCTTGGAGCCCTGGGAGCTGGGTGCCCCAGGCAGCGTGTCAGCGGCCTGCCTGCCTTCTTCCTCTGCCTGGGCTGGTATCTCCAGACTGCAGCACACTAAGAGAGTGCTTCCAAATAGGGTGTGGTGAGCATCTTTAAAGTTCTTGTTTCAATATCCAGTCTGTTGTGGATGATATTCTGTAACATACAATAAAAATGATTCCCTAGAAACATGAAATGCAAGATAACCTGTAAATTACAAGCTCAAATTATTTATTAGGAGAATCAATAGACATAGAACTCCTATATCACATTGCAGTATGTTTCTAAATGCTACTCAAATTTCGTTCTTAAGATAGTTATGCTTTAGGCAGCAAGGCTTTAGAACACAGATTTTATCTTCCTTTCCCCCTCTTATTTCCTATCTCCCTTACTCAAGCTCTCCCCACCCTGGAGCTGAATAAGTCCATTTTGGGGGCAATGTTTGCTCGTGCCTTCCTCTCCCATAGATGGTCTGTGACACCAATTTGTAAACATAGAAACTTTTACCCACATATGATGGAGATGATGGGAACATAGTAAGAAATACAGCTTTATTTTATTTTGTTTTGCTTTGCCATTTATCTGCCCCATTTTCTGACCGCAAAATATTATTTCATCATGATCTCGCATTTAGAGTTTTAGTTGAGTCCTAAGTGTCTTGTACGTGGCCACAAAAAAGCGTATTTCAAAGAGGAACATTTTAGATCTGATGTTTTGATGTAAAACACTTGTCTTTCCTTTGTAAAATAATGGGACGTTTTATTTTAATTTTTAAACATTTTACTTATTTATTGGAGAGGTAGAGCATATGCGGGAGGGGTAGACAGGTAGGGAAAAGCAGGCTCCCAGCTGAGCAGGGAACCCATCGGGGCCTAATCCAAGGATCCTGAGATCCTGACCTGAGCCAAAGGCAGATGCTTAACCAAGTGAGCCACCCAAGTGCCCCAAGGGATATTTTATTTCTCATATCTTTAATTCTACCATTAAATCATTAAATAGGTTGTACTTACTTTGGTTCCAGCAGCTTTAAGTTAAAAACAAAACAGAACAAAAAAACAAAAAAAAAAAAAGGAAGAAAATGAAAGTCCTGATTTCTCCCATGAAGTCCTCAGATAAATCACTGACCCCAAAGAAGAGCAGCAAAATCCTCCTTAGCTCTTCTGCTGGGGCGGGCTCTGCAGGGATGATTTCTGACCTCATTGAGTGATAGCTTGTCTCTGTGTCTCTCTCAGGATATTTTGCTCGAGTCCATGGCGTCAGTCAGCTGATAAAAGCATTTCTACAGTAGAAAGAATGTCATTGTCAAATTCTAAATCTTGGGACTGGGATGGAGACCACCTTCTGGAGATTAAAGGTAAATGAACATTCGCCCTCTTCTTTCCTGAATTGTTTCATTTGTGAAGGTGCTTGTCTGGATGAAAATGTTAAACATTTATTCAGAGGGAATGCGGTGACTGCCAGTCTTGTGCCCGTGTCCCCAGGTGCTGCTTCCATCAGCCACGTACTTGATGTCACCCAGGCCCTGGTGAAGGACGGGCAACTAGCTTCTCTTCCTTTGCTGTTACAAACAGGGCTTTTGATAAAAACACTTGTAGACGTGTCCTCTGCACGTGTGAAAGACCCTGACAGTGGGATTGTGAGCCCCAGAGCCCCTGTGTCTGCCGTAGCGATGATCACAAAGATTTTATTGTCATCGCGACAGTGTCTTCAGTACAGTTTAGAGATGTGCAAGGCTGGTGATAGTGACATGACACAGAGACCTTTCGTAGCTGTTCCCTGATTTGATCCCTCACCTGCTCTGTTAACGAGCAAGCACAGGTATAGCTACGCTCACTCACAGGAAACGAGACGGGTCCGGTTAGTGGCAGAA
Organism: Lontra canadensis; assembly: GCF_010015895.1. Lineage (NCBI taxonomy): Eukaryota > Metazoa > Chordata > Mammalia > Carnivora > Mustelidae > Lontra > Lontra canadensis. The sequence continues at coordinate 15,657,337 of NW_022631039.1, read as the reverse complement.
CCAGGACCGAACAGACTGCAGGTCCCGCAAGTCCAGGTTGCTTCCTTGTTCTCTGTCCAGAGCCTTGTGCTTGCTCAGGGGGGTCTTTGCGGTCCATCAGTCGGTGGTGCCTGTGCCTCAGTGACCATCGTGTGGTGGAAGGAGCTGGAGCAGAATTCAGGGGCAGAACGTGTGCATGTGAGCAGAAGCCACTGGAGGAATGCCTCCTCTCGGCCCCACACCCTTTTGACTTGGTCCCGAGGTTTGGTTTCTCCTTCATGTCATGTGGTTGGGTTGATCAGGAATAAATCTGACATTTTTATTTCTGGTCCAGGCACATTGAGGCTAGGTAATCCTTCCAAGAAAAAGGTAATCTGCCAGTAGTAAGGAAGGCACATAGCACAGGGTAGGAAAGATGTAGTGGAGGTGTTTTGGATTGGTCCAAAGGGTTTTTTTTTTAAAAATCTAGTCTTCTTGAAAAAAAGAATGTTTGTTTGCTCTTCAGAGCCTAGGCCAAAAGGGCCAGATTTTGCCTACCCACCTGTCTTTGTAAATAAAGTTTTATTGCAACACAGCCACTCTCATTTATGTAAGTCTTCTCTATGGCTGCTTTACCAGCACGACGGCGGAGTTGAATAGTTTAAGGAGAGGCCATCTGGCCTGCAAAGGCCAAAATACTTTCTGGCCATTTACAGCAAGTTTGCTAATCCCTGAATTGAGAGATCTGTGCTTCTAGACAGTGTGGAGAAAATTTCATCTGCCATTCTCATCGTCTCATTCACCTTCCACCCGGAATGGTCCCCCGGCTGCACTAGCAGAGGCTTAGGAGTCAGTCACAGGCTTTCTTGCACCATGGTGGGAGCTCATTCTGTATGATCTTGGGCCCAAGACTTTGAGGACAGGTGAAAGCTCTGCCTTGAGGCAGCAGGCAGCAGTAGGGCCCAGGAAAGCCACTACCATCACAGATAAAGAGTCATGGGGTAGTGAACCCCTTTAAGGGACCCTGGCTTCTCTGTGTCTCCCGATTTTTATTTCCACACAACCCAAGGATCAAGGACACAGGGGATGGGTCTCACGTTGGGCAGCCTGTGCCATGGTCGGCCCTGCGGGATCCCCTTTGAATCCAAGGGCTGTCCTTCCTCATAGTTGTCACTGGCTGCTGTCTGGGAGCAAGGCCCCATCCTGGGTGTCCTCCACACCTCCTGTGACACGCCAGCTCCTGAGGAATAGAGTGTCAGACGGGCTTAGGGATCCCAGAATCAAAAGTGGAAGTGTCACGGGCCACAGCTGTTTTGCTCCTTTGCCAAAGCCCAGAAAGATGTCTGTTTCTTAGAGGCTCCAGGTGTGCCTCTGGATAGCTTTCCCTCCACAGTGACCCCTCATTCACTGTTCTTCTGAGAGTCAAGTTTCTCATGCCTGAGAAAAACTTTTTTTTTTTTTAAGATATATTTATTTCTTTCAGAGAGAGGGAGGGAGAATGTTCGAGGAGGGGCAGAGGCAAAAGGAGACAGGTTATCCAGAAGGAGACACATGATGCAATCCCACGACCCTGAGATCATCCTGAAACTGACACACGATGCAATCCCATGACCCTGAGATCATGATCTGAACCAAAACAAGAGTTGGCCACTCACTCGACTGAGCCACTCAGACGCCCCGACGCTCCTTATAATAAAGTAAGAAGTCCAGCACACGGTATAGGAGTGTATGCTGTCCTTCATTTGCTTTCAATCATTCTGATTGTCTTCGGGAATTTTAGACTCTTCTTAACCTTTTCTATTGTGGGAGTAACATTCTGGAAGGGCGTTGTGGGGTATCCTAGCAGAAGTTATGTCCTCCTCTTCCCTAAGCATAGCCTCCTAGTAGCCTGAGCCAGCTCATCCATCACCACGTTCTGCACACAGACAGACATGAGTGGCAGCTGTGAGTGTGAATGGTGGGGATGGCTCAGCCTGCGTCTTCTGATATGCCAGGAAGCGGTCCTGTTCTCTGTCCTCCTGTCTCCTTCTCTCTCCCTCCCTCTCCTTCAAACCAGACCCCCTGAGATTTTCCACAAGGGAAGGCGGTAGCTGGACCTATAGATCTGACACTCACCCTTTGGGGTCACCTCTTACTAGGAAGTGCTTTCTCATGATTTCTGCCCCCATCATGCTGACCCTGGGGTCGGCGACCCCGCAGTATCTGCTTTCCATCACTGGTTACTGTCTGCATGCCCGGTGTTCTCCTATGTGCCATTGCTCCTGTCAGAAATGGGAGTGTCATCCCAGCCTGCAATAGTGACACCACAACCAGATTCTGGATACCAGCACCTGTCTTTTCTTTTGTCTTTTCCCATTGAATGAACTGGTTCTGTATTTCTGGAATACAAGTACAGGTGGACACGGGTGTTCAAAGAATACATGGCGAGGGGGGATGCTGACCTGGTTAGCAGGTGTGGAGCACCTTGTTTCTTACCAGGCCTTAGGGCCATGAGGAGCTATTGCAGGCAACACACAGAGGCCAGAAAGGGGTGTCTTTGCAGCTGGGAGTTGAGGAGAGAATGCATTCAAGAATAGTCGTCAGGGCTGAGTGACTGGACACGGTAGACATGGAGAGAATGTGCCAGGGCGTGACCAGGCTGGGGACGCAGATGGGGGACCGGGACCGTGAGTATTTGTGTCTGTGTCTCTGTGTGGGTGTGTGTCTTTGCATGTGTATCCCAGCGTCTTTGTCTCTGTGTGTCTCTGTGGGGGGGTCTCTGTGTCTCTTGAGTGTCTCTGTGTGTGGGTCTCTGTGTAGATGTGTTTCTTTAACTCAGTGTACATGTTTGTGTGTTTCTGTGTGTCTGTCTGGCTTTCACACTTTCTTTACTGCAGCCCTCAGTAGAAATAAATGTACAGCCCAGGCCAGGCCCCACATCTGTATATGTGTGTCAGTACATCATAAAGGCCTGCCCATGCTGCTTACTCTGGCAGGTCCTGCTTTGAGTGTTGCTAGAGTATTTATTTCTATAGGACTCCTCACAGCCCTGTGAGGTGCTGTCATTTTCTCTACTGTGTGGATGTGGAAAGCTTGGCCCAGGGAGTTGAGTGACTTCCCAGCACCTCGTAGCAGACAAGTGGCTGAGCTGGGATCTGAACCCCATTCCCCCGCTCCAGAGTGCCTGCCCTTTCCCCCCACCACACTCTCCTCTCACAGGAAAAAGTAAATGTAGCATAAGACAGTGCTTGCCCTCACCATGGCGGGTGCTTTGTGATATTTTCTGTTGTATCCTATTTGATCCCCCACATGCTGGTCCCACCCCACATTGGTTTCCTGACCCTCCCTAATCTGTCTCAGTCTGCTTTTTGGCAAAGTCTGTTAGGCCCTACTTCTCCAGGGCCTCTCAGTGCCTCCCTATCTCCATGCCAGTGGCTGCTCCCCCAGTTCTGGCTCCCCATGACTTCCTCCCTGGACCTTCCTCCTGGACGGCTATGAGAACCCCCTAACTTTCATCCTCCATCCGTTCTCCACACAGAGACCGAAGTCACCTGGAACATGCTTTTTTCACCATATCGTTCCTGATTTGGGCCTGAAATACTCCATTGCTATTTGGGTCTTAGTACTCAGTACATGAAGATGGTCAGTAAATGTACGAGGGAATATTGAATTAGAAAACTTACTGTGTATTTTTCCTCAAGATGAAGATCTCCCAGGAAAATATTTTGAGGTCCACTTTCCAGTGATGGTCACGAGAAAGCTGCACTGCATCAGGTAAGTGTGGCTTGGACCAGACAACAGATCCGGGTAGATTCAGAGGCAGCAGTCAGTAGGGGGCCGGTCTGCTTGCCAGGGACCTCATTTTAGAGGGCTCGTCCCTTGAACCCCCTCCCTGCTTTCTTGCTGGCCCTGGGATCCTCATTCCAACCTGTGGAGCAGTCTTCCAAATGCAGTACACCCTCCGTTGCGACTATTTTGTCCGTGGACGTCATTTCTCTGAACCTTGAAAAGAAATGACCTACAGTAGTTTAATCATCTGAATTGTTCTGTGTGTTTTGTCTACTTTGTTATCTCCAGGGTATAGAAAGGTGCCCAGCCCAGAGGAGATGCATAGTAAATATTGTTTGAGTGAATGAGAGGAGGCTAAACTTAGGCATTTAGTATATGTGAGATATTCCGGGTGCCACCCTGAGGCCAGGTTTTAAGAAGTTTGCAGAGCTGTCAAGGATGAGTTTGTGACTTTCTGCTGGGAGCTTTTGTAGCACCATGTGAAATGCTTCACTCGGATCATCTCATTCAGTGCTCAGAGCAGACTCGTGAATTCAACCCAGGCTCAAAGCAGTGAAGTGACTTTCCATCATGGCACCTGTAGAGGAAGGGGTGGAGTTGAGATTGAACCCTGGCCCAAACTGCTAGAGCTCCTTTAGCAGTTCAGTAATGTGTCAGGATACAAAATCAATGCACAGAAATCAGTTGCTTGCTTATACACTAGCAATGAAAATATAGAAAGGGAAATTAGAGAATCAATTCCTTTTACTATAGTACCAACAACCATAAGATACCTTAGAATAAATCTAACCAAAGAGGTAAAGGATCTATATACTCGAGGAACTACAGAACTCTAATGAAAGAAATTGAAGACACAAAAAAAATGGAAAAACATTCCATGTTCATGGGTCAGAAGAATAAACATTATTAAAATGTCAGTACTGCCCAGAGCAATCAAAATTCCACTGGCATTATTCTAAGTGCTGGAAGAAACAATCCTAAAATTTGTATGGAACCAGAAAAGACCCCGAGTCACTAAGGAAATGCTGAAAAAGAAAAACAAAGCTGGGGGCATCACATTGCCTGAGTTCAAGTTTTACTACGAAGCTGCGATCTTTAAGACAGCATGGTGCTGGCACAAAAACAGACACATAGACCAATGGAACAGAGCAGAGAGTCCAGATATGGACCCTCAACTCTATGGTCAACTAATCTCCGACAGAGCAGGAAAAAAATATCCAGTGGGAAAAAGACAGCCTCTTCAATAAATCGTGCTGGGAAAATTGGACAGCTATGTATAGAAGAATGAAACTGGACCATTCTCTCACACCATACACTAAGGTAAACTTGAAATGGATGAAATACCTCAACATGAGGCAGGAATCTATCAAATCCTAGAGGAGAACATAGGCAGTAACCTCTTCGACATAAACCTCAGCAATTTCTTTCAAGACATGTCTCCCAAGGCAAAGGAAACAAAAGCAAAAATGAACTTTGGGACTTCATCAATATCAAAAGCTTCTGCACAGCAAAGGAAACAGTCAACAAAACAAAGAGGCAACCCACAGAATGGGAGAAGATAGTCCCAAATGACACTGCAGACAAAGGGCTGATATCCAAGATCTATAAAGAACGCCTCAAACTTAACACCCAAAAAACCTATAATAATGTTAAAAAATGGTCAGAAGACATGAACAGACACTTCGCCAAAGAACACATACAAATGGCTAACAGACACATGAAAAAATCTTCATCGTCACTAGCCAACAGGGAAATCCAAACAAGACCACATTGAGATACTACCTTATACCAGGTAGAATGGCCAAAATCAACAGGACAGGAAACAAGACGTGTTGGAGAGTCTGTGGAGAAAGAGGAACCCTCTTACACTGTTGTTGGGAATGCAAGTTGGTTCATGTAGCCACTTTGGAAAATGGTGTGGCAATTCCTCAGAAAATTAAAAATAGAGCTATATGACCCTGCAGTTGCACTACTGGGTATTTACCCCAAAGATAGAAATGTAGTGAATAGAAGGGCCGTCTGTACCCCAATGTTCATAGCAGCAATGTCCACATTCGCCAAACTATGGAAAGAGTCAAGATGCCTTTCAACAGACAAATGGATAAAGATGTGGTCTATATATACAATGGAATATTACGCAGCCATTGGGATAGAATACTGAGAGAGGCAAGATGGCAGAGGAGTAGCCGACTGAAATGACATCAGATCCCAGGACTTCAGCTAGATAGGTATCAAACCATTCCAAACACCTGCAAACTAAACGGGAAATAGAGGAGAAGAGCAGCAATTCCAGGAACAGAAAATCGACCACTTTCTGAAAGGTAGGATGTGCAGAGAAGTGAATCCAAAGCGATGGGAAGATAGACCGTGGAGGGGTAGGGGCCAGCTCTTGGCAAGCAGTGCAGCAGCAGAGCACAAAATCAGAACTTTTAGAAGTCTGCTGCACTGAGGGACATCACTCCAGAGGTTAAGCGGGGTTGTAGCCCTCGTGGGGACAGTGTGGTCTCTGGTCTCACAGGATCACAGAATGATCGGGGGTGTCTGAGTGTGGCAGAGCCCCCAGGTGTCACAGCAGGGAAGCCAACTACAGAGACAGAGCCATCGAGTGAGCTTTTAGATTGGGGTTACCTTAAACAGTGATTCAAGGCCCAGTAAGGCCACTGCTCTTCGAGCATGGACCCCACAAGTGGCAGATCCGGAGATTCACCTTCCTGCTCTGTAAGGAGCAGCATGGCAGGAATCTGCTGGGTTTGGAGACTCCAAACAGGGCCATGTGCCAGAGATAGAAGTACTTGGTCACATACCAGGTGAGCTCAGAATGCAGCCGGAGGCCAGGGAAATGGGAGGGATTGACTGCTTATCTCTGAGGGCGCACTGAGGAGTGGGGCCCCAGGCTTTTGTCTCCTCTGGGCCAGAGATTGGGAGGCTGCCATTTTCATTCTTGTCCTCCACATCTCTTCAGAAAGGGTTAAGGGAACAAAATTTCCATGAGCAAACCCAAGCAGAGTACTTAGCCTGATCCCTGGCATGGACGGTGTAATTCCACCTCGGGCAATGACAGTTGAGAATCACTGCAACAGGTCCCTCCCCCAGAAGATCACCAAGAACATCAGCCAAGACCAAGCTTATTGGTCAAGGAGAACAGTGGAACTCCAGAGCTAGGGGAAAACAACACGTAGAATTCATGGCTTTTTCCCCATGATCCTTAATCTTGCAATGTTATTTTTTTATTATTTTACTTTTTTTCTTACTCTATTTTTTTTAACTTTTCCTCTTTCCTCTTTTAGCATTTTTAAACTAGTTTATCTTAACAATACCTTTCTAGAAAAAAAAAGTTTTTTTTAAACCTTCATTGTTATAGTCATATTTTATCCCTTCATTGTATTTAACCTTATTTTTTGTATACGTATTATTTTTCTATAAAATTTCAGGATGCAATTTCTTCTAATAGATCAAAATATACCCTAATTTAGTACATGGCTTTGTTCTAATCTCCAGCCTGAGCACATTCCCTCCTCTTTTTCTTCTTTTCTTTTTCCAACCAACTTATCTTATTAACTCTTTTTTTAGAATTTTAAAAAAATTTTCATCTTTACAGTCATATTCCGTTACTTCATTGTGTTTACTCTTATTTTTGTACATATAAGTTTTTCTTTCTTTAAAATTTTGGGAGGTAATTTCTTCTAAGAGACCAAAATACACCCAAAATCAAGTGGGTGGCTCTGTCCAGTCTAATACATATATATTTTTTTTTTAATTTTTATTTCTCCCCCTCCCTTCTTCTCCCCCGCCAATTTTGGATCTCTTCTGATTTAGTTAGCATACATTTTTCTGGGGTCTTCGCCATCCTTTTAATATTTTATTCTCTCATTTATATATTCTTATCTAGATAAGATGACAAGGCAGAAAAACTCACCACAAAAAAACAAAAAGAGGGAGTAGAGATGGATAGGGATATATGGACATTGGTAATATGTCAGAACTAGAGTTCAGAATGATGATTCTCAAGGTGCTCGCTGGGCTCAAAAGAAGGTGTGGAAGATATTAGAGAAATGCTTTCTGGGAAAATAAAATCCTTTTCTGGAGAAATAGAAGAACTAAAATCTGACCAAGTTGAAAACAAAAAAAGCTATTAATGAGATGCAATAAAAAAATGGAGGCTCTTACTGCTAGGATAAATGAGGCAGAAGAGAGAATTAGTGATATAGAAGACCAAATGATGGAGAACAAACAAGCTGAGCAAAAGAGAGACAACTACCATGAAGGGAGAATTCAAGAGATAAGTGATATCATAAGATGAAACAATATTAGAATAATTGGAATTCCAGAAGAAGAAGGAGAGAGAGAGAGAGGCAGAAGGTATATTGGAACAAATTATTGTAGAGAATTTCCCTAATATGGCAAAGGGAACAAGCATCAAAATCCAAGAGGCACAGACAATTTACCCCCCTCAAAACCAATAAAAATAGGTCCACACCCCATCATTTAATAGTAAAAGTTATAAGTCTTAGTGACAAAGAGAAAATCCTGAAAGCAGCTCAGGACAAGTCTAACATACAATGGTAGAAATACTAGATTGGCAGCAAACTTATCCACAGAGACCTGGCAGGCCAGAAAGAACTGGCATATTTCCAGAGCACTAATGAGAAAAATATGCATCCAAGAATACTATATCCAGTGGGCTATCACTGAAAATAGAAGGAGATATAAAAAGCTTTCAGGACAAATGAAAACTAAAAGAATTTGCAAACACCAAACCCCCCTACAGGAAATATTGAAAGGGGTCCTCTAAACAAAGAGAGAGCCTAGAAGTAGTAGACCAGAAAGGAACAAAGACAATATACCGTAACACAGACAATACAGTGGCACTAAATTCACATCTTCAAATAGTTACCCTGAATGTAAATGGGCTAAATTCTCCACTCAAAAGACACGGGGTATCAGAATGGATAAAACAAAACAAAACAAAACAAAACAAAAAAAACCATCAATATGCTGTCTATAAGAAACTCATTTTAGATCCAAAGACACCTCCTGATTTAAAGTGAGGGGGCGGAAAACAATTTACCATGCTAATGGACATCAAAGGAAAGCTGGGTGGCAATCCTTTTATCAGATAAATTAGATTTTAAGCCAAAGACTAGAATAAGAGATGAGGAAGGACACTATATTATACTGAAAGGGTCTGTCCAACAAAAAGATCTAACAATTTTAAGTATCTATGCCCATATCATGGGAGCAGCCAACTATATAAACCAATTAATAACAAAATCAAAGAAACACATCGACAGTAATGCAATAATAGTAGGGGACTTTAATACCCCCCTCACTGAAATGGACAGATCATCCAAGCAAAAGATCAACAAGGAAATAAAGGCCTTAAATGACACACTTGACCAGTGGACATCACAGATACATTCAGACTATTCCATCCCAAAACAACAGAATACACATTCTTCTCTAAGCATATGGAACATTCTCCTGAATAGATCACATCCTAGGTCACAAATCAGGTCTCAGTTGGTACCAAAAGATTGGTATCATTCCCTGCATATTTTCAGATCACTGTGCTCTGAAAGTAGAACTCAATCATAAGAGGAAAGTTGGAAAGAACTCAAGTACACGAAGGCTAAAGAACATCCTACTAAAGAATGAATGGGTCAACCAGGAAATTAAAGAAGAATTGAAAAAAATTCATGGAAACATATTAAAATGAAAACACAACTGTTCAAAATCTTTGGCATGCAGAAAAGGTGGTCCTGAGAGCAAAGTATGTAGTGATACAAGGCTTTATCAAGAAACAAGGAAGGTCTCAAGTATACAACCTAACCCTACATCTAAAGGAGCTGGGGAAAGAGCAGCAAAGAAGGCATAAACTCAGCAGGAGAAGAGAAATAATAAAGATCAGAGCAGAAATCTGTGAAATAGAAACCAAAAAGAACAGTAAAACAGATCAATGAAACTAAGAGCTGATTCTTTGAAAGAGTTAAATAAACCCCTGGCCAGACTTACCAAAAAGAAAATAGAAAGCAGCCAAATTAATAAAATCATGAATGAAAGAGAGGAGAGATCACAACCAACACCAAAGAAATACAAACAATTAAAAGAACATATTATGAGCAACTATACGCCAGCAAATTTGACAATCTGGAAGTAATGAATGCAATCCTAAAAACGTATAAACTACCAAAACTGAACCAGGAAGAAATAGAAAACATGAACAGACCCATAAGTAGGAAGGAGATTGAATCAGTCATCAAAAATCTTCCAACAAACAAGAGCCCAGGGCCAGACGGCTTTCCAGGGGAATTCTACCAAACATTTAAAGAGGAATTAATAACTACTCTTCTGAAACTGTTCCAAAAAAAAAAAAAAAGAAAGAAATGAAAGGAAAACTTCCAAACTTATCTTACGAGACCAGCATTACCTTGATCTCAAAACCAGACAAAGACCCTACCAAAACAGAGAACTACCAATATTCTTGATGGACATAGATGCAAAAAATCTCACCAAAATACTAGCCAATAGGATCCAATAGTACATTAAAAGGATTATTCACCACGACCAATTGGGATTTATTCCTGGGCTACACTATTTGATCAGCATCTGCAAATCAATCAATGTGATAAAATACATAAATAAAAGAAAGAACAAGAACCACATGATACTCTGAATAGATGCTGAAAAAGCATTTGACAAAGTACAGCATCCTTTCTTGATCAAAACTCTTCAAAGTGGAGGGATAGAGGGTACATACCTCAATATCATCAAAGCCATCTATGAAAAACCCACAGTGTATCATTCTCAATGGGGAAAAATGAGAGCTTTCCCCCCAAGGTCAGGAACACAGCAGGGATGTCCACTATCACCACTGCTATTCAACAGAGTACTAGAAGTCCTAGCCTCAGCAATCAGAAAACAAGAAGAAATAAAAGGTATCTGAATCAGCAAAGAAGTCAAACTCTCACTCTTTGCAGATATGATACTTTATGTGGAAAACTCAAAAGACTCCACTCGAAAACTGCTAGAACTTGTACAGGAATTCAGTAAAGTGTCAGGATATAAAGTCAATGCACAGAAATCAGTTGCATTTCTATACACCAACAACAAGACAAAAGAAAGAGAAATTAAAGAGTCAATCCCATTTACAGTTGTACCCAAAACTGTAAGATACCTAGGAATAAACCTAATCAAAGAGGCAAAGAATCTGTACTCAGAAAATTATAAAGTACTCATGAAAGAAATTGAGGAAGACACAAAGAAATGGAAAAATGTTCCATGCTCATGGACTGAAAGAACAAATATTGTGAAAATGTCTATGCTACTTAAAGCAATCTACACATTTAATGCAATCCCTGTGAAAATACCATCAATTTTCTTTTCAAAGAAATGGAACAAATAATCCTAAAATTTATATGGAACCAGAAAAGAGCCCGAATAGCCAGAGGAATGTTGAAAAAGAAAGCCAAAGCTCGTGGCATCACAGTTCCAGACTTCAAGCTCTATTAGAAACCTGTAATCATCAAAACAGTATGGCACTGGCACAAAAACAGATGCATAGATCAGTGGAACAAAATAGAGAACCCAGAAATAGACCCTCAATTCTATGGTCACCTAATCTTTGACAAAGCAAGACAGAATGTCCAGTGGAAAAGAGACAGTCTCTTCAACAAACGGTGTTGGGAAAATTGGACAGCCATATGCAGAAGAATGAAACTGGACCATTTCTTCACACCACACACAAAAATAGATTCAAAATGGATGAAAGACCTCAATGTGAGACAGGAATCCACCAAAATCATTGAGGAGAACACGGGCAGCAACCTCTTCGACCACAGCTGCAGAAACTTCTTTCTAGAAACATTGCCAAAGGCAAGGGAAGCAACGGCAAAAATGAACTATTGGGACTCCATCAAGATCAAAAGCTTTTGCACAGCAAAGGAAACAGTCAACAAAACCAAAAGAAAACTGACAAATGGGAGAATTTATTCACAAATGACATATCAGATAAAGGGCTACTATCCAAAATCCACAAAGAACTTATAAACTCAACACCCAAAAACCAAATAATCCAATCAAGAAATGGGCAGAGGACATGAACAGACATTTCCGCAAAGAAGACATCCAGATGGCCAACTGACACATGAACGGGTGCTCTATATCACTCCGCATCAGGGAAAATACATATCAAAACCACAATGAGATAACACCTCACACCAGTCAGAATGGCTAAAATGTAACAAGTCAGGAGACAACAGATGTTGGAGAGGATGCAGAGAAAGGGGAACTCTCCTACATTATTGATGGGAATGCAAGCTGGTGCAGCCACTCTGGAAAACAGCATGGAAGTTTCTCAAAAAGTTGAAAATAGAGCTACCCTATGACCCAGCAATCGCATTACTGGGTATTTACCCCAAAGATACAAATGTAGTGATCCAAAGGGGCACATGCACCCCAATGTTTATAGCAGCAATGTCCACAATAGCCAAGCTATGGAAAGAGCCTAGATGTCCATCAATAGATGAATGGCTAAATTAGATGTGGTATATATCTATAATGGAATACTGTGTAGCCATCAAAAGAAATGAAATCTTGCCATTTGCAACAATGTGGATGGAAGTAGAGGGTATTATGCTGAGTGAAATAAGTAAATCAGAAAAAGACATTTGTCATTTGATCTCCCTGATATGAGGAATTTGAGAGGCAGAGTGGGGGACTTGGGGGGTAGGGAAGGAAAACTGGAACAAGATGGGATTGGGAGGGAGACAAACCATAAGAGACTCAATCTCATGAAACAAACTGAGGGTTGCTGCAGGAGGGGGGTAGAGATAGGGTGGCTGGGTTATGGACATTGGGGTGGGTATGTGCTATTGTGAGTGCTATGAAATGTGTAAGCCTGACAATTCACAGACATGTACCCCTGGGGCAAATAATACATTATATGTTAATAAAAATAATAATAATAATAAAAAGAAAGGATGAATACCCAGCTTTTATATCAACATGAATAGGACTAGAGGAGATTATACAGAGTGAAATAAGTCAAGCAGAGAATATCAGTTATCATATGGTTTCACTTTCTCATGGAGCATAAGGTATAACACAGAGGACATTAGGACAAGGAAAGAAAAAGTGATTTGGGGGAAATCGGAGGTAAAGATGAACCATGAGAAACTGTGGACTCTGAGAAACAAACTGAGGGTTTTGGAAGGGAGGGGGTGGGGAGATGGGTGAGCCTGGTGGTGGGTATTAAGGAGGGCATGTAATGCATGGAGCACTGGGTGTGGTGCATAAACAATGAATAATGGAACACTGAAAAAAATAAAATTAAGATTTTTAAAAAATAAATAAACCCTGACCTCAAGCCCACGGTCAGTGTTTCCTAGTGGTATTAACCCATACTCCCTTCCCTCTTTCTCAATGAGTGATTTAAATAGAATGCCAAGTCTTACGTTTAAAAAAATTTTAGTGAACCTAAAAGTTTCAGCTTGTCTTTCAGAGATGTCTAATTCTCAACATCTGGAAATAGTTTTCTAGTATGAGGCTATTCTACTATATCCTATAAAAACAGGGCTTTCACCTTTTCAAATAGAAGATTCTGTTACAGTAAATATGCTTTTTAGTTGCTGCCTGGCATCTGAGACTGTGTATCTGCAGACGAGGATCTAACTTGGTAGAACCCCGAGTAAAATAAGAGTACGTGGGCTCTCGCTTAGGCCCAGAGGTGGCTTCTAGGCTGGAAAAGGCATTGGCCTTTGTGTGTGGTTGTTGTGATAAAGAATTCAGGTCTCTCAGGTCTGATTTTTTGCATATCCTGGAGGAGAGGACTCATCACATAAATATTACTGACTTCAGGTCTGTATAGGAGTCTGTTTTCCAGATAACTGTGAGCAGTAAGCACTGGGTTATAAATTTTGTTGGAAAAGAGGCAGGAAACTAGAGACGACTTGGAAAACACTAGAACATCAGGCAAATTCTTGCTGACCTCTCTTGAGCGATTTCTGAGTGTTCCGTATTTCCTGATGAGATTATGAGTGGACACCCAATTCTGAGTGTCCTGCTTAGTGACCTCCCCTGAGCCCCTATCCACGGAAGTGTGACTGCATGTGCCAAGGGCCCAATGTCGTGGAGCAGAAGGCCCTGTGCAGTGAGTAGCCCTTGCTTTGACAGGAGCAAGATATGTTTGCCATTTCTGGAGTTGGTGTTTGCAGTTTCGCTGAAACTGAGCTCCTTACCTTATTTCAGTTTTTCCCATCTTCCCACAGAGTCAAGCTGTTTTTTGTTTTTTTTTTTTTAGTTTTTATTTATTTATTTGACAGAGAGATAGAGAGCACAAGTAAGCAGAGCAGCAGGCAAAGGGAGAGAGAGAAGCAGGCTCTCTGCTAAGCAGGGAGCCCAATTCCGGGCTCGATCCCAGGACCCTGGAATCAAGGCAGTCGCTTAACCAACTGACCCAGCCAGGCGCCCCATGAGTCAAGCTGTTCTTATCACAACCCATCATAGATTTACATTCAGAGGACCCACTTCAAATCGACAAGTACCCTTAACTAGCATGTTACAGTATGCGCTATAGAACACTCTTTGGTTTTTTCCCCCTTTTCCTTTGAAAAGTGTGTGTGTGTGTGTGTGTGTGTGTGTGTGTGTGTGTGTGTGTGTCTGAATCTGAGCCTGCGTATGTGAGCCGATGATGTCACATGGCGTATACTTCTGTGATACATTTACACTGTATCACATTTACCGTGAAGGAATTTAAAACAGATGTGCATAGGTCCCTGTTCTCTAATCTTTACAGAATGTTTCTCAGTGATTTGCAAAAGATGCAAAAATAGATTTTTTCCTGAAAATCTCCATTTCCAGCTTTCCTTGGGAGCATCTATTCTGGCAACATCAGACCCTCAGTCCTGCCCCCACTATTCCCCGCTATCTGTACCTGACCTACTCTTCTGATTATGTCACCTCTTTGGCCCCTCTGTTTTAATTATGAGTGTTACCGGCAACACTCTGCTCACCTCTAAGCCTTCTGAACCAAGGGAAACCTCTTCCAGAATGTTCCATCATTTTCAGTCTGTGTCTGATGGAGTAGTTCAAGGGACTTCTTAATAATTGCTACCAGGAGACATGCCCAGAGAGGATGGCCTTTGTGGTTGGTGGACACAGATGACACAGGAAACATCAGACAACCAGACAGGCCTCTATGCAACCACAGTGCCATACTCATGCTCCTAGTGAAGAAACTCCCCCAGAAAAGAACATCTCCCCCATCCTTTGTTTCCCTCCTATGAATTGTAAGTAGATCCTCTGCAGGCTTTGCCATTTCCTGGCCTAGCTGTTTTCTCCACACTGTGGCTGTCACAATTCCCTGCATATTGGGTGATTACTTGGGTCAGGATGATTACTGGTAATGAAAGAGCTAACATTTTGCATTAGCTTTGATCCATCAGTGCAGGAAAGTATGAAGTAGAAAGTAAACACGCTCCATAATCTCTCCCCCCACCAAGAAAAGCAGGATTCAGAGTGTTTTCTCCTGTTGGATGAACAGCACACCTAGAGACGGATAAACATCACACATGAGAAAACACACACAGAAAGATAATCCAGTGCCTGGCACGTACAGGGTCCCATACATTTTTGTTGAGAGACCATATATACACACTGAATGAATACATAGGTTGTAGTTCAGTGTGTATCTGTTGAATGAATGAATCTGTATTTCTCAACATCAGTAAATTCAGGTGTCCTTTTAATAAAGTGAATCATTTATATGTCCTGCTTTGTAGCTAGCTCGCTCTTTTTGCATCCTAGCGACCCGTGACTATCTTTGTGTCGTCATATCTAGGTCTACCTCCTCATTTCCTATGGCTTTCTAGTTCTCCTTGGCATGGAAATTCCATGACCCTTAATGTATTCAGTACTGATTGTCCTTTAGATAGCTGCATGTTTTATGGTGTCCTCTTAAGCAGTGTTATAGAAAGCATAGGTACACGTACGTATTTGCAGGAATTGCTGTCTCAAGGTATTGTCCCTTGTGAATTCTAATAGGTACTGCCAAACTGTTCTTCGAGACCCTCTTTACTGATTTGTATTTTCATGAGAGTAGATGAGGGTTCCCTTTCCACACACCCTAACGCTGGCTGTTATCATTTAAAAAATTTTGCCAAACTGTCAAACCTATTAATTTAACAGGTTTTAAAGAACTTTGTGCTAATGAGATGGAGTATCCTTCCTTCCTTTTACTGGCCTGCTGGATTTCTTTGTAAATGTCCATTGGAAATGTTGCAGTTTCATTTTCTTTTCAATTGCTGGGAATCCTTTAGAACATAAAGATACAGTCTTTGATCAAAGTCCCTCATCAGCCTTTTTGGGGAAGATTTTTTTTCTTCGTGTTTTCTTGCTTGCTTTTGAACTGTGTGTTTGTATCTTATTTAGGTACATTTTCTGGTCCTGCACCTTAGAGTTTCCGATTTTGCCATCATAGTGTCTGGAGCTCATGACCAAGAAAGAATTCTTGAGCTGTCTCTGGTGCTGCAAAAAGGTGATTTTATTAAAAACTGGGGACAGGTCCTATAGGCAAAAAGAGCTGCCATGTGGTCATGAGGAGTGACCTATTCTCTACTTTCAAGTTTGAGGGGGTTGGAGATAGTGTAAGTCTCCAAGCTATTCTGGTAGGAAGGTTTCCAGGACCATGAGGGGCTAGCTGTTGTTGGCAAAGGGTCATTGATTACAGTCTAATAAAGCCTTAGTCATGAGACCCTTCCGTCCTAGATCAGTGGGCCATATACTTGAGGGATGATTGCCAACATGTATCTTGGGGGCTAGAGATAAAGGAAATTTCCAAAATAAGTTTTATATTTTAAAGTAGGCTTCCAGGATCCTGGGAAGGGGATTTGGGCTAGGATTGCCTTTGCCCTTCGCAGGGTGTCAACACAGAGACAGTTGAGTCCCTAGAGGAATGCCCCTTGCCTGTTTCAAGTTGTCAATGGGCTGCAGGAAGTAAGGACATTTCATAATTGCTCTTCAGCCTTTGTTTCCACATCACATTTCACCTCAGTGAGGAAAAATACCGATGCATGGAAAGCACAGGAAGCGGGAGTTTGTGTGGTGTGATACCACTTCAGGGGAATGTCGAGGGCCAGGTGTGTTTTCTGTGGGCAGGCACAAGGGCAGGCCCGTGGGAGCACGCACTCGGGGCACATCTGGGATAGCCACCGAGGCAGGGGTAGAAGGGGAAGAGGCCCAGCTGGGGTGTGGGAAGTTGTGGGCATGAGCTGCTGGGACCAGGACCAGTGGTCACAGCCACTCTACTGAAGGGCCCTGGTCTCAGCCTTTCCTAGCCACCTGGCCTGCAGCGGCTGGGCACCAGGTGAGTGTTGCCTACAATTGCCTATTGTCTTTTGATTCTAGGCCTCCCTCGGTCAGGAGTCCTGTGACACTTGGCAGGGTGATCTGAC
Organism: Lontra canadensis; assembly: GCF_010015895.1. Taxonomy (NCBI): domain Eukaryota; kingdom Metazoa; phylum Chordata; class Mammalia; order Carnivora; family Mustelidae; genus Lontra; species Lontra canadensis. Next base: position 15,640,163 of record NW_022631039.1, on the reverse strand, counting down.
TGCACTGGACGCTTTTCCACAGCGGACCAGGTTAGTTTTATGACCTGCAGGGATGTTCTCCTGGGTTGGTGGCGGGGACTCTGGCCTAGGCCATTCCCTGGGCGGAGTGGATGGCAGTGAGACTTCCTTCACGGGCCACACCTTCAGTTTCTCCAGAGATGTGCTGGACTTTGCTGATGTCATCTGGGTACAGCAAAAATCAACAGCCCCTCCAAATGTGATGCTAACACTGAAGGCAGAAGTGACACAGTGGAAGAACTTGTCCCAGTCTTCATCGCAGGGACTGAAGAGCTCAGACTCAGCTGCAGTCTGGAAACTGAAGGACACCGTCAGGGACAGAACAGCATCGGGTGAGGGAGAGGGATGACCACATCAGCTTGGAGGGGCAGTATTACAGAATATCCCTCAGGAGCTTCCCCAGGAAAAGCGTTTGGATGTTGGGAGCATAACCATCACACCCTCCATAGTTCAGTAGTCTCCTCGACCTCTGCTGGCATCGAGCAATAAAAAACACAGTCAAAGGTCAGGGCCAGAGACCCCATTGACTCTATCGAGTTTTCATTTCCTCATACTTGGGCTCACCCCGCCAGGGTGATCTGGTAAGAACTAGATTTACCCTTGAGTTGACAATGTTTATGGAGTTTCTACCCAACGCTAGGCACCACAGCAGGTGCTGGAGAAAGGCGACAAGGGCTCTCTCGAGGCCTTTCGTTTACTGGAGAACAAGAACAAGTAAATAGGCCACTGCATCATAGAAAAGCAGGTGCTGTGTGGACTTATGAAAATTCCCCAGATTGGGGCCCTCCAGTCTCTGTTGGAGCATCAGTAGCATCAGCGAAGGCCTTTTAGAGGCAGAGACTTTTGCCTGGAGAGCTGAAGAATGAGTAGGCAGCAGCTACAGGGCTGGTGTGGTGAAAGGAGCCCTGGAGAATTCCAGGGAGGGGTGAACAGGTAGGAACCCTCGGCCTACTCTGGAATCTAAAAGCAGGGCATCTATGGCCGAAATGGAAGTGTGAAGAGAGAAGCTGTTGCAGAGGAAGCTGGGGCCAAGGAGAGCCTGACCGGCTTGGGAGCTTGAAAGGGCTCAGAACGGGGGCGCCTGGATAGCTCAATCAGTTCATCGTCTGTCTCCGGCTCAGGTCATGATCCCAGGGTCCTGGGAGAGGGGCCCCAGGTCACTGTGCCTGCTCGGTGGGAAGACGGCATCCTCCTCTCCCACTGCTTGTGTTCTCGCTCTGTCAAGTAAATAAAGAGAATAAAAGCCTCAGAACTTTGTGCCAAAAGAGCAAACACCCCTTTCCTGATACGGTGTATAAACAGGCCAGAACAACAATGTGACAAATCTGTCTTGACCCTCACCGAATATTGATTTCACAAAACATGTTACTAAGACTCCCAAGGAATTATCTTAGAATTCATTTACATATTCTCCATTGAAACATTAGCCCCCACACATGATGAGGGAGCAGAAGGCTAGTTGAGGACAAGGCCGAAGCTGACATCCTGCACTCCCCCTCCCCCATGCCTCAGTGGGACCTGTGTGACCTTCCTCCAGGAAACTTATAACCATCTTCATGTTCATTCCTTGCTACAAAGTAAAACCACATCACTTGACAATGGCAAGGTCTCCAGTATCTTGTAGGTCCTCTCTAGCATAGGGAAGTGCTTTTGAAACTGTTCCCTTTCCTTACCTCCCCCACCTTCCAAGTGTGTATCGGGTGAGGGAGAGGGATGACCACATCAGCTTGGAGGGACAAGCTGATGGACAGGGACAGCTGATGGACAGGGAGGGACAACCCTGATGCAGCTCTTTCTGCCCACAGATCCTGTCCCTGTGCTTTAATAAAACCACCATTTTGCACCAAAGAGGTCTCAAGAATTCTCTCTCGTCATCAGCTCTGGACCTCACCCCACCATCACCTACTTCCAAAACTCTATCACTGCTCCCCTGTCTAGCTGCCGCTTGGCATTACTTCTGTCATTTCCTACAAATAACAGAAAAGTAGGCACCGCTAGGCTTTAGGGGACAGGCATCAACGCTGGAAACAGGATCAATGCACACTAAGATCATAGGGTGGGTTTGCAACCAAATTAAAGAACAAAACAAAGCAACTAAGCAAAAAGTTCTGGGGGAGGGACCCCAAACCCTCAAAAGCAAAAAAAAATTAGAAAACGGGAGGGGAAGAAAAAGCGTTTTGGTACACACACACCAGAAGTACTGTCACACGCTTTGGCCAAACCACACTACTCCCCCTTTGACCCAGGTGTTGGAGGGGGGAAAAAAAAAAGCAAAAGCTGTGGAAAACTCACACTTTGGTATCTCATTCAGAATAAACAGTCAGTAGGCCCAGTACAGCCAACAGCCCTAAAACACCTTGAAAGCTGTGCCCCGATAACTGGGCACATGACCATCACCTCCAGGAGCTCTCAAAACCACCAGTCGTTCCTGTTCCAATAGCCAGAGATGGTCTACAAACCCTGGTGTCTGCTGTCATTTTGTAATGGATAATGTTTCCTGTCAGGCATTAAAGCAGAAACCAAAGACACCTGGAGAAGGATCTGCTTCCAAACCCAGAGGGAGAAAGGCTTTTCAAAAAGCTCTTAAAAAATAAAATGAAAGTCAGCTAAGACATTTCCACCATTCTTTCTCCCAGTTGCCAATTTCGCCATGTCAAGAACTTGGGCAGTTCGGTCCACAGGGGCCCCGGTTTGGAGGCAGCAGAACCTCTACAGTCCCTCCATGGATGCCAGAAACTCCCGAGACAGATCGGGTGTGCTCTGATCACCCCTTAATTATTTCCTGCCCTCAGGCACGTGGAGGCAGAGAGTCTGCAGAGGCGGGGCGCCCCCTGAAAGGCAGAGAACACCGCCCCCAGAGGCCAGTGACCACCAGGCCTCCAGCACATCTGTGACCCGAGTTTTTGCCCAGGGCAAACCCTGGGGGAAGGCAGGGGAAGGCTTAGGTGCAGTCCCCACAGGGCAATGCTGGGCGGAGCCAGGATAGAGGTAGGCGCGGACCCACCAAGCGGCTCCTCCAAGACTCAGTCTGTGGCATGCTGCAGTCCCGGCCTGGGACCCCCTGTGCCTGGTGCCTGGTGGTGCATGGGACGGGAGCACGCCACCGGGAGAGCAGTCAGCCCTCCAGTTCCCGCCCTGGCCCCCAACCGGCGCAATCGCAGCCGTCCCGAAAGGGCACATTCTCCTGCCCAGGTCTCGTTGGCCGCCTGCTTCATGCGGTAGAATTGCTGATGGAGGCGGCTGGCAGGGCTCCGGCGGGGCAGCTGAGGGGACGGTTCCTAACCATAACCGGTGGACTAGTGCCAGGCCAGGACCGCGGGGCGAACTCGGGCCTCTGCCGCCCCACACCTGGGCCACTCTGTGCAGAGCAGGGGACCCTCGGACCAGGTACCTCTACTGTCCTGCGCATCTGCCTCCCTGGTCTAGGCCCACAGCTGGGGGAGGCGAAGACGGAGGTGAAGTGCAGGCAGCGGCCAGTGAACCGCCAAACAAAGGCCGCAGGCCGAGCTGTTTCCACAGGACTGACGGGGCAAGGAGGGACAAGGTGCTCTGGAGCCTCTGGAGGCTGGAAATACCCAAAGTCTCCGTGAGGGCCGTTCTCTGCACGGGTGTAGACATCTGTGAAAAGCACCTAGGAGCCTCTCTCCTAGCTGGATGGATGCGTGTGAGTGTGTACATTTTACTTCAATGAAAAAGATACTGTTTTGTAGAAGGTGCACCCCGCAGGACTTGTGTACTGTGATCCCACTTAAGGGGAAGTCGAGAGCCAGGTGCATTTTCTGGGGGCAGGTGCTTGGGGGCAGTCAGGCAGGAGCATGCTCTAGGGGCCCACCCAGGACAGCCACCAGAGCAGGGAAAGGAAGGCAAGGGGCTCAGGCCTGCGTGGGAAGTCATGGGGATGAGCGGCGGGGACCCAGACCAGTGGAGAGGGCCTTGGCTGTTTGGAGCTACCCGACCAGTAGAGGCGCCTGGGAGCCTACGCGAGGTGGGGTTGGGGAGGGCTACGCAGGCATTGCCTGGAAATGCCAGTTGGCTTTTGATTCTTAGCCTCGCGCAGGTAGGAGTTCGGGGACACTTGGCCGGGTGTCCGACTGGGCTGGATGTTTTCCCACCACGGACCAGGGCAGTTGTATGACTGTCAGATGTTCTCCTGGGCTGGTGGCCTGGGCTCTGGCCTAGGCCATTCCCTAGGGGCCGTGGACAGCAGCGAGACCTCTTTGACCAGAGACATCTCCCATATTAACAGATACATGCTGGGGAAAGGGACTTTCCCTGGGGATGCCATGGATTTGGCTGATGTCATCTCATCCCAGACACAGATCAATAGATGCCTCCGTGAGATCGAAACACTGGAGGCTGAAGTGACTCATTGGAAGAAGTTGTGCCAGTGTTCCACCCAGGGACCAAATACCATTGACCCAGACATGGTGTGGAAACTGAAGAGCCACGTCAGGGACCTAGAGCAGCGGTGGATGCGGGAGATGGATGAATGTCAGCTGGAAGTGGCGGGGTTGCAAAACGTCCACCAGCAGAAACTAGCAGACCTCACTGACCGGCACTGCAAACAACTAATGGACTATCAATGACGGATGGAAGACCTGCAACACCGAGACTCTGCCGGGAATGTGAAAGATTACTTACTTCAGGAAAGGGAAACTGAGCTCAGAAGTTTGAAGCAACAACTTACACAAATGCAGTGGCTGAATGACAGTTTGAACATTGCTTCGGATCTCCGAGCAGAAAAGCAAAAGTTGGTCTGGGAGCTCCAAGATGTAGGACATCAGCTGGAAGAATCTGTTCTGCGCAACAATGAGGATTCTCTGGAAAACAACATTGCTGTGAGGGCGTTAAAAATAGAGAAAGGACGGTTAGTGGCAAAATTGGGTCGGGCCGAAAAGAAGCTGTTGGAAGAGACAAACAAGTCTGAGCGAATTCTCAAAGAATGGTCACCAGTAGAACATGCGCCTTTCATTCAACTCTGTCAAGAGAAAGACCTGGAAATACTACACCTCCGAAAGAGGATTGAGCAGATGGAAGCCAACATCAAGAACTGCTATCCTTTGCTTTGGAGGAGCAGAAGCAATTGACACAATGTGTCAGAGAGCAAGACGTGTACATTGAAAAGCTTAGAGAAAGGCCAGAGCTTCAGGAGGAATTCGATAAGTCGACCAAAACCTTAAGAAGCAGTGACATTTTACAGCCATCCGTGGAGGACAAAGACATGCGTCTCCCATCCATGACAGACAAACATCCTCATGTGAACGGAGACCTAGAGCACCTAACACAACAGAGTCACCCTGTCCCTGTTGTTGACCCTAAAATCCTAGACAAGATTGTAGAACTAGAGTGTGAGGTCTTTCAGCTCAACGAGTTAAAAGATGATCTCGAAGAGGAAATAAAGGAACAACAGAAGATCATTCACAACCAGCAGCAGGGGAAGAGAGCACTGCTTCGGTCCTTACAGGAGCAGAAGGAGAAAGTGGACCGTCTTCAACACCGGCAGGAGGAGATGAACACTGAACACGCTCAGCTCCTTGCAGCGAAAGACGAGATGATTCGGAATCTGCAAGTCACACTAGAAGAGCTGAAAGCCCAGTTGCCCGACAAAAGCCCACAAATTCCGAGAGAACCCTGTGCGGATGAGGAAGTGCGAGCAAGCAAGCCTCTCCCCAGAGAGAATGGAAGTGAAGAGCGTGATCCATCTAAAGCCAAAATTCAAAAATTAGTCCAAGGAATCAAAGAACAGGAACTGGAGATGAAGCTTCTCCCTGAACAGAACATCCAACTGACTGAGCAGGTGGATCGGCTCTCCAAAGAGGAGATCGGGAAACTCACTCAGATTATCCAGCAAAAGGATGTGGAGATTCAGGGTCTTTCCAGTAGAATCTCTGTGGCTTCTCACAGCCAGAATGGGCACGTGGAACAACTTCAGCGGCAATTGCAAGTGTGCTTTGAAAAGTGAACAGGTCTTGGCCATACTAAATGAGAAGATGAGGGAGAATAGCAATCTGAAAAGGGACTATCAAGAAATGACCCATCAGGGACGCCTGTGTGGCTCAGTGGGTTAAAGCCTCTGCCTTCACCTCAGGTCATGATCTCAGGGTCCTGGGATCTAGCCCCGCGTCGGGCTCTCTGCTCAGCGGGAAGCCTGCTTCCTCCTCTCTCTATGCCTGTCTCTCTGCCTACTTGTGGTCTCTGTCTGTCAAATAAATAAATAAAAATATTAAAAAAAAGAAATTACTCATCGACTTGCTGCCAAAGAAGCAGACCTCGAGAAGATGGAAGAGGAAAATAAAAAATGGTCCATGATAATTGAAAGCAGCAGGCAGGAGGTGTTTAGAGAAACGAATCAGAATTTGTCTCACATTATTCGAGAACAAGACCTGGAATTGGATGCGTTAAGCCAGAAATGTCAGACTTTATTGATGATCCTGCAAACACCCAGCACTGGTCATGAGGTTCAAGGAGTTTGTATCAATCAGTTCCAGCAGCTTCTGGGGAACATTAACACAGCGAGTGAAGATCATGGAAGAGTGGAAAGAGCAGGTGTTGACCACGGTCCAAAATATGAAGCGTGAGTGACCCCATATTCAGAGGATCTGCGAGGGCATCTGAGGGGATGGTGCAAGCATGTGCTTTCACCAACAGCGAGAACATTTTGAAACTCCAGACCTCTCTTGACCAGATTCAAACTTCCCAAGGACATGAAATAAACTTACAACAGCTAGAGAAGGAACTCACACAACTTCAGCTCTGCACTGGGGAGCTTTGCAATGCCAAGGACCTCCTTTCAAGGAACCTTGATGTGATTTTCCTCCAGGCCTCCAGCGATCTCCAAAGGCTGTGAAAACTGACCTAGTGAGTGAGTCTTCTCAGGTGCTCCAAGAGGAGGTAGAAGAGCTCAGAAAATCAGGGCAAGGAAAAGATACAATGATATGAACCCTCCAGGAAGATCAGCAGAGATGGATTGCTTCGAGGCTGCCATGGTGGAAGGAGAAGGCAAACGACAGGAACACAGCGATTCCCACATCGAGCAGCTGAAGGAGAAACCGGCCATTCTACAAAACTTCCTTCAGGCTCAGGAGCTCTGAATCCAAGCGAAATTGAGGAGCTGCTTTCTTTGCAGGAGAAGCTGAGGGGCCAGCTGAGTGAGAATGAGCTGCTGAGGCAGGCCGTCACCAGTCTGAAGGAGAAGATAGCAGATTTCGAAATGGATGTGTGTTGGCTGAAAGAGGAAAATGCAAAGATCGTGGAAAGATCTAGAGAAAGGGAAATGGAAAATCAGGCGTTGCAAGAGACAAATCGGCTGCTTTCAGTGATGCAGGGAGTGGAGGCATCCCAGCATGCTGCGATGAAAGAGAAGGCACTCGCGTTGGAGCAACTGTTGCAGGAGAAAGAACAGGGCGAGACCGGGGAATTGAACTGGCTTGTGGGCGCCGATTGATCAATGCAGGAAAAGACAGTTGTGTGTCAACAGGAGAGAGATGACGTCATGTTGGCATTGACACAGAAAGAAATGGAAACTTGTGCCCTCCAGAAGGAGGTTCACCAGTTACAAGAGAGAGAATTTCGCCTAACCCAGGAGCTGGAGAGAGGGCGGCACCTTGATGCAGAAGCCAAAGTTTCGCTGGGAAGCTTTGGCCTCAGAAGACCAATTGGCTCAGGTAAGAGAGGAAGTGACAGTCTTGCAGGGAAAACTCGTTTTGTCTTCCGCTGCCATGGAAAAGGCCAGCCGCGGAGCCAGTCTGCAGGTAGAGTTGCCGCGGGAGCAGTTGCACGTGGTGACCCAGCAGGAGGAGGAAGCTGCACTCCGGCTTGCCACCTCCCAGGAAGAGGGAAGGCACTATGATCGACGACTAGCGAACCTCAAGCTGGAACTCACCGAATGGATGGAAAAGGCAGATGTCCTAGAAAGAAAACTGAAGTCGTTACAGGGACAATGGCATCAAACAAATGTCGACGTGGAAGTGAAGGAGGACCAACTCCAAGAGTTCAAGAAACAGAATGAGGTGCAGCGGGAAATACTGGAGGACACACAGAAGAAACTCTTGACCTTAGTAAGTCAGTCCGAAGAAATGGTGGACAAAACCCTCCTAAGGAGACTCTTCGTGGGATCTTTTCAGGCAGCTGATGCGCAACGGCAGGAAGCGTTGAGGCTGATGGCAAGCGCGCTGGGGATCCGAGAAGACCAGCTGCAGCAGCTACGCAGTCAAGAGCCCGCGGGTGTGCTCAGCGGGGTGACTGGGGGGCCTGGATCCAGAAGCGCCCCCAACGCACCTGCAAAGCCAAATCACCAAGCTGTGGCCAATCATTCTTTTTCAGGACTTTGCATCCAGTTTCTAGAAGTGGAATCTCATTCAGCTTTTCCACCGCCCAAACCCTCTGCTCATGACGTGAAGCCCCCAGATTCAGGTGGAAGGGGAAAACTGCCCAAGAAACCAGGCCCATCACGACTGAATGCTACCCTGGGATCCACACCCCGAAAAAAAGATGTCAAGCCCCGCACCACTGCCGTGTCTCTTATTAACCCACCTAGACCAGATATGGATATATCGGAGCACCTTCTTCTAAATGCTGTCACTGATGCTTTACCCATGTACACACCCTATAAACTGTCACCTGCCAAGAAGGTTGGAATGGCGGCCAAAGACCTCTCAGAGAAATAGATGATTGTCAAGCCAGAGATGAGACCACGGTTTGAAGATCCCAAGTCACTGTGTGTCTACCTTATCCCCAAATGTCCTTTTCTTTTTTTTTTTTTAAGATTTAATTATTTATTTGACAGACTAATCACAAGTAGGCAGAGAGGCAGGCAGAGAGAGAGGGAAGCAGGCTCCCTGCTGAGCAGAGAGCATGATGCGGGGCTCCATCCCAGGACCCTGGGATCATGATCTGAGCCAAAAGCAGAGGCTTTAACCCACTGAGCCACCCAGGTGCCTATCCTTTTTCAAAATGTAAAATATTTGCAGTTTTGCTTTCAGCTTAATAAACACATTCTTTTATGACTCAACAAAAAAGGGGGATTTTAATGACTGCAGAAGTATTCACAAAAGTGAAAACAGTGATGACTTTTTTAAAATTAAGATTTTATTTATTTAGTTATTTTTTAACAGAAATTGAGGGCACATGAGCAGGGGGAGCAGCAGAGGGAGAGAGAGAAGCAGGCTCTCCAACGAGCAGGGATCCTGACCTGTGGCCTGATTCCAGGACCCCAGGATCATGACCTGAGCCAAAGGCAAATGCTTAATTGACTGAGCCACCCAGATGCCACAACAGTAGTGAATTTTTTGTGAGAGTAGACATTGGTGGGGTTGAAAGCTGTGGTCAAAGGATTCTTCCAATAATGTTTGTAATCCTTTAAGATTTTTACAAGGGTCAGGTGTCTACGTATACCTTATTTAGGGAACACATCAACTTGTTTTAGTGTTCCAAATTTATCAAATATACGAGTACACACTCCTTATACGGGAAACAAGGTGAATAGCGTGAAAGTACAAGATGAATATAAAGTAAAAAAATAATGCAAGTTCTCTTTTCCCAGGTAAGTCTCATTTCTCTTAGTTTGTTTTTTTTTTAATTATTTCCTTTTCTGTTGTCTGGAAAAGCACTCTATGGGTAACCTGATTTCTTCAGGCCTTATGCATATTTGCTTATTTAGGAGTATAGTATTCTCTGACTTGCTTTTTTTTTTTTTCTCCCAAATCACTCTGCCTTAGAGACCATTTGGAATGGGAATGAATTCCATCTTATTCTTTTTTTTTTTTTTTTTTTAGTTTCCAAAACACAGGATGTTTTATGTTAATAATTAATTAATTAATTCACAGGATTTTTTAAAATTTATTTTTTTAAATAAATATATAATGTATTTTTATCCCCAGGGGTACAGGTCTGTGAATCACCAGGTTTACACATTTCACAGCACTCATCATAGCACATACCTTCCCCAATGTCCATATCCCCACCACCCTCTCCCATCCCCCCTCCCTCCAGCAACCCTCAGTTTTTTGAGATTGAGTCTTTTATGGTTTGTCTCCCTCCCAATCTCATCTTCTTTCATTTTTTCTTTTCCTACCCCCCAACCCCCCACATTGCATCTCCACTTCCTCATATCAGGGAGATCATATGATCATTGTCTTTCTCCGATTGACTTATTTCACCAAGCATAATACCCTATAGTTCCATCCACATTGTCACAATGGCAAGATTTCATTTCTTTTGATGGCTGCATAGTATTCCATTGTGTATATATACCACATCTTCTTTATCCATTCATCTGTTGATGGACATCTAAGTTCTTTCCATAGTTTGGCTATTGTGGACATTGCTGCTATAATCATTCAGGTGCACGTGCCCCTTAGGAGCACCACGTTTGTATCTTTAGGATATATACCCAGTAGTGTGGTCATAGGGTAGCTCTATTTTCAGTTTTTTGAGGAAACTCCACACTGTTTTCCAGAGTGGTTGCACCACCTTGCATTCCCACCAACAGTGTAGGAGGGTTCCCTTCTTTCTGCGTCCTTGCCAGCATCTGTCATTTCTTGACTTGTTAATTTTAGCCATTCTTACTGGTGTGAGGTGGTATCTCATTGTGGTTTTGATTTGTATTTCCCTGATGCTGAGTAATGTGGAGCATTTTTTCATGTGTCTGTTGGCCATCTGGATGTCTTCTTTGCAGAAATGTCTGTTCATGTCCTCTGCCCATTTCTTGATTGGATTATTTATTCTTTGGGTGTTGAGTTTGCTAGGCTCTTTATAGATTTTGGATACTAGCCCTTTATCTGATATGTCGTTTGCAAATATCTTCTCCCATTCTGTCAGTTGTCTTTTGGTTTTGTTAACTGTTTCCTTTGCTGTGCAAAAGCTTTTGATCTTGATAAAATCCCAATAGTTCATTTTTGCCCTTGCTTCCCTTGCCTTTGGCGATGTTCCTAGGAAGACGTTGCTGCGGCTGAGGTCGAAGAGGTTGCTGCCTGTGTTCTCCTCAAGGATTTTGATGGATTCCTTTCTCACATTGAGGTCCTTCATCCATTTTGAGTCGATATTCATGTGTGGTGTAAGGAAATGGTCCAATTTCATTTTTCTGCATGTGGCTGTCCAATTTTCCCAGCACCATTTGTTGAAGAGGCTGTCTTTTTTCCATTGGACATTCCTTCCTGCTTTGTCAAAGATTAGTTGACCATAGAGTTGAGGGTATTTCTGGGTTCTCTATTCTGTTCCGTTGATCTCTGTGTCTGTTTTTGTGCCAGTACCATACTGTCTTGATGATGACAGCTTTGTAATAGAGCTTGAAGTCTAGAATTGTGATGCCACCAACTTTGGCTTTCTTTTTCAATATTCCTTTGGCTTCCTTTTGAGGTCTTTTCTGGTTCCATCTAAATTTTAGGATTATTTGTTCCATTTCTTTGAAAAAAATGGATGGGATTTTGATAGGGATTGCATTAAATGTGTAGATTGTTTTAGGTAGAATACACATTTTCACAATATTTGTTCTTCCAATCCATGAGCATGGAGCATTTTTCCATTTCTTTGTGTCTTCCTCAATTTCTTTCATGAACTTTATAGTTTTCTGAGTATAGATTCTTTGCCTCTTTGGTTAGGTTTATTCCTAGGTATCTTACGGTTTGGGGTGCAATTGTAAATGGGACTGACTCCTTAATTTCTCTTTTTTCTGTCTTGTTGTTAGTGTAAAGAAATACAACTGATTTCTGTACATTGACTTTATATCCTGACACTTTACTGATTTCCTGTACAAGTTCTAGCAGTTTTGGAGTGGAGCCTTTTGGGTTTTCCACATATGGTATCATATTATCTGCAAAGAGTGATAGTTTGACTTCTTCTTTGCCAATTTGGATCCTTCTAATTTCTTTTTGTTGTCTGATTGCTGAGGCTAGGACTTCTAGTACTATGTTGAACAGCAGTGGTGATAACGGACATCCTTGCCATATTCCTGACCTTAGCGGAAAAGCTTTCAGTTTTTCTCCATTGAGAATGATATTTGCAGTGGGTTTTTCATAGATGGCTTTAATAATATTGAGGTATGTGCCCTCTATCCCTACACTTTGAAGAGTTTTGATCAGGAAGGGATGCTGCACTTTGTCAAATGCTTTTTCAGCATATATTGAGAGTATCATATGGTTCTTATTCTTTCTTTTATTAACTTATTGTATCACATTGTTTGATTTGCAGATGTTGAACCAACCTTGCAGTCCTGGAATAAATACCACTTGGTTGTAGTGAATAATCCTTTTAATGTACTGTTGGATCCCATTGGCCAGTATTTTGGTGAGAATTTTCGCATCTGTGTTCATCAGGGATATTGGTCTGTAATGCTCTTTTTTGATGGGATCCTTGTCTGGTTTTGGGATCAAGGTGATGCTTCCCCTGGGAAGCCATCTGGCCCTGGACTTTTGTTTGTTTTGAGATTTTTGATGACTGTTTCAATCTCCTTACTGGTTATGGGTTTGTTCAGATTTTCTATTTCTTCCTGGTTTAGTTTTGGTAATTTATATGTCTCTAGAAATGTATCCCTTTCTTCTAGATTGTCGAATTTTTTGGCATAGATTTGCTCATAGTGTGTTCTTATAATTGTTTGTATTTCTCTGGTGTTAGTTGTGATCTCTCCTCTTTCATTCATGATTTTATTTATTTGGGTCCTTTCTCTTTTCTTTTTGATAAGTCTGGCCAGGGATTTCTCAATCTTATTCATTCTTTCAAAGAACCAGCTCCTAGTTTCGTTGATTTGTTCTATTGTTTTTTTAGTTTCTATTTCATTGATTTCTGCTCTGATCTTTATGATTTCTCTTCTCCTGCTGGGTTTAGGCTTTCTTTGTTGTTCTTTCTCCAGCTCCTTTAGGTGTAGGGTTAGGTTGTGTATTTGAGACCTTTCTTATTTCTTGAGAAAGGCTTGTACCGCCATATATTCTCCTCTCAGGACTGCCTTTGTTGTGTCCCACAGATTTTGAACGGTTGTGTTTTCATTATCATTTGTTTCCATGAATTTTTTCAATTCTTCTTTAATTTCCTGGTTGACCCATTCATTCTTTAATAGGATGCTCTTTAGCCTCCATGTATTTGAGTTCCTTCCAACTTTCCTCTTGTGATTGAGTTCTAGCTTCAGAGCATTGTGGTCTGAACATATGCAGGGAATGATCCCAATCTTTTGATATCGGTTGAGACCTGATTTGTGACCCAGGATGTGATCTATTCTGGATAATGTTTCATGTGCATTAGAGAAGAATATGTATTGTTGCTTTGGGATGGAATGTTCTGAATATATCTGTGATGTCCCTCTGGTCCAGTGTGTCATTTAGGGCCTTTAATTCCTTGTTGATCTTTTGCTTGGATGATCTGTCCATTTCCGTGAGGGGAGTGTTAAAGTCCCCTACTCTTATCGTATTGTTGTCGATGTGTTTCTTTGACTTTGTTATGAATTGGTTTATATAGTTGGATGCTCCCATGTTAGGGGCATAGATATTTAAAATTGTTAGGTCTTCTTGTTGGACAGACCCTTTGAGTATGATATAGTGTCCTTCCTCATCTCTTATTATAGTCTTTGGCCTAAAATCTAATTGATCCGATATAAGGATTGCCACCCCAGCTTTCTTCTGATGTCCATTAGCATGGTACATTGTTTTCCACACCCTCACTTTAAATCTGGAGGTGTCTTCGGGTCTAAAATGAGTTTCTTGTAGGCAGCATATTGATGGGTTTTGTTTTTTTATCCATTCTGATACCGTGTGTCTTTTGATTGGGGCATTTAGCCCATTAATATTCAGGGTAACTATTGAGAGATATGAATTTAGTGCCACTGTATTGCCTGTAAGGTGACTGTTACTGTATATTTTGCCCCTTTTCTTTCTGATCTACTACTTTTAGGGTCTCTCTTCCCTTAGAGGACCCTTTCAATATTTCCTTTAGAGCTGGTTTGGTGTTTGCAAATTCTTTCAGTTTTTGTTTGTCCTGGAAGCTTTTTATCTCTCCTTCTATTTTCAATGATAGCCTAGCTGGATATAGTATTCTTGGCTGTATGTTTTTCTCGTTTAGTGCTCTGAATATATCATGCCAGTTCTTTCTGGCCTGCCAGGTCTCTGTGGATAGGTCCACTGCCAATCTAATGTTTTTACCCTTGTATGTTACAGACTTCTTTTCCCAGGCTGATTTCAGGATTTTCTCTTTGTCGCTAAGACTTGTAAATTTTACTATCAGGTGACGAGGGGGTGGACCTATTTTTATTGATTTTGAGGGGCGTTCTTAGCATCTCCTGGATTTTGATGTTTGTTCCCTTTGCCATATTAGGGAAATTCTCTACAATAATTCTCTCCAATATACCTTCTGCTCCCCTCTCTCTTTCTTCTTCTTCTGGAATCCCAATTATTCTAATGTTTTGTCGTCTTATGGTGTCACTTATCTCTTGAATTCTCTCCTCGTGGTCCTGTATTTGTCTCTCTTTTGCTCAGCTTCTTTATTCTCTGTCATTTGGTCTTCTATGTCACTAATTCTTTCTTCTGCCTCATTTATCCTAGCAGTAAGAGCTTCCATTTTTGATTGCACCTCATTAATAGTTTTTTTTTTTAATTTCAACTTGGTTAGATTTTAGTTCTTTTATTTCTCCAGAAAAGGCTTTTATCTCTCCGGAGAGGGTTTCTCTAATATCTTCTATGCCTTTTTCGAGTCTGGCTAGAACCTTGAGAATCGTCATTCTGAACTCTAGATCTGTCATATTACCAATGTCTCTATTGATTAGATCCCTAGCCTTCAGTACTGCCTCTTGATCTTTTTTTTGTGGTGAGTTTTTCCGCCTTGTCATTTTGTCCAGATAAGATTTGCTTTCTCCTCCTCTGGAATTCCGCTGTTCTCCTTGGTGAGTGAAGTTGGTCTTGGCTGGGTTTCTTGTTGATCTTCTGGGGCAGGGGCCTGTTGTAGTGATTCTCAAGTTTCTTTGCCCCAGGAGGAATTGCACCGCCCTTACCAGGGGCCAGGCTAAGTAATCCGCTCGGGTTTGCTTTTGGGAGCTTTTGTTCCCTGAGCGCTTTCTGTAGAGTTCCAGAGGATGGGAATGAAGATGGCAGCCTCCAATCTCTGGCCAGGAGGAGCTGAGAGCTCGGGGTTCTGCTCCTCTGTGCGCCCTCAGAGAAAAGTGCCCAACCGCCCCCGTCTCCCTAGCCTCTGGTCGCACTCGGAGGAAAGCTCTCAATCGCTCACACTTGGAGAAAAGTGCCCGGTTGCTTCTGTCTCCGTGGCCTCCGGCCGCGCTCCGAGCTCACCCAGCCTGTGACTGGTTCAAGGTAACCCCGAGCTGAGAGCTCACTCCTCGGCTTTGTCTCTGTAGCCAGTTTCCCTGCTCTAATACCTGCGAGCTCTGCGACACTCAGACATGCCCGGTCCTTCTGTGACCCTGCGGAACCTGGGGTTACGCTGACCCCGTGTGGGCTTCCCCCCAGTTTAGCCTCTGGAGTGATGTCCCTCCGTGGAGCAGACTTTTAAAAGTCCTGATTTTGTGCTCCGTTGCTCCACTGCTTGCTGGGAGCGGGCCCCGCCCCCCACGGTCTATCTTCCCGTCACTTTGGATTCACTTCTCCGCAGGTCCTACCTTTCAGAAAGTGATCGTTTTTCTGTTTCTAGAATTGTTGCTCTTCTTCTCTTTGATTTCCCGTTGGATTTGTAGGTGTTCGCAATGGTTAGATAAGCTATCTAGCTGATCTCCTGCCACCTGATGTCGTCTCAGCCTGCTACTTCACCATCTTGACTCCTCCCTCCCCATCTTGTTCTTTAAATGAAAACCCAGCAGCTTATGGTTCTACCCTAAATTATATAAATAGCTCCTCTTGATTAGCCTTTAAGCGGTTTTTACCTGGAATGCCCATGGTCAACTTCCTTGTTAATTTCTTCAAAAGCCACTTCAAATTTTAAAATCATTTGCCCTTTGAGGTGAATTGCTCCATTATACCTTGGAAAGGATCCACTCGGATTTCCTTAAGGACCTCATTCCATTAATTTTCCATTCTGCTATATCTTCAGCCTGCCAAATACGGTAATTCCTTCCCTGCCTTCCTGTTGTCAGTGCTTTGATTCACCCACTCCTGTCTCCGACTGGTGCAGTAGACTCCCTAACAGTCTTGCTGGTTCCACACTTGGCCTCCCTTGAATCCATTCTGCACACTGTCAGGGTGAACTGAGATGAAAATATGATGTTCCTTCCCTGCTGTAATTACTGGAGGGTTCCCCCACTGCCTGGAGTTTGACCTTTAAGAGACCATCCAAGCCCTTGCCTTTGCAGCCTTCCTTCCTCTTCATCAGTCACATAAAGACTGCCGTTTAGCCCCAGGTGAATTCTTGCAAGCTCCCAATAGATTATTATCCAAATAACTTCAAGCCCATGAGCCTCATCACTGTGCCTTGACAAAGGTACAAGTGAGAAAGATTTCATTCTTCTCTTCATCACCAATTGGTGAAGGGAGTGATTCCCACCCTAAAGTTATGGGATGTCCAGATGCTGCACAGCTGAGCTCCACCGTAATTTATTACCAACCTATCCTCATGGCCCAGGGAAGGAGGACACACACACCATGAAGGGCCACGGGGGACATTGCACTTGGGAACAGAATGAACAAGGGCTGTGGGTGCAGACTATGTAATAACAGGAGAGCGAAGGTGAGCCCTACTTCCTGCAGGAGGGACTGATTGGCTTGCTGGATCATTCCACAGGCTGTCAGGGAACTGGAGCTTACTTGGGGAGAAACTGTGCCTGGTCCTGTGCTAAGGAGGGTTTTTTGGCCAGGGGATCTGATTTGTGGGAGAGGAGTGGGAAGAGAACATGGGAGTGAGGTCATTTGAGGCCCTCTGAAGTTACCGGATGCCAAGACAACACTTCCTATTGAATCTTAATCTCAGGCTTTCCATCACAGTGGACTCTGATGTTTGGACATCAGTTTCAACCTGAGAGTCTTAAAGCGTAGGACAGGTGTTTCTCTAGGATGTGAAGTTGTCACGTGAGCAGGAGGGAGACATGGTCATCAAACCCAAAATGTAATAACTTCCATTGATGTTCACACAGTTGATCCCAAGGGAATCCCTGGGTGGCCATGGGGTAGGAGGAAGACTTGACGTCCTAGAGCACCATGGAATCTGGCAATGCACTGTGGTGGACAGAAGCCGCCACCTCCACCTGCAGGTAGGATATGCAGACTTTGGCTTCAGCCTGTAGCAAGAGGGCCTTGGTAACTATATTAAGCTGGTTGGGGTGCCATGACCCAGTGAATAATAGACAGCTGGATATGAAGGCTAAGAGTCTGTTAGAGATTCTATTTCCTGGAGAGCCCAGTGCATGGCCAGCAATTGCTGCTTTCATGGTCTCTAACCAGGGCCAAAGAGGGCTGTTTCTTGCATTGGGAGCCCTTGGACAATTGACAGATAGCATGGGTGGTCCAGGGACTCCAGGAAGAGGGAGAGGAGACTGCTAAAGCCTTTTCACCTGGGCACTAACAGGTGATATTTTAAAAGCTTGTATTTATGTAGTTAAGAGAGAGCTCTGGCTGTTTGAGGGGGTGAAAGGGAGAGGGAGAAGCAGGCTCCCCACTGAGCAGGGAACCCCTTGCCAGGCTTGATCTCAGGATCCTGAGATCAGGACCCAAGACAAAGGCAGACACTTCACTAACTGAGCCACCCAGTCACCCCCAACAGTTAATTTTTGCTTGCACAGATCCTAGAGACTTTTGTTGAGGGGAGACCCTCCCCCCTCAATTTGGGCTCACTGACAAGTAGCAGCCTAAATGGGCTTCCATTAAATTTATAAAGAAGGAATACGTTGCTTCCAGACCCAAAAGTACTGTAAGGTGTTGGACTTCTATGTCCTTTTTTCTTTTTAAAGATTTTATTTAGTTACTTGATAGAATGTGCATGTGCACACCAGAGAGAGAGAGAGAGAGAGTACAAGGGGCTGGCAGGAAAGAGGGAGAGGGAGAAGCAGGCTTCCTGCTGATCGGGGAGCCCCATGCAGTGCTTGTTGCCAGCACCCTGAGATCAGGACCTGAGCTGAAGGCAGACACTTAACTGACAGAGCCACCCAGGAACCCCCACATTTTTAGGTCCTTAACAAGTTTGTCAAACAAATATCCTCACAGTAGGATGTCCTAAATGTGATGTCCCACCTATGTTCCTGGAGAAAGCTGGGTACGGTAAGTTCCTGCCCACAGAGGTTGCCTGTGATAGCAGAGCAGTTTGGGTGCCCTGTGCATAACTAGGTAAATCCTGTCTCCTTCAAGGTTGAGGCATGTGTGACTGAGAGGATGTTGAAATAGGCACTGAACAGAACATATTCGCCAAATTTATAATAGCAAAATATTTACCATCTTTTAATTTGTTGAGCTCCCTTATGGTTTTTTTAAGTGACTTTATTTATTTTATTTTTTTTAAAGATTTTATTTATTTATTTGACAGAGAGAGATTACAAGTAGACAGAGAGGCAGGCAGAGAGAGAGAGGGAAGAAGGCTCCCTGCTGAGCAGAGAGCCCGATGCGGGACTCGATCCCAGGACCCTGAGATCATGACCTGAGCCGAAGGCAGCGGCTTAACCCACTG
This sequence comes from Lontra canadensis, assembly GCF_010015895.1. Lineage (NCBI taxonomy): Eukaryota > Metazoa > Chordata > Mammalia > Carnivora > Mustelidae > Lontra > Lontra canadensis. The sequence continues at coordinate 15,621,569 of NW_022631039.1, read as the reverse complement.
AGCCACCCAGGCGCCCGACTTTATTTATTTTAAAGAGAGAGCAAGAGAGAGAGCTAGCACAGGAGCAGGGGCAGGGAATGGTGGCGGGGAGGGAAAGGCAGAGGGAGAGAAAATCCCAAGCAGACTCCACCCTGAGCACATAGCCCGACATGGGACAGGATCCTATGACCCTGAGATCATGACCTGAGCCAAAAGCTTAACCCACTGAGCCCCCAAGTGTCTCAGATGTTTTAAGGAGACTAGGGTTTATTTTAATCAGATATGGTAAGACAGGCAGATACACAAGTAATTCTCACAATGGAAGAAGCATTTTTAGACCACAGATCTCAAGGATGAGGTCCTGAGAGCCTTGGAGGGCCACCCAGAGAAGCACCAGGGTCAGTCAGGAGAAAGAGGGAGTGAAGGGACAGACAATATGGGCAAGACCCTTTATTGTGGTTTCCATGGCAAAGGGCAGGTGAGTCTGGGTAAGCAGATTTAAGACTGCCTTGTTTGTGTCATTTCAGTGGGTTCCGGGACACAGTGGTGTCTGTCTGGAGTAGTCTGTCCCTGCCCCTAGGGTGATCAGGGCAGGGGATAGTGGCCCAGAGTAAGAGTTTCTTACAAGAGGTGGTTGGGGATAAAGGCTCTGAATTGGTTGCTTTACATGTGAAAGGTTTGCTGGCAGGCAAGCTGTTGACCATCTCTAGGAATTCAGTAAGTCTGCCAGGGACAGTCCCTCCAAAATCAGCAAGGCCTGAGATGCCAAAGCATTAAATACAGAAGGTAGAAAATATGGTTATTGTACTTGCTATAACCAGAATTTGAGCTCTCGTATTAAGTCCATGTAGGTTAGCCAACCGGTGCATCTTAGCAACATTAAAATTCATTCAGAACTCATGTTGTAGAGGCACAAAAGGCAATTGGCCTCCTTTTAATTTTCCTAATTAAATTATTTTAGTAAATTTCAGAGTTTTTAAAGAGATTTTATGTGTTCATTTGCGAGAGAGACAGCAAGCAAGTGTGACAGAGCAGGACCCAGGGGGAGCAGCAGGGAGAGGTACAGGGAGAAGCAGACTGACTCCTTGTCCAGCAGGGAGCTTGACATGGGGCTCTATCCCAGGATCCCGGGATCAAGACCCGAGCTGAAATCAGACGATGAACCATGTGAGCCACCCAGGTGCCCTTGTAAATTTTGGATTTACAATTGGGTCAAATTTTGACCCTATGTTGAATTAGTCGGTGGGGGGAGGGTTCTGCCTCCTGTATTCAAATTTCTCTCTTCCACTCCTCCTTTGCTTGGGTTTGTGTCTTCCTGGATATACGTGTGGGGTGGGGGAGTGTCTTTTTTTTTTTTTAAGATTTTATTTATTTACTTGACAGAGAGAGAGTTCACAAGTAGGCAGAGAGGCAGGCAGAGGGAGATGGGGGAAGCAGGCTCCCCGCTGATCAGAGAGCCCGATGCGGGGCTCAATCCCAGGACCCTGAGATCATGACCTGAGCTGAAGGCAGAGGCTTAACCTACTGAGCCACCCAGGTGCCCTGGGGAGTGTCTTTTTACCCTGATCCTCTTTCTTGGTGTTTTCTTCCAGAGAGTCTCAAATCAACATCATCAGCCTTGGAGCTTCTGTCGTGGCAATGGTTGTATGGTTTCAAGTCTCCTGGCATAAGTCAAGGTGGGAATTGATGCTTTCACTGTGTCACAGAGGTCCCCTGTATATTTCCCCCATAACCCTGAGGATCAGGATCTTGTGCCAAACAGGTTTAGGCAATAGAGTGGTCAATGGAAGAGCACAGGACCCACAGCCTAGTCGTAGATGAAGCAAAACCATCTTCTTCTACAGCCCTACCTTCTCTCAAGGGGGACTGTTTCCCCTGCCCACTTTTCCCACTCTATAGATTCCCTCAGGATAGATTCTCATTTCTAGCCATGTAAAGTCACGAGTTTTTGTTTCTGTCCCCACCTAATCACACATTGTGTTTATGGGAGTTTACGGGGAAAGGGACTGGGTGGGTCAGCCCACAGGTGACTGTCCTCTTCGTGTGAGAATGCCAGTCCATTTCCCCAGTGTTGGGGTCCACAGCCAACAAAATCATTTAATCCATGGCCAGAGTCAAGCCTCAAGCCCCTGGATCACAAGATGAGTCTATCAATGACCTGGGGGAGCAACAACACTAAGAGAAAGGCAAGTGTAATGGTGAGGGTTTTGGCACTGGGAGAGAAGTGGACACAAATGCCCCTCCTCCACTTTTCTGTTTTTCATCAGCTCATGGGCCCTGGGCTGCCATGGATGTGCACCTCAAAACCGTGAGGGCTCAGGAAGACACATGGTAACAGAGAGTGGAGTGGCAGCTCAGGAGACAGGCAAGGCCACTCCCATTACCTGAACCACAGTGACTCAAGGAGGCAGCCGGGGAGCCATTCTTACATTTCCCTGGGGTCGAGGCCTCCCTCCTTTCCACCCACAACACAGAGGGTCACCCCCAGGACTGTGCTTCAGTGCGCTTTTCCCCATAGGATCTGCAAGTCAGCCCCGAGCACTGGCCCAACACCCAGTCCCTGGAACTCAAGCACACCAGTCAGCATGTCCTGTGGTTGCTGACCTCAGGGAGAGTCTTGGAAACTGATACAGGCCACATGCAGGTCACATAGGTGACACCTCCCTCCTGGATACAGTCAATTCTCATTCATTCTCACCTTGTTGTCAGGGATGGGACATTAGTTTGGATATGGATGGCGACCTCCATGTGAGATAACAGAACACGAGCCAACACACAAGCTGGCCAGGGATTGCCCGTTCCCTCCCAGATCATGATTGTCACCTCTTAAGCCAGTTAGTTAGCAAAGGAGCAGATCAATCTGACCCCATGCCCTCATTTAATGTGGGGACACCCTGTTTGTGATGCCACTTGTTTTAATCACCTTCTCCTGAGGTCCCTGATGAGAGAGAGATTCCTGCTCCAGCCTTGTGGGGATCCCCTGACACTCGACACATGGGACTGACAACAGTTTACTAGTCACATGCACTCACACTTCAGGGGAGAAGGATACCACACACTGTGCAGGGCTGCACAGAGACTGTGATTGCAAACAGAGAGAACCAACAGGTCCTCAGAAGGCAAGACTTGGTTGAGACAAGAGGGTGTGGCAAGTCCTGGTTCCCATGGGAGGGTGTGAGTGGCTGGCTTGAAGAATTCAGTGGGCTTCTAGGGAACCGAACCCTGCTCCCCAAAAACCAATAGGCACTATATCTAGTTCCTGTGATGAGAAGGGTGTTTGGTTAAGAGACCTTCCCTGTGAGGGAAGAGGGAGAGGGGAACATGCATGATGCCATTTGAGTCCCTCCTTGATTTTCCAGGTGTCAAGACAGCCCTTAATATAGAATCTTAATTTCAGGCCTTATGCAACAAGAGGGTATGAGAACGTAATTCTTCTTAGAACTAATAATGGAATTTCACAGTGAAACAGTATACAGGATAAACACGTAAAGGTAAGTTGTATTGCTCTATGCTAGCAATGAATATGTAGGCTCCACAATCAAACATACATTCACAATTACTCGTACAAAGAAACTACTTCGGGATAAATCTAACAGTGCCTGTCCAGGCATCACATGCTGAAAGCTATTTAGCACTGATGTAGGAAATCAAAGATATAAATAAATGGAGAGATACACCATGTTCATGATTTGGAAGACTAAGCATCGTAAAGATGTCAGTTGTCCCCAGATTGAATGAGATTTAATGCCATTCCTATCAAAATCCTGTCAGCTTCATTTGTTTTTGTAGAGATAGACTAAAATATTCTAAAATGAAAGACAAAGAAATTAGAGTAGTTTCAAAAAGAATTTTGAAAATAATGCTAATGGGGAAACACAGTCTACGAAGTTTCAGAACTTATTAGTAGTTATAATAAGGAAGACTGTGTGGTATTTGCAGGACAGACACATAGAACAGAGCAGAGCAAAGAACCCAGAAATAGTCCCCACAAATATGGCCATCTGAGTTTTGAAAGGGGCGCTAAAGAAATTCCATGGGAGAAAGCTGGGTTTTGTACTGACTACAGCCATCTCAAGCTTGTGATGAACTCAGAGAGGCCAAACTCAGAAAACAGAAGCAGCAGAGAAGCAGGACGGTGGTGTGACTGTGGGCCTACCAGATGGCAATGGGAAAGGAGAGAGAGTGCGCGCCCAGGGCTGTGTGGGTGGGGTCCAAAGAGCTATCCAATGATTCCTTCTGAAGGCTGAGGGAGCGGGGAAATTGTCCAATCAGCGTGTGGGCATAGCACCAATGAGCAGGAAGGATAGCTCATGTGGGCGGGTCTCTGGCACCAACTGCCATTCTGCAGCCTTCTCTGAGGCTTGCTTCTTGCTTGGCGTCTCAGGATCTCGCAACCTTGCCCCGGTGGACGCAGCCCCTCAGAACCTCCAGACCCATAGGCCCTGGTCTGAGGACGCCCTCTTTCACATCCTGTACTTCCTCCTCAAGGTCGACGCAGAGGAGGAGGGAGTGAGCGGCCCTTGGGAAGATGGTTCTCTGCGCAGAGGTACCTGTAGGGCATGGTGCCAGGGCCCTGTGTCCCCGGGGGCTGGGGCCTCGCTGGGAGGCGGGCCTGTGTCTCAGGAATACACTGGTTTGCCAAAAGGTCACTGTCAGCTCATGCACCCCCTCATTTCGCAGCTTCGAAGAGCCCAGAATGGGGCTTCATTTATGGAGCTGCTAATTATCTCACCTGTGCTATGCGTGGGCCCTGGAGAAAGTGGGGTGGAAATGCGGCCTGAACCAGGCAGACGGGGTTTCAGCCTTGTTGGGGCTCAAGTCCTGCTAAAAGACCGACGTGAAGCCAGTAAGTGTAGTGTTGATGGAGGAGTTCCGTTCTCCCTCTTGAGTAGCTTACATTCCACTAGGTGTTGTCAGGATCCCCACCGTTCACCTGAGATCAGGCCAGTCAGGGGTCAGCGGGTGGGTGGGTGTGTGTGTGTGTGTGTGTGTAGGCGGAATGGCCTTCGTTTTGGGTGGTTTGTGGGTATCAGTGATTGGAACACATGATCAATAGGACTGACAGGATGTGTGAGGGACTCACCACCTGGCTGGAAAAGACAGGAAGGAAATAACAACCTGTGAAATTCATCATTACTGTTTTGCATTGAGTGCTGAGAAATACAGCGTGCGTTAGAGTTTGTAATTTCCCGAGTAATGTTTAAGCTGAGACCAGGAGGCTAAGAAATGAAGGCGGATGTGGGAAGGTGTTCAGTTAGAGCCGGGAAGGATGTGTACTGTTACAGGAGCTGAGAGAATGTCCTTGAAGCTGGGGCCACGGGGGACTGTAGGGTGGGGGAAACCAACATTTGGGGTGAAGACTTGGACTTTTTGTAGGGTCTTGGAAACTAATCATAGTGACTGAAAACATGGGGTCCAGACCCAAGCAGATCCTAGCTCTGCCTCTTATGAGCCGTGTTGCTAAAGCGTTGTATGTCTCAGGTTCCTGATGGGAGAAATGGGGGTGATAATAATCCCACTTCATAGATGATTATAAAGATGAAATGACATTTAACATTAATAAAACACTTAGTGCCATGTCTGACATGTAGTAGGTGTCAGTGGTGGTTGGTTCAAGAAATAAATAAATACATAGATAAGTTTTGAAGACTTGGAGGCAGTCTGTAGTGACATTTATGAACAGCTTTCAGGTGCTGTTGACCACATGTGTCACACTATTGAATTAGAAATATTTTTTCTCAAATGGAGAGTTATTTGCCCAGAGAATCTGAAGTGCCATTGAAATGATGAGAGGGAAATAAAATGCTTTTCAGTACCATGTCCCAATTAGGTGTATTTAAAATTTCCTGATAAATTGATTTCTTTAGTATTTGTTGGTAACCGTTTGTGCAAACTTGCTTACTTAAAGTAAATTGACTATAGAGTAACTGAGACACAGAATAAGGACAGAGAAGTAGTATAACTAGAGCTTGGCTTTTCTTGACTCTCTATGGGATAGGTGTTTTGTTCTTTTTTGTTTTTGTTTTCAGGTAGGAAACATCTTTATTATAGGCCTTGATTCATTCATCATATAGTGTCCAACGTGGATTCCGTATCCAGACAATCTGCCTGGCCCATTACTCCACTGGCCCCTCTAGTCCAGAAGCCAGGCTGTCCGGAGGGAAGCCAACCCCACAGGCCCCAATTGTTAATGCTTGGGGTGCTGAGCGCCAGGCTGTCCCAGGAATGGGCCCCTTGGTCCCTGGTCCTCTATTCTGGCCAGGAGTTCTGGGGAGGCCGAGGCTGGAGCCTGACACTCTCTTTGGTTTTGTGATCATTTAAAGAAACAAACAGAGGAGACAAACATTTCACAGTCTTTAAAAAAAAAATAGGAGTCTGAGGAGAGAAGCCAAGGTCCTCCACTTGGGAGCCCCATGGGAGGCCGAAGCATCCGTGTCCCTCGAGATGTGCTGACCCAGCCCTGGCGTGGCCGGCCTGCCAGGGATAGGCAGAGAGGCAGGCAGAGAGAGACGGGGAAGCAGGCTTCCCACCAAGCAAAGAGCCTGATATCGGGCTCGATCCCAGGACCCTGAGACCATGATCTGAGCCAAAGGCAGAGGCTGAACCTACTAAGCCCCCCTGGCGCCCCCCCCATTTCTTTAAATAAGAAACTCTCCTTTCTACTTAAATAAATGCAAGTGGTCTTCTGGCACCTACAGCCCAGAGAAGCTCAGCATAGTTTAGATGACGACCTGCTCACCTAACCACCTTTTTGCTATACCTGCTTTTGCTCACCGCTGTGCAGAGGTTCCACAAACGTCTGTTTAATGGGACATGATTGTCATTTGGCTCCAGACAAGGAACGAATGTGCTGTTCATGGCAGCAGAGGCACGCTGGTCTTCTTGGCCTTTCAAATAATCATTGTAAGTGGACATACTTATTGAGAGTTCTTTCTGTTGCACGTCTTTTGTAAGTTTTGCCAGCAAGCCTCAGTCTCTCTGTACACCACTGACTGTAGGGTCCTCAGTCCTTGGGTTTGTGAGGCACAAGGAATGAATGAATCCAGCGGGGCCCCTTGAGAGGTGCCTGCTGGACTCTCCTGGTGGGTCCTGTACTGATGGACACAGGCCATTCCAACTTCATCGAGGAAGGTGGCATATAAGGTGGGAGAGTTTTCAGGCAGGGTAGCCTGGGTTTTCTGAGAACAGGTGTTGAGGCAAATAGCCTTAGACTATCACCCTAACTCTACCCTGTGCTCCTGTGCTTCCTTAGGCATGTTATCTAACCTCTCTGTGCCTTGGTTTCCTCGTCTGTAAAATGGGCTGTTTTAAGGATTAAATGTAAAAAATATGTATACATACATAAATTCACAGAGAAGATGGCACATGGGGAACACTCTAGAAGTGGTATTTTTATTATTACTCAACATTGTGGTTAATATCATAGGGAAGTTCTTCCGGTGTAAAGAGCACGAAGCACAAGATGCTCCATGTAGAGGATGGTCAACCTTTTGGCCCCTTCCAGGCCCTGCGGTTGCCATGATGCCATTTACCCATCAGCTCAGTGATCTCGTGCTTGGATGACCCCTTCTGGGCCAGCATATGAATTATGCAGCCTTGGTAGCTCCCAGGGGCCTGGTCTGGTGGGGAGGTTTGTGTGTTTGAGCTCTTGGGGCCTGGCTACCTGGACTCCACCACCTTCTACGTGTGTGACACTCAGGACCTAATCACCCCGTGACAGGAAAGCAATTGGGGCTATCCCATAGGGTTGTTGGTGACGATTCAATGGAATGACACATATAAAATGCCTGGCACATGTCAAGAAATGTTTGACCTCATTCCATTTTCTTATTCTTTTTTACTAGCTCCCAGAACAACCCATTTCTGCCCGTTTCTGTTTCAGAGAGGTGTGGTGATTCGCTGCAGGGCATACTGTTAGGCAAGTAAGTTGAGAAAAAGACCTTGCAGGTGTAGGAAAGAGCATGAGTAAAAGCAGGGAAGTGAGAACCCACTGTGAAGCTGCAGGTAACCGGGCGCAGCTGGAGAGCCAGATGTGGGTGAAGGAAGGGTGTGGGATGAGTTCAGGAAGGACTTTGGATGCTCTGTGCTGAAAGACGGTGGGTCCCTGAGGGATTTTGAATTTGGAGCGACCTCGTTTAATTTGCATTGTCAGAGCATTCCAGAGGAGAGGTTGGAGGAGGAGCCAGTAGAGACAGAGTGACTCCGGATGAGGAGGATCTTCTCTGAGGGATCATGGCAGCCAGTGCAGAGGGTTTGAAGCAGGAGTGATACAATCTGGGTCCTTAAGGAAGGCACAGCCCACTGGGGAAGAAGAGGCCTGCATGGGAGGGGAAATGACATAGTACAGTGCCCAGCACAGATGCCAAGAGCATGCAGCCTGGAACCGCCGGTCGCCCAGGCCTATGGTGCCACGTCCCATATGCACGGAGCAGTGCATTCAGATCAGATGGGATCAGAGCAACAGATTCCCCCATTCTGCTTTGGTCAGTAGAACTCCGGAGTTAGCTTCCTAAAGTCCTGCTTTGTTATGGCTGCTCTCTCTTCCCAAGGGGTGTATGTGTGTGTTGGAATAAGGGACCAACATTGTAGTCACCGAACCAGGAGAGATACCTTTTTATTTTATTTTATTTTATTTATTTGACAGACAGCGATCACAAGTAGGCAGAGAGGCAGGCAGAGAGAGAGAGAGGAGGAAGCAGGCTCCCTGCTGAGCAGAGAGCCCAATGCAGGGCTCCATCCCAGGACTGTGGGATCATGACCTGAGCTGAAGGCAGAGGCTTTAACCCACTGAGCCACCCAGGCGCCTCAAGAAACCTTATTTTTGTCTGTGAGATTCTACCTGCCTCCAGCCCTCAAAAGAGAGTGCAGCATTTTTTGTCACCAGGCAGATGTGATTCCAAGTGCACGGCCCTGCCACATCACTGTACGACCTTGAGAAGATCACCTCATCTCTGTGTCCTTGGTTTCCTTATATAGACAATGGGAGTTATTATGTTGTCTTATTCCTTGAGTTGCTGTAAAGATGAGATAATGCATGTGTATATATTATCTCAGAACATAGCGTGAAGTACAAAATGAACATTAAGCATTGTTTCTTGCCTTGTCATTTGTGGCCTTATGCCCAGGTCAGATAGTTTGGTTCCCATCCTGACATCAAGTCGTGAGAGCCATTTTGTTTTCTATACAGATTTCAGTGACTACAAGAGAGTCTGAATACATGACCAAACGGACTTGAATAGTCCTCAGTGGTCCGGAGCCTCCCGATTTCCAGGAATGGTTCAAGGGTCCCCCTGGGGGCATAGCCCATGTGGAACTCATTCAGGAGCTTTCTGGGACTTGGTGACCCTTCTCACTGTGATAATGGCACAGCTGAATTTCCCAGCAGGGATCATTAATCACAGCAGCCACTGATCCCACAAAGGACAGAGCTGAGCTCTTTGCCAGGCATCCAGGACAAATAGGATTCTTGCTTATGATTCTTGGTTTCAGTCCACTAGGGGGAGGAGAAGCAAACTTTCCATGGAGTAGTTCATGGTTAGACATAGACCATGGATTAGCTTCCAACTTCCCTTATCTCTAAAACTCAGCCCTTGCTTCCTTCCAGCCGGTCTGCCCCCAGAATCATAACAAATGCTGACCTACTGGGATATATGATGCATTTGAGAAGGAGGAAAGGCAAAAGGGGAGCAAGGATATATCCCATATCTTCTCACAAATTCACTGTATGTTCATTCCAGGTTTTCCTGAAGATTCATCACCACGCTATGTGGTAGGTACTGTCATTCCCATTCCCACTTTAATTTTAGGTGAAAAAACTACAGGGGAGAAAGGGGAAGAAGTAAAGTGCCCCTGACACACAGCTACCAAGAGAATCAGTGGTACCATATCGTACTTCCTCCTGTTGGTTCTTGCAGTTGTTTCACGATTCCATTTAAACAGGTGGGGAAACAGACTAGAGGTTACTCATGGAGCCACAGAGAAAAAGAGGTAGCCATGGATTTTGACCTCAGGTCTGTGGTCTTTAACCCTCGGCTACCTCCAGTATACAAACAGCATCCTTGTTACTCCGAGTGTGAACCAGCAGCATTTGCCATCACCTGAAAATCGTAAGACATGGCTTCCTAGGACGCACTTAGATACACAGCATCTGGGCTGCATTGCCACACAAGCTCTGGGGGATTACAGGTACTCTGATGTTTGAGAAGCAGCAGTCTGCATAGTTCATCCTGGCTGTGAAGGACACTCACTATGGGCAGAAGCACTGTGACAGCCCATCTCCCAAGCTGGCACCAGCCATCCCTCCCCTCTCCCTGTGTATGTGACACTCCTCACACCAAGGGGCGGAACTTGTGTCCCTTGAATCTGTACTGTACCATGACTGGCTTTAGCCCTCAGAAGGCACCGAAAATGATGTCCCGAGATTTCTGAGCAGTTTTTGCTTCTTGCCTCTCAGATTCCAGATGCCATCCTGTGAGAAGCTCAGGCTGCGTTGAAAAGACATGGGGGCAAGACATGAGGCAGTCTGCTTGATGGTCCCATCAGAGCATCCACCAGACCCCAGCTGCTGGCCAGGTGAGTAAACCATCATAGATGGTCCATCTGAGTTGTGCCATGCAGAAATCTGCATCCCCAGCCAACACTGTATAGAGCAGAAGAATTGCCCAAACCTAGTCAATCCACAGCATCAGGGGAGATAGTGAAATGGTTGTTGATTTAAGCCACTAAGTCTCGAGCATCAGTACCTAACTGAAAGAGAAATCAGTACCTGGATGTAGGGCGCAGAGGTCACCTAAAGGTAAATCAGGTAGCAATGGCTTTGGAACCAGGCATCAGCTGGCGGCCAGAGCACCTCAAGGGGATTCTAAATGGAGGCAGGAAGGGCAGGGAGAACATTGCTCTTGGAGGCAGGAGAAAATGGGACTTGAAGAATGAACTGCCAGAGCCATTAGCAGAATGTGCCCCGCAGGAACCTGGAGGTGGAAAGAACACCTCATGAACCGGTCAGTCTGGTCAAGGACATTTCCAAGTCAAATGGTGAAGGTGCCAACTGTTTTTTTAAATTTTTATTTATTTGAGAAAGAGAGAGACAGTGAGAGAGAGCATGAGATGGGAGAAGGTCAGGGGGAGAAGCAGACTCCCTGCGAAACTCGGAGCCCGATGGGGGACTTGATCCTGGAACCCCGGGACTATGACCCGAGCTGAAGGCAGCTGCCCAACCAACTGAGCCACCCAGGCTCCCATGCCAACTAATTTTATTAGCTCAGAGAAAATTATTTTTATTAATTGAATTGAAGTTAAAATGTAATAAAATTCCTCAATTGCACTAGGAATGAGATTGAGCTGACACATGGTTTGGATGTGTTAGCTATATTTTGGAAATACATATTTGATCTATAAATGCATAACTATTAACATTAAAAAGATGTTACTACCCTTCAAAATCATCTTAGTTGCAGCATCTCAGGGTACCATGTTATTAACGATGAGGTCTGTCCAGACCATTTTAGGAAGGGAAATAACCACCGTTAATGTTTCTTTCCAATTTATTTTTCCCTCTCCTCTCCATTTCTGTTCCCTTGCTTTCGCCTCCCTTCCTCTTCCTCCTTCTCTCCCTCTCTTTCTTCCCTCTCTCCCCTCTCTCTTTCTATTATGTAATAATATGATAGGGAACAAAGTGTCATGTCCTAGGTTTTTCACTTAACGTTGTGTTTTAAACATTTCCTTGTGCCCTTAAGGAGTCTCTGAAAACATGTTTCTCAGTGGCTGAGATGATTGTTCCTGTAAGCTGTCTCAAATCCTTTTGGGAAATAGGTGGTGTATAATGCAGAAATGATAAATGAAAACTAAGTTGTTTTTAATTTTACTCTGAGCCTCTAAAGTGCAGTAGCTCTTGGTGGATCTGTCCCTCCAAAACCACAGAAATAGAAGGGATGGTGACAGGGACCAAACAGGAGCCACACAGTGGAAGGCTGTTGAAGTGGGGCTTCATGCCAGGTTCTCTCCAGTGTCTGCCCATGTGACCTCAGATGAGGGTGCTTAGACCAGCTAAGGTCCAAGGTCCCCTTTAGTTCCACCTCTGATTTCTGACACAAATCGAGTGCCCTCGCAGGTGGAAAAAGACCTCATTTCAGGGGCTTCCCACCAGTTGCGTCACACCCTGGTGCCGGGCCCCATCCCTCCTCACCTGACAGCCACAGTCCCCTTGCTTCACTGGTCTCCTCTGGCCACTCTAGCCCTCCATCTATTCACAAGGCAGCCAGAGTGAGCTGGTAAAGACTATGTCAGACAATCACACTCATCTTACTACTCCTTGTCATGGAGGATGAGGCCCCACATGATCAGGTGCCCCACCACCTCTCCGATATCACCTCCTGCTTCTGCCTTGCTCATTCTACCCCGTCCAGCTGCGTCAACTGTGCTCCCACTCAGGAGCCTTTACTCCTGCTGTTCCATCTGCTCAGAATGGGAAGGGACTGTCTGTGCCTTTCTCCGCTGAGGCTGGAGTATCATCTGGCCTACTCTGACAAGTAAGACCCTTTCTCCATCTTGTAGACAGAGGAGGAGAATGTGCAGAGAAAGCACTTCCAGGAGCAGTCTGCTGGCATCCATTGCATAAAGCAGAAGAAAGTATGTTTGCCTTTCAGTATAGTGACCTGCAGCTAGACTTAGCCCAGTGAAGATCAGCTGAGCCATTTGTGTCCTTCTGGGATTGGGTGACACACAGATAGATGATGGGTACAGAAGGGCAGGATTTCTCTTCTCCCTTGAGGAAGAGTCCAGAAATGTGAGCAGAGCAGGGAAGAAACACTGTCATGGGAAACATTCCCTAGACTTTTTCTTCTCCATGATTGCATTAGAAGGCTAAGCCAAAGGTCAGTTGGAGTATAGTTCTCCTCCTTGGGGGAGGTGGAGAGGCAGACCTAGGTAATTCTGCTGCTACTTTTGGGGGAATTCCCTCCTTACACATCCTTGGGTGTTTTCCTGGAATCACTTGAATGGGTGGTTCAGCTTTTGCCCACCACGATTCTCTGAAATGGCTCGTGACCACTCATTCATTCAGCGAAGGCTCTCTGCATGAAGAGGCTGGAAATGTACTGTCTGTTCCAATGCCCGCCTCAAACTATACCCACTGATATTGTCCAGCCTAGGTTTCTTGTGATCCTGCTCTGTTCCAAATGGAAATCATGTGATGCCTCCCTAGGTAACTCACTTTTTCCTTCCAGAATAGGAAGAAGTTAAAACCTGACATTCTCCTCTTCCCAATTTTTACACTTCTTTGTCTTAGTCCGGGTAGTTTAATCTGACTTTGTGAATCACAGTGGTAATAGTAGTAGTAGTAGTAGTAGTACCACCCCCACCCCACCACCAGTACTACTGGTAGTAGTAATGATTATTGGGGCACCTGGGTAGCTCAGTGGGTTAAAGCCTCTGCCTTCGGCTCAGGTCATGATCCCAGGGTCCTGGGATCGAGCCCCGCATCGGGCTCTCTGCTCTGCGGGGACCCTGCTTCCCCTTCTCTCTCTGCCTGCTTCTCTGCCTACTTGTGATCTCTGTCTGTCAAATAAATAAATAAAATCTTTAAAAAAATAATAAAAAGTAGTAATGATTACTATCATTTGTTGATCACTTAATATGAGCCAATGACTGTTCTAAGAACTTCAGATTTTATTTACTTATCCATTTTAGAGAGAGAGAGAGAGAGGTAGAGCATGGGTGGTGGGAGGAGGGGAGGGAGGGAGAGAATCCCCAGCAGACACCATGCTGAGCACTGAGCCCAGTGTGGGGCTCCATCTCACAACCATGAGTTCATGGTCTGAGCTGAAACCAAGAGTGGGATGCTTACCGAAGTGAACCACCCATGCACTCCTGTTCTAAGAAATTTAAATAGTAATTTATTCAATGCTCACAATCATCCCATGAAGTTGGTGCTCTTATTATCTTATTCCCATTATATAGATGAGGAAATTAAAGCAGAGAAGGTTGATGTGACTTGACCAAGAGCACGTATAGGTTGTCTCTTGAATCCACACTTTTTTTTTAAGATATATTTTGTATGGAAAGCATGAGCAGGTGGGAGGTGGTTTAGATGGAGACACCCTGCTGAGTGTGGAGTCCAACACAGGGCTTGATCCCAGAACCCTGAGTTCATGACCTGAGTTGAAACCAAGAGTGAGATGCTTCACCAACTGAGTCAGCCAGGATCTCCACTGAACGCACACTTTTAACCGCTAGGCTTCATGAATGTCTCCATTGATGGGGGTCACATAACCAGTGTAGTGTTATCTGGGGAAGGAGGAAACACGGAAATCAGGAAAAAGAAGAAAATCTCTATAGTTTATGGGTTTATAGGATGCTAGGTCACTTTATACCACTTGTGTAGAATTGAAGAAAGAAGAATTTGAACTCATTTGGAGAAAATCTCCCATGTAGAGGTTGTGACCCTGTGCCCTACTCATTCTGGGGGAAAAAAAAATCCATCTCTGTGTTGGTGTCTGCCTCCTATTCCATGTGTGGGATTTGTCTAAATTATTTGCGCTGGTCTTCCCACCATGTTTGTGTGTGTTCTGAGGGAGTGTGTCCAGTCTCCTGGTCTTGCTTAAGGTTTTCTTCTTCCCTTTATAGTCCTTCCTATTTTCCTTAGTGATTTTATTTATTTATTTGTCAGAGAGAGAGTGCATACACACACACACAAGCAGGGAGAGGGAGAGGTGGGCTCCCTGCTGAGTAAGGAGCCTGATGTGGGACTCTATCCTAGGACCCTGGGGTCATGACCTGAGGCAAAGGTAGCCGCTTAAATGACACAGGCACCCAGGTGTCCCTACATCCTTCCTATTTAAAGTCTCCAATGCCCATTTCCCTTTGGGTCTATTGAAAAAACCCAACCTCGCTTCCCACACTTCTCCCTGAGCTGTAGGCACTGTCTTTGAACAACTCTCCAAGCAAGGCTTGATGACTTCCATTCTCCAAGGGCCCTGTTGCATTTGTTTGTCTCTATTTTTCCATCTTCAGCTATATCTCAGGGGTTTAAGTGAATTCAGGGAACAATGATTGCTGGATGGGAAATACAGCCAACTGGCTTTCAGGGAATTGCTTGAGGTTCAATTGGTGTTTGGTGTACTGGTTTGTCTGGGTATTGGCCTGATTGTGTATCTCTTAACTCATCAACTCTTGGTCTTTCTCCTTTGGAAGGAAAGAAAGAAGAAAAGAAAGGAAGAACAAAAAGAAAAGAGGGAAGAAAGGAAGGAATGAAGGAATGAAGTAGGGAGAAAGGAAGGACCATCATCCCTGAGGTAAAACTAATTAACTGACTTAGCTGAGCTTCAATGTAAAAAGGTGTCATATGGACGTAGACCATTCCTGACACGTCAAAAATTTTGGCTCTTGTTCTCAGGAGAACCTTTTCTCCCAGTTCATTCTTCCTTTCTCCTTTGCTTTGCCATTGTCCATATCCAACCACCAGACCAAAATGTGCTTCTGAACGTTCTGAGTCTCTGAGTAAAACCGGTGGTGGACGTATGTTCTTAGAGTTTTTCCTTCACCACAAGCCAGGAAATCAAGGGTCTGCAAAATGCTTCCCAAACAATTAGAATGGGTAGGGCTCAGTGATGATGATGATGGTGGTGGTGGTGGTGTTGGTAGTGGTGGTGGTGTCAACATCAAATGATATTAAACAACTCTCTATAGACCTCTAGTCATGAACCAGACTGTGTGCTCAGCCCCATGGGTCCATAATTGTGTTAGAACAACTACTGTTTATTTCTTTATTTTTACTGATGTATATTTGACATAGAACATTGTGTCAGTTTAAGGTGACTTGATACTTTTATGTTGCAATACAGTTGTCATTATACTGTTAGCTAACATCTCCATCATATTACATAATTCTTATTTCTTTTTTTTAAAGATTTTATTTTATTTATTTATTTGACAGAGATCACAAGTAGGCAGAGAGGCAGGCAGAGAGAGAGGAAGGGAAGCAGGCTCCCTGCTGAGCTGAGAGCCCGACGTGGGGCTTGATCCCAGGACCCTGAGACCATGACCTGAGCCAAAGGCAGAGGCTTAACCCACTGAGCCACCCAGGCACCCCCATAATTCTTATTTCTTCTTGTGTCCAGAACAATTAAGATCTAGTCTCTCAGCAAGTTTAATGTTTCTGATACCATTGTGGACTATAATCACCATACTGTATATTAGGTTTCTGGAACTTATTTATCCTTCAGGTACACTACATGCCTTCAACAATACCTCTCCCATTTCCCCGCTCGCAGCCCTTGGTAACCACAACTTCACTCTGTTTTTAAAAGTTTGTTTTGGTTTTTTTTTTAAGATGCCACATAGAGGGGTACCATTCAGGGGCACCTGGGTGGCTCAGTCGGTTAAGGTTCTAATTCTTGATTTCAGCTCAGGCCATGATCTCAGGGTCGTGAGATCGAGCCCTGCATTGGGCTCCAAGCTCAGTGTGGAATCTTCTTGAGATTCTCTCTCTCCCTCTCTCTTTCTCCTCTCTCCCTCTGTCTCTTTCTGTCTCTAAATAAATAAATAAAGTATTAAAAATAGAGGTACAGTACAGTATTTGTCTTTCTCTGTCTGACTTATCTTAGTTAGCACGGTGACAAGATCTTCCTTGTTGTTGTAAATGGCAGAATTTCCCTAGCTGAATCATAGTCCATTGTAGCTATCTACTACATCTTTATTCACTCATCCGTTGATGGACACTTGGCTGGTTTCCATACCTTGGCTCTTGTGAACAATACTGCCACAACCATGGGAGTACATGTCTGTCTGGTCTTTCACTGAGTACTTAGTACCGCAAGGACAGTTTTACACACTGTACCTGGATTAAGTCACTCAATTTCCCAAGCATGCCAACAGGAGTCACTATGATCGTCCCCCACAGAGCATGAGGCCAAGAGCAGCCCAGTAGCTGCACACAGTCACACAGCTAGCAAGTAGGAGAGCAGCTTTGCAAAACCAGAGCCAGTCTCCTGAGCACTACTCTGCCCTGCCCCTTCTTAGTTCCTCCAGAGCCTGCGTTCTACCCTGGGGTGGCAGTTTGGGTGGCCAGGCTGAGTGGTGAGGAGTGTGAGGAGCCACACTGAAGGGGGACTGTCTAAATCCTTTTCTCAGAATCACTGTGTCTAAGCAAGATCTTGAGACATCACTAGACCGAATCGCATCTCCCCAGATTCCACTTGCTTAGCCTCCACCCAGGATGGTACCAGCCAGACAGCCAAGCCATGAAGGCGGGGCGTGTGGTCACTGCTGGACCATCGGTTTGTCTCCATTAGGCTTCATGTGTCTTCCTGGAAAACTCCAGCAAAAGGTCATGAGGATGGAGGGTGCCTGGGTTGCTCAGTGGGTTAAGCCTCTGCCTTCGGCTCAGGTCGTGATCTCAGGGTCCTGGGATCGAGCATGGTGCCAGGATCTCTGCTCATCAGGGAGCCTGCTTTCCCCTCTCTCTCTGCCTGCCTCTCTGCGTACCTGTGATCTCTCTGTCTGTCAAATAAATAAATAAAATTCAAAAAAAGAGAAAGGTCATGAGGGTGGAGCCCTTATGAATGGGATTAATGCTCTTAGAGAAGAAAGCCCAGAAAACTGCTAAGCCCCTTCGACCCTGTGAGAATACAAGGAGAAGTCTGTGACTCAGAAGATGGCCCTCACTCGACCATACTGGTGCCCTGATCTTGGACATCCAGTCTCCAGAACTGTAAGAAGTGGATTTCTGTTGTTTCTAAGTCACCAAGTCTGTGGTATTCTGTTACAACAGCTGATATGGACTAAGACACTCTCCTAAGCAGTTTGTACATCTTATTTATAGTACTGAGGTAACAACTAATTACTATTATTATTATTATTTTTAAAGATTGTATTTGTTTGAGAGAGAGTGAGAGAGCACAAGCAGGGGGGAGGGTCAGAGGGAGAGGGAGAAGCAGGTTCCCCCTGCAGGGGCTCAGTCCCAGGACCCTGGGATCATGACCTGAGCCAAAGGCAGACACTTAACTGACTGAGTCACACAGGCACCCTGGTAGTGACTACTTAGTGTGCACGTAGTTGTTGAGGATGTCTGACATCCCAGCTAGACCATAGCCCTCCTAAGTGCAGCACCCTTCTCTGGGTGACGCACTGCCATCTCTCTCTCATGCCTGGCCCAGTGCCTGCCAGAGAGTAGATATTGAATAAATACATAGTAAATGGATGTTGAAGACGAGGCTCAGTTATTTCAAAACCTCTTGATTTCCAAAACCCTCTGGGGAGATCTGGAAAGGAATTCAAACAACCTCCTTCAGAGAAGGACAGATTGTGGAAAGCCGTGCAGACAAGCCACTGAGATCATGGGTTTTGGGAGTTTTTCCTTCCACCTGGGAATTCTGGGGGATGGGCGCTTTTCCCTAAGCTGGTCACGTTTGAAACCACTCAGTCCCACTGGAAGCCCACGGTCACCTCTTCCTCCATTCCGGCCCTGATGATAAGCTCTCTAGGCTCAGGCAGCCATTAATTAATTAATTTTTTAAATCATTTTTTAAAATTTATTTTCAGCATAACAGTATTCATTGTTTTTGTACCACACCCAGTGCTCCATGTAGTCCGTGCCCTCTCTAATACCCACCACCTGGTTCCCCCAACCTCCCACCCCCCCACCTCTTCAAACCCTTCCAGCCATTAATTTAAGGTAGCAATTCAGTGCAACCAAATTGCTCTTTAAGTACCATAAAGGAGTCAACAGGAGAGCTTTCCTCTGCCAAACAGAATGAATCCCCAAAGCTGGACAAATGCTCCGAGCTTGGCCCAAAGAGAGTGGAGCTCAGAATCGAGGGTGAGCCCACCCACAGCCCTCGGAAGTGATGAAGAAGGCCATGAACTCAAAGGGTCTGTGGGGTCCCTCGCCTGTGCTTCTTGTCCCTGAAGCTCTTGGAAGTCTCCTGTGGTCCCAGTGATGCCATCAGATCCTTGAGACAAAAATCCACCTGAGTCCATTTAAACATCAAAGTGGCTTTACTCAGCAATTCAGGAGTCAGGCAGCATCCCCTCTAGCAAGTAGAAAGGAGCTCTGCTGAGCGGTGGGAAAGGGAAGGTTTTTAAAGGTCAAAAGTGGGTGGAAAAAGGAAATGATTACCAAAGAATGCCTTGTCTTAGAGGAGGTCACCTTCTTAAGGGGAACAGGAGTCAAATGGGCGAATCATCTCATTAGTGCTGACCTCCCAATTCCATGGTGACTGGTTAAGTTTGCATTCCTGGGGGGTTGAAATGGCGGTTAGGTTAGGTGTCCAGTCTTGGTTTGCTGATGTTGGGGTTTGGTACAAGTGACCCCCTTTGGGGAATGCTGTCTCTTTTTAAACACAGTGTACAAGTCTTTCACTTTCTTGGTTAAGTTTATTCCTAAATATTTTATTCTTTTTCATGTTATTGTAAGTGGAATTGTTTCTGGATTTCTTTATCAGACTGTTCATTTGTAGGGCAAGGGAATGCAAGTGATTTCTGAGTGTTGATTTTGTATCCTGCAACTTGGATGAATTTATTAAGTCTAATATGTTAAGTCTAATGTGTGTGTGTGTGTGTGTGTGTGTGTGTGTGTACACACTGGAATCTTTAGCGCATTCTACATACAAGATTACGCTGTATGCAAGCAGGAATGATTTTTCTTCCTTTCTAATCTGGATACTGTTTATTTCTTTTCCTGCCTAATAGGTCTGGCTAGAATTTCCAATTCTGTATTGAGTAGAAGTGGTAAAAGTGGGGATCTTTGCCTTGTTTCTGATCATAAGGAAAAAGTATTTTCTCTTTCACCACTGAGTATCATGTTCATCATCACTTTTTCAAAGATGGCCTTTATCCTGGTGAGGTGACCAGTGCATTTTGTATTGCTATGACCGTCTCTAATGTGCGGTTGGATGTAGAGACTCATAGCTGGTGCTGTTTGAATATTTTGTTTTCATTGGCATAAAAAAATTCCTAGAGGGTGGGGCATGTCCAATCATGGTATGTGAGATGATTTGAGAGGGTGCATTCTAGCAGCATTTAAATAACACCAAATCCCCCTCTTCCATGACAGGATTTTATTTCTCACACAAAATTCTTTTCCAGTTCCTCTGATGATTTGATAGCACCGAGGGCATCTCAGTCTGGGCTACTGCATCTTTAACACTTTTCTAACACTAAGTGATTTTTAATTTTTTTTTTATAATGAGGGAACAGATTTTGGCTTCAGTGCCTTTAGCAAACAACAGTATGTCTTGACAGTTTAAGGGTGTTATCTTATATTATTTGTATTTTTTTGCCTTCTCTTTCGGGCAAGTGATACAGATTTCCAATTACTTAGAGCTGTGAAATAATTATAGATTAGAGGGAGAAGGTTGTATTTTAGAAATACATGTATTCAAGTAATATCCAAGAGAGTTGACCTTTAAAAGGTCATGTCAATGCATCGGTTTGATTAAGGACTACCTTTCTGGTACCCACAGAGGACTTGGAAGCAGGTTCTCTTCTTACCAAGCAGATGGGCTTTGTGCAGTGACTACAGATGTGTAAGGCATAGATTAAATATACATGAACTTTAATGATACCCCAAGTTCCCTAAACCCAGTGAGGAAGAAGATCCCTATCAATGAGGGGAGTAGAGAGCTATAATTTTTTGATCTTCAGACTGACCATTCTAACTCTTTGGGACCCCAAGGAAGCTTATGATTTCTTTGTGTCCAGTCAGTAAAGATCAGACTTTGTATCAGTGGGCCTCGGTGTGAGAGAATGCTATGTAGTAAAGGAAAGAACTGGGTGGGCATCCCATTGTTTCTGGCTGCCCTGGAGTAGTGGCCATCAGAGTGTACGTAACCTTAATTAATGGTGACTATGGTTACCAGAGTGGGGCTGGCCAGGCTTAGAAAAAGAGGAATCTTCAGGGCATCTGGGTGGCTCAGTTGGTTAAGAGACTGCTTTCAGCTCAGGTCATGGTCCTGGAGTCCCTGGCTGCAGTCCCTCATCAGGCTCCCTGCTCAGAGGGAAGTCTGCTTCTCCCTCTGACCCTCCTCCCTCTCATGCTTTCTCTCTCTGTCTCCCTCTCTCTCTCTCAAATAAATAATAAAAATAAAAATCTTAAAAAAAAAAGAGCAATCCTGAACATTACATAATTCTGAGAGGCAAGCACCCTCTTACATTTCAACATACAACTGGTATCTCCCCTCAAGCATCATACGATTAAAATAACTTGCAAAGCCAGTTTTATATTTAAGGAAGACCTTTAAGCTTCAGCCGTGTTAGGAACTATCTGGTGACAAGTGAAAAAAACCTCTTGATAGAACAAAGTATTAGTGTGGAGGCTCCTAGCCCCACCCCCAAAGGGACTGTCCAGGACCCCTGTATGGAGCTAGTCAGTAACAGTACCAGTGGGTGTGTAGCACAAAGTCACAGAAGTGTCCCTGAGTGAGGCTGAAGCAGTATGAGGCCAGGCCATCTCTTCCTCTAAGATGGACGCATCAGTCCATCTTCTCTTGATGCTGCTGAGATTGGATTCACCCAAGTCCAGCAGCTCCGAGTGGCGGATCGTCACTTGTCCTTTCAATGTTACTTGGCTGTTGACAGGGCGAGAAAGTGCTGCTTGTGTGGAGTTAGAGGAACCAAACCCATATGATAAGGATTTTGCACTGAAACCCTATTTAATGAGTTTTTGGCATTAAATATTAATCTTGAGAACTTGAGTCATGTGAACGTGCAACTGAAAACAGATCCCTTGTTAGTAAAATCTGGGATTCCATGTGCAAAGCTGAGGCTGATCTGGGGACTGCAGGGTCAGTGTTGAGGTGACCCCTGGCTTATGGCGGGCCTCTAGAGGGATCCCGGGCCAACGGAGGGAGTCCGTTGTGCCATCCAGCGTGTCCTTTAAGGAACTGCTCATGTGCCCTAGTCCCCCTCTTCCAGAAAACAAATCATGAACTCAGTATAAGGGATGATGGATATGTAATGATGGAGAATAGTTCTGTGATTTTGGCAGAATAAAGAAGGTAATCAGTCCCACTAGGGTGGAAATTGATTCATCTGGCTTTCTTCGGTTCTAGATAATTTTCTATTTGTAATATAGAGGTTGTGTTAAACAACCTTCAAGGCATTCCTGTCCTCCACTCTGCCTACTCCAACCCTCCCCTCGTCTCTTCTTTGTCTTTCTCTGACTTCCACAGGTATTTACTGAATGAATACCTGCTTTGTGTCACCTCCTGTGCTGGGGGCAAAGGATGAACTCTGCAGGTAGCCACTAGCCTTTTGTGCCTCACAACCCCATGGGGAAGCGGGGGGGGGGGGGGGGGGGAGATACAAGTTAGTAGTCCTAGGAATCGTCGCCAGTGTTTATTGAACAAGTTCTGCATCCCACCTGCTATTCCGAATGCTTCCCACGAATGAACTCACTTAGCTCTCACAAGAATACTACGACAAAGGGATTCTTAGTATTATTGTACAGATGAGGAAACCAAAGTGCAGAGAGGTTAAGGAACTTGCATAGTGTCACACAGCTGGTAAACAGAGAATCGGGAATTGGCATCAAGCAGTCTGGTTCTTGAACCCACATTCTTCAACACGTGGCCTATACAGCATGAGAAGGAGTGTAAGAGAAGAAATGCAAGGGTGCCAGGGGCTCCTGGAAGAGAGGCACTGTGTGTTGTGATGGAGGTGATCTTGGTGTGTTTGGAGAAGAGGAAGCCAGATATTGTGAGTAAAGGATACAGTATCTTACAGAACGAGAAAAATCCCAGGTTCTCACGAAGGCACCCAGCTGCCAATGATACTGCCTGAGCAGAGACTGGATCCCCTCAGGTCCTCAAGGAAACTTCCTTTGGTCCTCATCATGGACATCCTGCTCCCTCTTCACATTTGGGAGAAGCTGACCCTTTGGCTGCCTGCCTACCCAGGATGGCTCCCTGGCGACACCTAGCAGTTTTGACAGGGGGGTGAGGTGAACCTAAAGGCAACTTCCCAGGGCTGTCATCGCCCTAAAAGACCAAGCCTCATGCCTGCATGGAGATTCTTCTTGTAGCCCCTAATCCAGTCTTCCTGCCTGCTGGGGAGGTCGGGAGAGGGTTCTGGAGAAGGTGAGCAGGAATTTCTAAGTGCCAGCAGTTGTGAGGAAGGGAAGAGAGAGCGGGGACCTGTGGGGGAACTGCATGTCATTGTGCAGGAATGAGGGAGGATGCCAGAAGCAAGAGGCATAGCTGCAGGGATGGAGCATCAGAGACCACAGTCATGCATGTATGCTCCTGAGTTTGGGCTGTGTCCAGTGAGCAGCAGAACATCTAGATACTTCTAGAAAGGCCTATGTAACTCTTCCCACTCAGATTACTAAACATTTCTTACACACCAATGACTGCACTAACTGCATGTGTTGATTTCTTTGTTCTCTACAGTTATCGATAGTATGGGCTCTGTTGCTCACCCCATTTCACAGAGGGGGAAACTGAGGAATAGCAAGATGAAGTTTGCTCAAGGCATCTCATCTAGCAAGTGGTGGAGCTGGCTTTGAACCTGGGGATTCTGCCTCCAGAATCTGTACGTTTGCCGCATGTGCTGTGTGTCTGAAGTGGTCACGGCATACCAGGCTGTTGGCAGCTCAGAGCCCCTGACTTCCAATGGGCAGATTTCTGCCCTCTTGTCCAGGTCTCCCTCACCTTCATGTCAACCAGGTGAACAACTGAAAATTCCGCCCCTGCAATTTGTTTTCAGAGCGTGTATGACTGAGCCTCCCTCCCTCCGTGGGGATATGCGTGTTTATATGTTTGTTAGTGACACAGCCACACTGGTATGTGGGCTTGGTAAGTATCTACATGTATGACACATATGTGCATAATTCTGGTAAAGGCAATTTCTTCTCCGTAGAGTTGGAATGTCTCCAGTTTGGTATCTGCATGTTCTCCAGCTCGAAAGACTCTGCCTGGCATGTTGCAAAGTATCTGGTTTATTTGCAAAGGGAAAGATGTGAGGTTGACAGTGTTGAGGAGCCAGCTGTCATGACATCTGAGATGTCCAGGAGAGGGAAAAAGGGGTGCCTCCTAGTTAGGGACCTGACCACCAGTGTATGACCTTGACCAAGTCCTCCCTGCCCATTTCCCACCTAGGCTGTACTTTCTTCCCACTAGAACAAGGCAGTTGGACTATTATCCCTATAGATCCTTTCCAGTTTAGAGGTTTGGAGTTGGTGGCTTTTGCATTATTAGTTTTCTTGGCTTCTGGCCCCTGGAAATTCTTAGTATGTTCTCAAGAAGATGAATCCATCTGGGAAGCCTATGGGCCCTGGTGCTTCAGGGTGGAGGCTATGGGACTGAAGACCTGGAGGCAGCCATATGCAGAAATGCCCACAGACCTTGTGCTTCAGATGCTCTGAATGTTTGAAGACTTGTGGCCTTGGCCACAGATTATGTGTGACACAGGCATGAATTTGCTTCACAGTGTTAGGGTGCAGAAAACTTCACATTTCTTCATTTTCCTAAGTGAAATGAAATCTGGCTCTGAGCCCCGCTCCCATGAGTTTTGGGATGGGCACTGTCTGTCATCATTGGGCTACCTGCCCCACAATGCGACGGTATCAAATCCTAGAGCTTCTGTTGGTGTCAGCAGGGGTGTGGTCCTTGGGTGTCTGTTTTGGGAAGTGATCCCTGCAGTGACCAAGAGGAGCTGTGGATCAGATAAGGACCTCCCCATGGCCTTCAAAGTCTTGTTCTTGGTCATGACCCCTAGGATTCAAGTGTCACCCCATCCAAGGGGTGTCTCCTTTGGAACACTGCAAGGGAGAAGAGCACAAGTCTGAAGCACTTCAGGTGTGGCTTGCTGTGCCCTCTCGGTTCCGGGAACTCCAGTTCTTGGCCAGGGTGATGTTCTCCTGTCCTCCATTCTCCCACCCACTCTTCTCTCCTTGCTCCTCTGCAGTGACCCCACTTAATTCTGTGCTCAGTCTGACCTGCCCACTACGGACAAGAGGGACTCCTGGGATTCAGAGAAGCTCTGACCATTCCCCTCCCTCTACCCCAAGACTGGCTTAGACCTTCAACTGACCCTGCCTCAGAGAAATATAATTTGAGACACATGTGTAATTTAAAATTTTCCTGTGCCATCTTAAAACAGTATAATAAAATGGATGAAATTTATTATTTATTGTTATTTTTATTCTTGTTTAGTTATGTATTTTTAAAGATTTTATTTATGTATTTGACACAGAGAGAGATCACAAGTAGGCAGAGAGGCAGCAGAGAGAGAGAGGGAAGCAGGCTCCCCGATGAGCAGAGATGCCAGGATCCTGAGATCATGACCTGAGCCAAAGGCAGAGGCTTAAGCCACTGAACCACCCAGGCACCCCTATTTATTTGTTTTTATTATTGTTTTCTTTCACTCAGTTTATTCACAATATTGCCTTTTGAACATGTAATCAGTATGAAAGTATTAATGAGATACTTTGCATCAGTTGGTCATACTACGCCATTGAACTCCAGTGTGTATTTGACACGCCATGTCTCGGCTTGGACGAACCACATGTGGAGCGCTCGGCAGCCCCATGTGCTAGTGGCTCCCACACTGGGCCGTGCAATCTTAGTACAATACAGCAGCAGCAAAATGTGGCTGGGAGGATGGGTGAAACAGCTGAAGGGGATTAAGAGGACACTTATCACGGGCAGCAGCAAGTGATGTTCAGAGCTGTTGAATCACTGTGCTGTACACCTGGAACTAATAGAGGGCTGCATGTTCAGTACACTGGAATGAAAGGTAATTGATGAAAAAATAAAGTGACTAATTCAGTGTCATTTAGTACATTCACAGGGTTGTGTGACCATCACCTCTAACTGGCTCCAGAACATTTTTGACAAGAAACCCTATGCTCATTAAGCAGTTTTCTCCCCGTGTGCCCTCCCTGCAGTCCCTGCCAACCCATCATCTACGTCCTGTCTCTGTGGATTACCTATTTGGCATATTTCAAATAACTGAAATCACTTGATATGTGACCTTTTTGTGACTGGTTTCTTTCACCTAGTGTAGTGTTTTCCCAATTCATCCGTGTTGTGACACCATCAGTACTTCATTCCATACCTGGGGTTCCATTGTATGGATGTGCCCCATTTGTTTGTCCATTTCTCTTTTGATGGATACTCATAGTCTCTTAATCAGTTTGAAGTTTGGAGGGGCGCCTGGGTGGCCCAGTGGGTGAAGTATCCAACTCTTGACTTTGGCTCAGGTCATGATCTTGGGGTCATAGGATAGAGCTCCATGTTGGCCCCGTGCACAGTGGGGACTCTGCTTGGGTTCCCGTTCTCTCTCTCTCTCCTCTGCCTTTTCCCATGTTCGTGCTTCCTCTCTGTAAAGAAATAGATAAAATTTTAAAAGAAACAACAACAACAACAACAAAACAAGAAGTTTGGACACAAACTAACAAAATGGTGGCCTGAATACCCCTGTGTTCATAGTAGCATTATTCTTAATAGACAGAAGGTGGAAGCACCCTGTGTGTCCATCAGGGGATGAATGGATAAACAGAGGTAGCATACCTGTTTTATGGAGGATTCTATAGTCTTAAAAAGGAAAGGAATGCTGACCCATGGTACCACATGGATGGACCTTGAGGGCACTACACAAAGTGAAATAAGCCAATTAGAAAAGAGCAAATACTGTCTGATTCCATTTATGAAATGCCTAGAGTAATCTAGATAGAGAGAAAGTAGCAAGGTGCTTACTGGGGACCAGAAGGAGGAGAGAACGAGGCATTGTTTCATGAGGACAAGAGTTTCAGTTTGGGAAGATGGGAAAATTGTGGAGATGTATGGTGTTGATGGTTGCAGAACGATAGTGTCCTTAGTACCACTTAACTGTATGCTGAGAAATGAAACATGTTGATATGTGTATCTTAAAAACTGTTGTCTTGACTCCTAGGTTGATTTTAAAGAACTGGCCATTGGCTAAAGGAATTACGAAAAAGCAGGTCTGTTTTCTCCACTCCCACAAAGGAGCTATTTATTCCTAGATCACATTTGAGGTAATTAAATCTTCTTTGTTCACTGTTACATTATTTCTTTCTTTTTTTCTTTTTTGAACTAATGCTAAGGCTTATGTATCAACACACAGGTGATAACATAATACTTTACACCCTTGGTTTGACTAAAACACAGCCATGCTCAAAATGGACACTCCTTGAAGGAGGAATAATGACGGGTTATAAAAGAAAATATAAGTTGTAAATCTGTGCCATCTGTTTCTGTCCCAGGCCCACCTGGCTTACTCCTCTCTTTTCTCACACAGTATCTGGGTGATGGTAGAAAAGGAAAACTGGAAGAAGCCAGAGAGCTGACACAGAATAGGGAAATGAGAAAAGGACTGCTAGGGTTTGATTTATGAGTGAGTCTTAGGGGCTATGGAATGATGAGAACAGAGACAGCCCGGGGAGAAGAGTTTTGAGTTTTGCTGTACACTAAGGCGGTCTTTTTCCCTTGGCATTTTTAGCAATCACTGCAGCAGAGATGTAAATCGCCTTTTGATTACTATTTATTTGAATGTCGTAAGGAGATGAGGTGAGGCACAAGGTGCTAGGGTCACCTTTGGGTCCCATTCACATCCCCAGGACCTGGGAAACTGTCCAGTAGTTGTGACCGAGTCGGCGGTATTTGACGAAGGAGTCGATCCTCTGCGTGGTCATTGGGAGCTCGTCCTTCTCAGCTCCCTCGTTTCTCTTGCGTCCACCCAACATCTTGTGAAGGGCCCATCTGAAGGGATCCACTGAAAGAAGCAAGGGCGGTTCCCTGTGTAGTGGGAATACTAGAGCCGTTGTCACTTAATGTCATCCTGATGCTCTGGGAACAAGCTGGAGCCAGAGAAGAGAGTGGTGGTGACAGAAAGTATGTCAAGAATAGCTGTACATCACCTCATGTAGTGCAGGGGGGATGTCAGCATATTCATAAACGTGCATTCGGTCTGAAAGCCAATAACTTAAGTCATTCAAACTCCGTCTCGTTGGGCAATATAGTCGCTGGCAGTATTTCGTATAAAGGACTCTGTAGAAGGATGAATTCTGTTTACTGAATTGAACGTCAAGTAATAACCCTGCCACCTACTCTTTTTTTCCTGGCCTTCCCAGCCTACGAATTTTGATGCATTACAAAAAGTTCTATGGTAGCGTGATCACTTTAAAAAAAAGCTATCCGGGTAGTAACACAAACACCTTTAAACTGGAGAAAAACTCATTTGCCTTTGAGGTTTGTTCATTCTTGATTTTATCACTGGTCTGATTGCCTTCCTTGGGAAAAACGTTCAGAGTTACACCTTTTTGTTCAAGGCTCCAGGTGTTCCTTGGAATCTACCACTCTATTCTATAAAGGACTCACTCTTGGATGCCTTTGGTGAGATGTCTTCCACCTCCATGTTCTGACCTTGGCTTTTCGCAGTCAAGGCTGGTGCTGCCCTGGTCCAAACAAGGGCCTCTTCCATACAGAAAAGATGCAGGGAGCTTGGCTAGAGAGCATCCACGACTGTGTGAAACATAAAACAACACATTCTTAGTATCCCACCTAACTGCTTTAGTCTTTCTTTCCTAATTTTGATTTGTTTGCATTGCCTTTTCTGAAGACTCAGCTGAACTATCCTTTCCCTTAGGGAGCTCGGTCTGATTTATTTCCAGGCTACATTATGTTCTGTGTCTTTCCCATAGGCTTTTTATAGTGAGAATTTGTTACAAGTTTGGATTCTCAGGATCTTTGGTCTCCCTGTGTCTGGAGAATTCCTTCCTTCCTCCCTTCCTCCCTTCCTTCCTTCATTTGTTTGAGTGTTTATTGAGAGCCTACTGTGTTCCTGGCATTGGGGACACAGCAGTGAATAAAGCAGACATGCATTCTTCCTTCTGGAGCTCATATTTGGGTAGGGAGAGATAGATGAGCATATAAATAATGAGATGGTGGGAAGAGCCATGGGGGTGGGGGGAATGTAGCATAGAAGGGTGATGACAAGTGCTAGGGGAAGGAGGCATTAGAGTTTTAAATAGAGTGGTCTCACTGAGAAGGTGACTTTAGAGCAAAACCTGGAAAGAGGGCTTCACCTTACTGTAAGAGTTTTGGTGGTGGGAGACAAAGTGGATCTCCAACTGTAGAAACTCACCAGGTGAGATGCTCAGTTTCCCAGCATGCCTTACAGCTAGACTGAGGGTGAGTGATCTAGAATAACTGAATCTTTGGACCCCGGGAAACAAACAGGGTTTGGGATTGGAGTTGGGTAGGGAGATGGGGTAATGGGGTGATGGGTACTAAGGGGGGCATGTGTTGTGATGAACACTAGGTGTTTTTTTCTTCAGTGTTCCAAGATTCATTGTTCTTGCACAACACCCAGTGCTCCATGCAATATGTGTCCTCAATACCCACCACCAGGCCCTCCTAACCCCCTCCCCACCTCCCCTCCGGAAACCCTCAAATTGTTTCTGAGTCCACAGTTGCTCATGGTTCTTCTCCCCCTCTGATTTCCCCAACCCACTTCAGCTGTCCTTCACCCAATGTCCTTTGTTATTGCTTATGCTCCACAAGTAAGTGAAACCATGTGATAATTGACTCTCTCTGCTTGACTTATTTCACTCAGCATAATCTCCTCCAGCCCCGTCCATGTTGATACAAATGTTGGGTGTTCATCCTTTCTGATGGAGGCATAATACTCCATTGTATATATGGACCATATCTTCTTTATCCATTCATCTGTTGAAGGGCATCTTGGCTCTTTCCACAGTTTGGTGACTGTGGCCATTGCTGGTGTGAACACTGGGGTAGAGATGGCCCTTCTTTTCCCTACCTCTGTCTTTGGGATAAATACCCAGTACTGCAATTGCAGGGTCTTAGGGAAGCTCTATTTTTAGTTTCTTAAGGAATGTCCACACTGTTTTCTACTGTGGGTGCACCAAGTTGCATTCCCACCAACAGTGTACAAGGGATCCCCCTTCTCCATATCCTCTCCAACACATGTTGTTTACTGTCTTGTTAATTTTGGCCATTCTAACTGGTGTAAGGTGGTATCTCAATGTGGTATCAAGTTGAATCTCCCTGTTGGCTAGTGATGATGAACATTTTTTCATATGTCTGTTAGCCATTTGTATGTCTTCTTTGGAGAAGTATCTGTTCATGTCTTCTGCACATTTTTAAACCTGATTATCTATTTTTTAAGTGTTGAGTTTGAGGAGTTCTTTTTTTTTTAAGATTTTATTTATTTATTTGACAGAGAGAGATCACAAGTAGGCAGAGAGGCAGGCAGAGAGAGAGGGAGGAATCAGGCTCCCTGCTGAGCAGAGAGCCAATGTGGGGCTCAATCCCAGGACCCTGGGATCATGACCTGAGTCAAAGGCAGAGGCTTAACCCACTGGGCCACCCAGGTGCCCCCGAGGAGTTCTTTATAGATCTTGGAGACCAGCCCTTTGTAGTGTCATTTGGGAATATCTTCTCCCATTCCTGGGTTGCCTCTTTGTTTTGTTGACTGTTTCCTTTGCTGTGCAGGAGCTTTTGATTTTGATGAAGTCTCAAAAGTTCATTTTTGCTTCTGTTTCCTTTGCCTTGGGAGACATGTCTTGAGAGAAGTTGCTGTGCCTGATGTCAAAGAAGTTACAGCCTATGTTCTCCTCAAGGATTTTGATTGATTCCTGCCTCCTGCTGAGGTCTTTTATCCATTTCAAATTTATCTTTGTGTATGGTGTAAGAGAATGGTCTAGTTTCATTCTTCTATACATAGCTACCCAATTTCTCCCAGGACCATTTACTGAAGAGACTGTCTTTTTTCCACTGGATATTTTTTCCTGCTTTGTCAAAGATCAGTTGACCATAGAGTTGTGGGTCCATATCTGGGCTTTCTACTCTGTTTCACTGATCTGTGGAGCACTGGGTGTCTTACACAACTAATGAATCATTGGACACTATATCAAAAACTAATGATGTACTCTACGTGGGTAAATGAACATAATTTTTAAAAAGCTGAATCAATAAGCCAGAATTACTGAATCCAAAGACTTTGGTGGGATCTGGCAAGATAAAGAATGAGAGAAGCCATCCTGTCATAGCTGCTGGCTCCAGGGCCATGGGAAAAGAGGAGTCCAGTGCAGCTTACAGTGTCAGTGCTGGGGTAGTGCTGTTTACCTGAGATAGCCAGTGGTCCCTGAGCAGGGCTGCAGAGTGTTCACCATGGTCATTTTGAGACTTGGATACTAGCTGCACTGAGCCTCTGTCTTTCTGCCTGTTTCCTGAGCCTTGTTCTTCAGGCTGTCTGGTGCTTCTGTGAGCTCCCTGGGATATGTCCAGTAAATTTCTTTCCTGCTTACATAAGCCAAAATAGGTTTCTGTTGCTTGCAACATGCAGCTCTGACTGGCACATCCCTATTCCATCCTGCGCTTGCCACCTCTAGTGTTTCTCTCTCAACACGTTGTAATGCCTTGTTTATGTGTGTGTCTCCTGTTTACCACAGGCTGTTGAGAGGAGAGAACACATACTTTTTATTCATCCTCATGTGTCCGGTGTCTAGCCCAGTGATTGGTACACAGTAGGAGGTCGGTATGCTGTTGTTGATTCTGTGAATGAATAAGAAAAAGAAAGAATAAATGGAACTCCTTGAGTCCATGCTTTTTTTCCACAGCATCCTTCCTTTCAAATAAAATCAGAAGCCATATGCAACCATTCTAAGGCACCTTTGTCCCTCAGGTCTAGAGCCCATCTCTTGCAGTGAAACATGCAGATCAAAGGTGAATGCTTTTCTGTTGCTATCTAAAGCTGCTTTAGACCAGGATGCCAGTGCAGAACTCATTGCTTTGAGGAAAAGACAAACATGGAAAAATTAGTCCTCAATTTCAGTTCAAAAAAAGGGAAACTGAAGATCTCTTGCACACAGAGTGCAACTAGGACATCTAGACCCTACTGAAGAACTGATGATCTTGGGTATATCACTGACATTGGCCCCAGTTTCTTCTTCTGGAAAATGGGGAGATGAAGTTAGATCAAGTGTCCCAGTAGGTATAGTCTCGGCATTCTGGGCTGTTTAATTCTTGTTGTGGAAGCTGTTAGACATTCATCGCAGAACGTCTAGAAGCATCTCTGGCCTTGACTAAGTAGACACCAATACTATTTCCCTCACTGTGACCAACTGTGTCCCTAGACATTGCCAGATATGCCTTGGACATACAATCACCCTGGTTGGGAACCACTGAATTAGATGATATTAGATGATAAACAGTTTATAAGTTTCCAGGCTGGAGGGAGAATCAGGGCTCTGCTATCTCCTGGCACCTAGGCCTGTGTGTGGCATCATGGCAAGCATTCAGTACAAGCTGAATGAGTGAGATGAAATAAACAGTTCCTTCCAGCTAGATCAGTTCTTTGGCAGCAAGAGAATCACGTAGATGGTGATGATCTTATCACCCATGTGACTGCCTCTACTTGGGTACCATTTAACATTCCTGGATAGAAATAAACTAAAAATACCATCTGACGCTATGAAGAAATAGGTCTGTCTGGCAGTTTAGCAACATATACTGACTATAATTATCAAGGAGGGTCCACTCAATTCTGACAGTGATCTCAGATTGTGTTCCCTGAAAGTTAACTCTGAATTTTATGAATATAACAAAAAGTTTAATTGAGAGGAATGATTCCAGATCTTGGAATGAGAATTGTACACAGTTTATTGTTCAGGTCACAATAGATTGTATGTAATGTATGTAATACTTAAATGGCTTATTGTCTTTTGCCCTGTGTGATTATGGAAGTTGCTTCTTTATCAGTCCAGCCAGGACTTTCCTTCTCTTCCCTTTATCTCCACTTAGCTACCTTTTGGCATTCTACTCTGTCTGGTAAGGATCAAACTGATTACATAAGTAGATCAATTTGGAATGTGTTGCCATGAGAACAATATTAGGTCTCTGGATCCAGGGACGTGGGATATCTTTCTGCTTATTTAGTTCTTTCATTCCTTTCAACAATGGTTTTTGGTTTTGCACTTCCTTTGTTACCTGTATTCCTAAGTGATACGTTGATGATACTGTATATGAAATTGTTTTCTGCATTTTCATTTTTGAACTGTTTGTTGCTAGTCTGTTGAAATATAATGGATTTTTGTATATTGGTCTCATATCCTGCAAATTCACTGAGCTCATTTACTCATGCTAATAGTTTTTTAGTGATTTCTTATATACGAGAAAATTTTTTAGTGGTTCCTTTCCTGAATTTCTTATGTGCAAGATTTTTGTATATGCACAATCATGTCATCTGCACATGGGCACAGTTTTACTTCTTCCTTTACAATGTTGCCCCCTCTTATTTTACATTTCTTGCCCAATTTCACTGGCTGGAACCTGTAGTGCAATGTTGAATAGAAGGGGTGAGACTGAACCTCCTTCTCTTGTTACCCATCTTAGGTAGAAAAGATTCAGTCTTTCCTTTTTAAGTAGGACCTTACTGGTGACTTTTTTTTTTATTGTGTCTGTGGTGGGTTTTTCTTTCTTTTTAAAATTTTTTTTTAGATACTCTCATCAGCTTGAACTGTTCCTAGTTATTAAAGTTTATCAGAAAGGGGTGTTGAAGTCAGTCAGATGCTTTTCTGTGTCTCTTCAGTTGATCGTTTGTTTTTTTCTGCATTGTTCTGTTTATGTGCTGTCTTCTAATACTTGATTTCCAGATATTAAACCAGCCTTGTGTTCCTGGCATATAGTCTCCTTCCTCATGATATATAATCCTTTTAATATACGGCTGGATTCAATTTGCTAGGAAGTTTTGATGATTTCTGCATCTGTCTTCTTAAGAGAGATTGGTCTGTAATCTACAGACCAATAATCTATTTTTTTCCCTGTGATTTCCTTGCTTGCTTTTTGTATCAGGGTAATACAGGCCTCATAAAAGTTGTTGGCAAGTGTTCATTTCTCCTTTATTTTCTGAAAGTGATTATGAAGAAATAATGGTATCTTCTTTTTTTTAATCACTACAGACCCTGTAGCCTTTAATAAATTAACAAGGGCATACTATGAACAACTGTATGCTAAAAAAAATTAGACAACTTAGAAGAAATAGAATACTCAGCAATATAAAAGAATAAGGTATTGATCTATATGCAGCAACTTGGATGGCTGTCCAGATAAGTATGCTGAGTGAAAAAAGGTTCCATACTTTGTAATTCCATTTCTAGAACAATTTGAAATGACAGAATTCAGAAATGCAGAGCTCAGCAGTTGCCAGGGAATGAGAATAGTGGGGACTGGGTAGATATAATTCTAATAGTAAATCAGGAAGAACCCTTTGATGGGGGAATTGTTCAGTTTTTTAATGTTGGTGGAAGATACATGAATCTACACATGGGTATTCATTTTCCTTGAAATGTTTGGTAGAATACACCAGTGTAGCTCTCTGGTCCTGACCATTTCTTGATAGAAGTTGTGTTTGGGTTTCTTTTTAAGATTTTATTTGTTTATTTGATAGAGATCATAAGTAGGCAGAGAGGCAGGCAGAGGGGTGGGGGAGCAGGCTCCCCACTGAGCAGAGAGCCCGATGTGGGGTTCAATCCCAGGACCCTGGGATCGTGACCTGAGCGAAGGTAGAGACTTTAATCAACTGAGCCACACAGGTGCCCCTTCATAGGAAGTTTTAAATGACTCATTCCATTTCTTTACTTGTTATCAGGCCATGAAGATTTTCTGTTTCTTCATGAGTCCAGGTTTTTAAATCTTTTTTAATTTTTAAAGACTTTATTAATTTATTAGAGAATGAGAGAGAGCACAAGAAGGAGGGAGGGCAGAGGGAGAAGCTGAAGCAGACTCCCCATGGAGCAGAGAGCACAACCCATGGCTTGATCCAGGACCCCATATCATGATCTGAACTGAAGTCAGACACTTATCCAACTGAGCCACCCAGGTGCCCTCAGCCTGTTTTTTTTTCAAATGGGATTTTACTGGAACACAGCCATGCTTATTCATTGACAGATTGTTTAGGGCTGCTTTGATACAACAATGGCAAATTGGAATCCTTAGGACAGAGAATCTATAGCATGTGAAGTCTAAAGCATTGACCATGTGGCCCCTTATAGGGAAGCTTACTGGCCCCTCTTGTAGAGCGCAAGTTTTCTCAGGAATGTACCTGTTGCACAGTAGTAAATATGCTCATATTTAATGAGCATCTCTTAGGTTGTACCATATTAAATTGTCATTTGTATAGGTCAAAAATGGTCAGATATTGGCACTTATGTATATGCTCCATGTAACATAACTGTCCAAGCGTAGGAAAATGGATGGAGTACAGTCTGCACCCTTAAGGAGCTACTGGGACACACACACACATACACAAGCACAGGCACACATGCTGCTGCTGTCCATGAATGTAGGAATTGTTATTCTAGAGGCACAAACTCAGTATTGCAGGAGCACAGAGTAGCATGTGCACAGTTCTTACCAGTAAGGGTGAGGGAAAGGAACTAGAAGCTTGGGAGGCCTCCAGAGAAGTGGCTGTGTTTCTGGCTGCTGTGCATTTGAGCTGTACTTCATGGTACCTATAGGATTTATATCAGGTAAAAAGAAGCATTTTCCAGAGTTTTCCTCAGGGGTGTGGGTGGGATTGACATTGAGCTATAAGAAATGTGCTACACCGGTATTTTTCAAAGAGCTGGAGCAAATAATCCTAAAATTTGTATGGAATCAGAAGAGACCCCAAATTGCTAAGGAAATGTTGAAAAACAAAAATAAAGCTGGCGGCATCATGTTACCTGATTTCAAGCTTTACTAAAAGCTGTGATCACCAAGACAGCATGGTACTGGCATAAAAACAGACACATAGACCAGTGGAACAGAGTAGAGAGCCCAGATATGGACCTTCAACTCTATAGTCAAATAATCTTCTACAAAGCAGGAAAAAAATATATGTTGGAAAAAAGACAGTCTCTTCAATAAATGGTCCTGGGAAAATTGGATAGCTATATGTAGAAGAATGAAACTTGACCATTCTCTTACACAATACACAAAGATAAACTCAAAATGGGTAAAAGACCTCAGTGTGAGACAGGAATCCATCAGAATCCTAGAGGAGAACATAGGCAGTAACCTCTTTGATATCAGCCACAGCAACTTCTCTCAAGATATGTCTCCAAAGGCAAAGGAAACAAAAGTGAAAATGAACTTTTGGGACTTCATCAAGATCAAAAGTTTCTGCACAGCAAAGGAAACAGTCAACAAAACAAAGAGGCAACTCACAGAATGGGAGAAGATATTTGCAAATGACGGTACAGACAAAAGGTTGATATCCAGGATCTATAAAGAATTCCTCAAACTCAACACACACAAAACAGACAATCATATAAAAAAAAGGGGCAGAAGATATGAACAGACACTTCTCCAATGAAGACATACAAATGGCTATCAGACACATGAAAAAATGTTCATCATCACTAGCCATCAGGGAGATTCAAATTAAAACCACATTGAGATACCACCTTCCACCAGTTAGAATGGCCAAAATTGGCAAGACAGGAAACATGTGTTGGAGAGGATGTGGAGAAAGGGGAACCCTCTTACACTGTTGGTGGGAATGCAAGTTGGTGCAGCCACTTTGGAAAACAGTGTGGAGATTCCTCAAGAAATTAAAAATAGAGCTTCCCTATGACCCTGCAATTGCACTACTGGGTATCTACCCCAAAGATACAGATGTAGTGAAAAGAAGGGCCATCTGTACCCCAATGTTTATAGCAGCACTGGCCACAGATGCCAAACTGTGGAAAGAACCAAGATGCCCTTCAACGGATGAATGGATAAGGAAGATGTGGTCCATATACACTATGGAGTATTATGCCTCCATCAGAAAGCATGAATACCCAACTTTTATAGCAACATGGACGGGACTGGAAGAGATTATGCTGAGTGCAATAAGTCAAGCAGAGAGAATCAACTATCATATGGTCAACTATCATCAGGTCACTTATTTGTGGAGCATAATAAATAACATGGAGGATATAGGGAGATGGAGAGGAGAAGGGAGTTGAGGGAAATTGGAAGGGGAGGTGAACCATGGGAGACTATGGACTCTGAAAAACAATCTGAGGGTTTTGAAGGGGTAGGGGCTGGGAGGTTGGGGAAACCAGGTGGTGGGTATTAGAGAGGGCACAGATTGCATGGAGCACTGGGTGTGGTGCAAAAACAATGAATACTGTTATGCTGAAAATTAAAAAAAAAAAAAAGAAACGTGCTACATTTCTTTCCTTCAAACAGAATTGGAATTCTTCCTGGAAAACAGTTGCTTAGAATTAGAAGACATTAAAGATCGAGTAAGCATGACTCCCTAATTTTTAGATGAAGGTTGGAGGCAAAGTGATTTCTTCAAGGTCTCCCTGCTGTTGACCAGTTATTTTATTGGCAGGACTAGAGCCTATGTCTTCTAAGCCCCAACTCAAGGTGATGTCCATCAGGCCACTCGGATGTACAAAGCAAGAGTCAGAGAAATCCCCTTCTGGGGACACTGGTGGCAGACAGGTCTGGATTTGCATTCTGGCTCTGGTACTCACTGACTCTGTTACTCATCACAGGGTTTGTGAGCCAGAATTGCCTCCTACACAGACCCCCCTAGAGGAGAAGGTCAGATAGCTCAAAGTCTGAAACCAGACTCTCTGAGTTTCATCCCAGCACCACTACTTACTAGCTCTGTGATCCTGGGCACATTACTTAACCTCTCTGGGCCAGTAATATAGAGATAATAATAATACTTACCTCACTGAGCTATAGGACTGAGTTTAGGACTAAATGCATACATAAGGCACACAGAAAAATGCCCGGGACATGCTAAGTACTCTATGCTAACATTATTAGAAGAAAAACAGTGGACTGGGATGTCTCAGTGGCTCAGTCGGTTAATAAGTGTGTGCCTTCAGCTCAGGTCATGATCCCAGGGTCCTAGGATCCAGCCCTGCCATGGGTTCCTTGCTCAGCAAGGAACTTGCTTCTCCCTCTGCTACCATTCTGCCTGCTTATGCTCTCTCAGTCTCTCTCTCTCTGACAAATAAATAAATAAAATCTTTCAAAAAAGAAAAGAAAAGAAAAACAGTATATGCTAGGACTGTTCTAAGAACCAAGGAGGGTAATTTAGGTGAAGCATTTTTCCAAACCTGTAGAACAATACAAGTAGAATGTATTTTTATTCTGTATGTAAATTGAAAGACTAGCATCCTGGAGATTGAAGGTGATAACTGTCATTTCTTACAGCCGTATACTATTTGCCAGGGACTTAACTTATGTCATTTAAGCATCACAAGACCCAGAGCTGGTTCTTAGTTTTGGCTGACAATTGTGACTGTGTGGCAGAACATAGGAGGACAGTGTGCGGCAGACTCTGGGGCCAGGCTGTCTGGGTCTGAATCCTTGCTCAACCTCTTACTGGCTGTGTGAACCCAGCTCTGTTGCTTATGCTCTGTGTCTCAGGTTTCCAGTCTGTAAATGAGGATGATGAAAATAGTTTCTGATTCACGGGTGGTTCTGAGGATTAAAGGAGATAATTTTGTGGAGTGCTTAGGACAGTGTTTGATGTATAGTATTTGTTTAAGGAAGAATGAAAGCAGGAAGGGAGGAAGGGAGAAGAAAAGAAAAGGAGCAAAAAAAATGGGGGAAGGAATGGATAAAGGGAGCGAGGGAAGACGGAAGGGAGGGAGGGAGGTGGAAGCCTAGTACCAGTGAGATTATGCAGGTTGTTGACAAGCACATGACTCATACATGTGGGCGTTGAGATGTGTAAGCAGGTCTTTGTGGGTCCTCTCCAAAACCTGTGCCCCTTCTGCTCACCCAGACTTAGTTCTGAGAGGCCCAGAAGGGAGTTGTCTTGTTCCAAATGGATGAGTGATCAGGAAAGGTGTGAGCCGTGAGGTGATGTTCGGAGCTAATCCACTTCACATCCAGCCAGGGTCTCTGAGGCCGATGGGTAGACGGGTCCTTCCTCCACTGCATTCCTTGCCAAGGACTTGCAGTGCTGGAACTCAAGCCTCGATCTTTTCCCTCTTCATTTGGCAATACCTGGGGGCTTTGGGCAGGGGCTCAGGGCCCAGATCTGGAAATTACAGAGCATGGGCAAATGTTGGAACTCCTCCTTCCGTGACATCTCATTTTTCCAGCCTTTAGCAGCTCTCTCTCAGTGGGTGGGGATCCTGGCTGGGCATTGTGTGGCTGGATTGGGTACTGAAGTCCTCATCTGTGTTTTGTTCTCCTTACATCCCTGTCTCCTTGTCTTTGTACCTTATCTCCTTAGTGATTAAGGAAAAGACCATACTACCAATTAAGCTATGAAGGTCACTTCAGTTTTCAATTTCAGACTCATGAGAGGAGTCTGCCAGTCCCTTTGAGACCTAGATTTCAATACATATTGGTCTTATGGACATATGAAAAAGAGGATGTAAGCAAAAGAAATTCTTGAGAGTAGTCTTCAAACTTCACATTCAAAGTGTAATGCCTCTGAATCGTTTTCAACTCCGAGTTGTCTGTGGTGGCCAGTGTCTGCTTTATCCACACAGTGTCAGCCTCTGTGCTGTTCAGTGGTGGTGAGGTGGCATTTCCCAGAAGAGTCCTCCCATCGGTGTCCCTGGGGTTTTCTTTTAAGAAAATTCTATAGGGCTGAGGGGCGCCTGGGTGGCTCAGTGGGTTAAGCCACTGCCTTCGGCTCAGGTCATGATCTCAGGGTCCAGGGATCAAGCCCCACATCGGACTCTCTGCTCAGCAGGGAGCCTGCTTCCTCCTCTCTTTGTGCCTGCCTCTCTGCCTACTTCTGATCTCTCTCTGTGTCAAATAAATAAATAAAATCTTAAAAAAAAAATTCTATAGGGCTGAGAGCCTGGGCGGCTCTGCGGGTTGGGTGTCTGCCTTGGCTTGTGTTGTGATCCCAGGGTCATGGGTTGGGCCCCGAGTCCAGCTCCCCCGCTCCTCTGGGACCTACCTCTCCCTCTCTCTCTGCCTTTAACTCACCCTGCTTGCTCACCTGTCTCAGTGAATTAAATAAATATTACGTTAAAAAAAAGAAAGGCAATTCTGAAGGGCACCTGGGTGGCTCAGTCACTGAAGCGTCTGCCTTTGGCTTAGGTCATAATCTCAGGGTCCTGGGATCAAGATACAGATGAGGCTCTCTGCTCAGCGGGGAGTCAGCTTCACCCTCTCACTCTCCCTCTTCACTTTCGCGCTCTCTCTCTCTCTCTCAAATAAATAAACAAGTACAATCTTTATTTTTTTCTAAGAAAATCCTGCAAATTTTGAGGTAACATTTTCTTGATCTTATCAGGATGTTGCAGTAAAATGTTTTCACGCAAGAACTAACATTCATCTTCCTCCCTAAGTGGTCCTCAGTGGTTTGTTGACTGAAAGATCAGGGAGTTCTAAGTGTCCAGTCACGCTACCTGGAGTAAGAACCAAATTTGGACATGCACAGGAAATGATACCAAGGTCTTGAATGCCATTGACCAAAAGCTATGCTATAATACCAGCATTAATGAGATGCCTCGTAATATCAGAGATGCTATAAGGCAGGAAAAGATGCCTTAGGGAATCCTAAGTCTAGGAAGGTGGGCAGGTTCTGTGAGACGTTGGGATGTGAGACTGGCTCCCTCCCAAACTTTGGGGTGTCAGGATCTCAGTGTGGCTTGTCAAGGTGCACCCACAAGAGGTATTCTTAGACACTGGGCTTCGCATTCTTTGGGGCTCCCATGGCCAAGCAGGACCCATCAGAGTAGACCTGCCTGCTTTCAGAAAGCAAAATGGCTCCCAGAGTATTCTGCTCTTTCTAACTTTGAGGCCTTTTGCTCGCCCTGGAGAGTGAGAGGAAGGTCTGGTAATGGCCGGAATCAAGTATTCCTGCCTGGCTGGTGGAGTAAGGCTGGGATTCAAATTTGATTTAGAGAAGATAAATGTGACAGTTTTTGTCTACTCTCTTTAGAATAAGAATAAATTCATATATGTTACTTACCTATTATATATGTTAAATAAGTTTTTTTTTTTTTTTTTTTTAAAGATTTTATTTATTTATTTGACAGAGAGAGATCACAAGTAGATGGAGAGGCAGGCAGAGAGAGAGAGAGAGAGAGGGAAGCAGACTCCCTGCTGAGCAGAGAGCCCCATGCGGGACTCGATCCCAGGACTCTGAGATCATGACCTGAGCCGAAGGCAGCGGCTTAACCCACTGAGCCACCCAGGCGCCCCATAAGTTTTTTTTTTTTAATTGACGATCTTCTCTGGATGGAAATAACCCTTGAGCCCAGCCTCAGTTCCCCCCAGAACATCTCTGTGTGGCTTCATTGGGCCTTATGTGGTATTTCTTAGTGGGTCACGAGAGGCATCTGGGGCCGGAGAAATTGTGAATGTTGCAGATGGCTTGTGCAGTTGGCTCCTCCAGATGTCAGTGGTGCTCCCTTGGTCACTGTGACAGCCCCAGGCACTTTCCACATTTCCAAAGGGCCCCTGTCAGGGAAGTGCCCTGTCTGGTGGAGAACCACTAGGGTAATGGGCTACAGCCATGGCATTGCTGAGTGACGGGAGCAACTCATTTGGACTCTCTAGGTTGACATTTCGCTCATCATTGCCACTATGATAATTCAAAGATAAACTCTTAACAGGGACAGCAAGAAAGTATTTGAAACAAAGGAACCACAAAAAAACTAACTGTATAGAAACATTATACTCTGTGAGGGCGAGCGTGGGGGAAGTCAAATATGCATTATTGTGAGTGCCGCAACGGTTATTCTTAGAATTGCTACAAATGCAAGAAATTCCAAGAAATTCCTGCTTATCTGGCCCTCCAGAATTTTGGCACAGGTTTCTTCCAGAGGGACATTTTTTTCTTATGTCATTTCTCTATCAGGGAAGTAGTTGAGTAGAAAGAACACCAATCTGAGAAGAATGTGGATCTCCTAGGGAGACTGGGACACTCTTTTGCTCCTCCAAACCCTCCCTCCCCCACTGTCTTCTCAGGCCTCGGCTCTGTTCTGTCTCTGGGTCCCTGTTTCCCTGCGTGGGGATCTGAGCATCTCGGTGTCCATCTCTCTTTCAGTGCCCCTGCTCTGTGTGTCTTTCTTTGCTGCTGTTTCCCACCAGCGCACAGGAGAAGAATAAAGCACAAACAAGTCAGCGGTGAGAGTGGTGGAGCAGGTCCACAACAGTTGAAAGGACTGTCAGCTCGAAGAACTCCCTAGTCCCTAGTTCCATATTTATGAGATAGAACAATGAACAAATGAGAAGAAGAAGGTTATATATTAGTCATAGGTCTTGTAGGTAAGCAATAAGGAGTATGAGTCACACGTTGATCACAAGTCTTACAGGTAAACAAACAGAAGAGTAGGGGGTGCCTGGTCAAGCAGCAGGGAATTTGTAGTTGAGCAAGTGCACTTATAGGGACTATTCTAACAGGAGGCCTTCTCTGGGGCAGGGGAGGCAACGAAAAAGGGAAGCAGGCCATGTCCTACCCTGAGAGGGCGGAGCACCCCCAGCTGCTCAGCTTCAAGAACCTGTATCATCCTTTCACCAGAGGCCTGCTGCTAGTACGTGTTTTTCTCACGGTCATCACTAAGCATGCTTGCGTGATCAGTACAGTTTCTCATCACTTCTATTTTAAGCAGTTTATTATTCTCAGGGACAGTTATATTACATTTCCCCTTTTTTGTTTATGTAGAAGTAGGAGTCGATTCTGCTTACAACTTCTTGATCCATTAGTTGTTGGAAGGATTTACATGTCCATCTGAGGACTAAGCATAAAAAGATAATAGCAGTAAAAAGAATAATCATTCCAAGCATGATAATAATCATGCCAAGCATCCTAGGTTTGAGCCAAGCAAAAGGGTTTAGGTCAGACAGAATATCATTAATCCTTTCATGCAAAACTCATTCCTGGAACTGACTGTAATGATGACTGAGTAATGCCTTGAATCTTGAAGCTGTTTAATATCCAAAGTTAAATTATCTCCATAATGACTAGTAATATGAGGGTGAGCCTTGTTCCACAATATTTCTGATTCATTATAGGTGTAGGGAGTAACACTGAAGGAAGGAACATTCCAATCACAAAAGGGGAGCCTAAGTTTTATATTTTGAAGGATATATATATATATATCACAGCTGATTCTAAGTTAGAGACTCTTTCATTTAATCTTTGATCTATGACTGTTTATTGATTCCAAGCTTTGCTAGCATTCTCGTGCCATTTTTGCACAAATTGAGTGGTTTGTATAGTCTGATGCAAGGCCATTCCAGCAGTGGTAGCCATAGCAGTAATGGCTATTTATTCCTAAAATAGGTGCTATAAGCAGCCCAAGAAATCTTTTTGTTCTGTGGACACTGCCCTTCAAAACTCTTAAAAGTAGGGGCACCTGGGTGGCTCAGTCATTGGGCATCTGCCTTTGGCTCAGGTCATGATCCCAGGGTCCTGGGATTGAGCCCTGCATTGGGCTCCCTGCTTGGCAGGAAGCTTGCTTCTCCCTCTCCCACTCCCCCTGCTTGTGTTCCCTTTCCCCCTGTGTCTCTGTCAAATAAATAAAATCTTTAAAAACAAAAACAAAAAACTGTTCAAAGTACTTGCATATCTGGAGTGCTTTCCCAGACACGGTGGTCTTTCATTGCCAACCAAATGCCTATTCTTCTAGCTATGAGAATAACAGAATTGTCTGTGCAAATGTTCTCATTCATGCAGTTGACCATTTTACATTTGGGACACTTTATTTCTCTAGTGTTATGATCAAAAGTCATTTCTCAAATAACAAAAACATAGGGAACTCTAACATGTGCTCTTACTCATTCTTCTCTCATCAGGGAAAAGGTGAATGCATGATGATTGAACTGATAAATGTAAGAGCTGTTCCAGACTCTTAACTAGGTGATTTAAAGTGGTGGTGACCTTCCATAAATTCTTTTGTCTTTTATGACAATCAACAAAAGGGGATGGTGCCGAAAGTCCTTGCCCATGCCAGACCAGAGGTACATTTCCCCAAGCAGAGGTTTGTGGTAAGGCAAGGTGATTAGAAACTGCCTTTTTAAGTTCCAGTGAGAAGAGCAGTGTCTCCCAGTGCAAGTCGTGACTGCCATCCCCTTAGGGGACCAGTGACACACAATTCCATAGGAATCAATAAGGACACTTGGGTAAGAAGCTTGACAATCCTCCCACAGGGGGTGGATTCCCTTATGGGACCACATCTGTGTCAGTTTGCTTTTGGGACTAGGGGGTACTGCTTTGCTATAGCTAGCACCCTGATATTCATTGGCATGGAACCTTTTATTAGAAAGTAAATGTAATGGGGAGATGGAGAGGAGAAGGGTGTTGAGGGAAATTGGAAGGGGAGGTGAACCATGAGAGACTATGGACTCTGAAAAACAACCTGAGGGTTTTGAAGGGGCGGGAGGTGGGAGGTTGGGGGAACCAGGTGGAGGTATTAGGGAGGGCACGTATTGCATGGAGCACTGGGTATGGTGCAAAAACAATGAATACTGTTACACTGAAAAGAAATTTAAAAAAAAAAGAAAGAAAAATGTAACTGAACTGCAGTCAGACTATTATTTTTTAAGGATTTTATTTATTTATTTGACAGAGAGAGAGAGATATCACAAGTAGGCAGAGGCAGGCAGAGAGAGAGGGGGAAGCAGGCTCCCCGCTGAGCTGAACACCCAACATGGGGCTTGATCCCAGCACCCTGAGATCATGACCTGAGCC
The DNA here is from genome assembly GCF_010015895.1 of Lontra canadensis. Taxonomy (NCBI): domain Eukaryota; kingdom Metazoa; phylum Chordata; class Mammalia; order Carnivora; family Mustelidae; genus Lontra; species Lontra canadensis. The sequence continues at coordinate 15,576,944 of NW_022631039.1, read as the reverse complement.
AAAAGCAGAGGCTCAACCCACTGAGCCACCCAGGCACCTGCAGTCAAACTATTATTAACAGGAGAGGCCACCAACCATCTTTGATCATCAGGGATTAGAGAACTGGAGTGAGTGCTGATACATATTGGTCTATTTTGATATCCCAAGGTAAGATTAATGTTTGTGCCCTCCTCTTGGGGCAATGATGGCAATCTAGGATCCAATATTCCAGGTACCCATTTTGAGGCATTCAAATAAGTTGCTATTATATCTTCTCCACACTCTACTGGACGGAGTAGGGGAAGATTAGGTATATACGCCCAATAAATAGAGTTATCTATTTGTGCATAACATCCAGGAAGACTTATGGCTACCGTGATGAGGGCCAGCATAATACATCAGATGTAAGAAATAGCAGCAGTTTCCATACGCTGTAAAACATACACTGTACATAAAGAATCAGGTAACAAATTAAATGCAGGAGAAACATCTTGAAATAACATAGTAACTGCCATTAATTGTGACTTTTGTGCTGAGACCAGTAGTAGATAGGATTTTTGAGGTAAGACCATAATAACAGGGTTTGCCTTTGATAGAGCCATCAGAACAGTGAGTAGGTTCGTCTGTTCCTGGATTTTTAGAGGTAATTTTAGGAAGCACAAAAGCAGTGTGCTTTAGAAATGAAGTAATAGGTAAAGAGGGGTCATGAGAGGATGAGCTTCCAGTAAAAGCACTGAGGGCAATTTGCCAATTTAAATTATTCTGGAATGCTGTTTCAGTTTGTATTTTATTTAAAGGCAGAACAATAACCTTTGGATCGTATCCCTGTATTTGATGAGTTTCTGTTCTTCCCAACTGAATAATGCTCCCAAAACGGTCTATATAGGTAGTGAGTGTTTTAACAGTATTATTTGGAAGAAAAATCCATTCTATGATTAGTTCTTCCTGGATAATAAGCCAATATAATGAGCTTATGACTGAGACATCAGCTCCAGTATCAATGAGACCCCAAAATTCTTTTCCTTGTATTTTAACATGGCAGATCAGTTTATATAAATTTTCTCAATCAAATATGCCCCAGTTTTTCCAGTGCTTCCAAACCCAGTAGAGTTTCTTTCCATGTTTTTATTTATTTTTAATTTTTTTCAGTGTCCCAAGATTCATTGTTTATGCACTACACCCAGTGCTCCATGCAATATGTGCCCTCCTTAATACCCACCACCAGGCTCTCCCAACCCCTTTCCCCCCTTCCCTCCCAGTCCCTCAATTTGTTTCTCAGAGTCCATAGTCTCTCATGGTTCATCTCCCCCTCTGATTTCCCACAACTTATTCTCCTGTCCTTCACCCAATGTCCTCCCTGTTATTCCTTATGCTCCACAAGTAAGTGAAACTATATAATTGACTCTCTGCTTAATGTATTTCACTCGGCATAATCTCCTCCAGTCCCATCCATGTTGATTCAAAAGTTGAGTATTCATTCATCCTTTCTGATGGAGGCATAATACTCCATTGTATATATGGACCATATCTTCTTTATCCATTTGTCTTTTGAAGGGCATCTTTGATCTTTCCACAATTTGGCGACTATGGTCATTGCTGCTGTGAACACTGGGGTAGAGATGGCCCTTCTTTTCCCTACCTCTGTATCTTTGGGGTAAATACCCAGTAGCACAATTGCAGGGCCATAAGGTAGCTCTGTTTTTAATTTCTTAAGGAATCTACACACTGTTTTCCAAAGTGGCTGTACCAATTTGCATTCTCCCCAGCCATATAAGAGAGTTCCCCTTTCTCCACATCCTCTCCAATGCTTGTTTACTGTCTTATTAATTTGGGCCATTTTAATTGGTGTAAGGTAGTATCTCAATGTGGTTTTGATCTGAATTTCCCTGATGGCTGGTGATAATGAACATTTTTTCATGTGTCTGTTAGCCATTTGTATGTCTTCTTTGTAGAAGTGTCTGTTCATGTCTTCTGCCCATTTTTTGATGTGATTATCTGTTTGTTTGTTTTGAATGTTGAGTTTGAGGAGTTCTTTATAGATATTGGAGATCAGTTCTTTGTCTGTAGTGTCATTTGCGAATATATTCTCCCATTCCATGGGTCGCCTCTTTGTCTTTCCATGTTTTTAAATTGACCCTGGAAATAGGGTAAAAGTAGCAACTGGACAGTGCAGTCCCCTTTTTGGAAACAGTATGGAGCTACAGTAGTTATTGTCACTGTAATTTCACTGGTGTAATCCAAATCAATAATGCCAGTGTGGACTAATACTCCCTTTGAGGTGAGGCCAGCTCGTCCCAAAAGTAACCCAGTGGTTCCCTTTGGTAAAGGGCCAACAATTATTTGGAATTTTAGTGGGAAGCTTGGCAGGCATTAAGAGATGATCTTTGGGAATGGGGATATCTAATCCGGCACTACATAAATTTAAAATTATACCTTTGTCTGAAAGCTGGGTGCTAAGGGTGAATTGGCCCCCTTGTTTTGTGGAGTTGAAGGCTTGCCCCAAAGTAAGTTTCCCTGAAGGGGGATCCATCCTTGTGGAATTTGGAATGACATTGATTTGTCCAATGAATTCCTTCTTTACATTTAGGACAGAGATCTGGTGGCTCATGTCTTGCATTTCGCAGGGAGAATTTTCCTTGTTGCCTACATTGAGCTTTAGGATGCTGTGTCTGCCCACAGTTGAAACACTGTCCTTTAAATTTTCCTGTGGTCAGAGAAGCCATTGCTTGAGCTAACAAATCAGCTTTATAGGTCTCTGTTCCCACTCCTTGGCATAGCTTAATATGGTCTGTTAATGTTTCCTTGCCTTTAAAGGGTGCGATCAGTTTTTTACAATCAGCCTTGGCTTTTTCATATGCCAATAGCTGAAGAATTGTATCAGCATCTTTGAGATTAATTTATCTTTTAATACTTCTTGTAATCCTGCAATAAAATCAGTATAGGGTTCTTTAGGACCCTGTACCACTTTTTGAAAAGAAGAGCACTTCTCTCCTTGGGATTCTCTTCTCTTCCAGGCTCTCAAACAATAACCTTGGAGCTGCTCAATAGCTTGATCATTCATTAGTACTTGATCTTGCACCCAGGCCCATGGCCCAATGCCCATGAGCTGCTCCATGGAAACAGGAACATTATTAGCTGTGTTATGGGCAGCTGCTGTTTCTGCATGATCTTGCCACCATGTTAAATTTTAAAAACTCACTTGAAGATAAGACTGTTTTTGCTAGTAATAACCCATCAATCGGAATAAGTGGATTTTCTTCTCAGATGCCTTGAATGATTCCCATTGTATATGGGGAATTAACTCCATAGTTTTGTACTGCCTGTTTTAATTCCTTGAATAACTTGAAGGGAAATGGCTCATGCATGGCCTCATAGATACCATGAGGGTTGTTGGGATCATGTCCTGGAGTGACATGTTCTCTAACAGTAACTAGGAAATTAAAATGTAAGGCATCTAAGTCTCCTGCTTGCTTTGCTTCAGTGAGGCCTTTTTGAATGGCTGATGGCATGATTTTTCATCCTTTTCACTAAATGGCACCTTCTCGTAGGATGGTGGAGCCAATGGTGACAATGCCACTTGCCCTGGCACAGTAGCAATTCTTCCCTCCTTTTGTTCTGTTACTGGAGTTGGGGGGTGGGAAGGAAATTCCTCCTGTATATATTCCTTTATGATGACTTTAGTAATTTCCCTCCAGGATGGCATGTTCAGGTTCCTCTTTTTTAGTTTCTCCTGAAACTCATTATCACTTCACAAATCAGGAGTTTATGAGGGCTCCAGGCTCTCTGCTTCTGGGAACTCAGACCGAGTAGGGTGATATCACACACACACACACGCACACACCCTGCACACACATGTGCATACACAGGCACACGCACACAAACCCTGCCCCTTTCAGCTTACTCATCAAGCAAAGGGAAAGGAGGTCATGTGTTCTGGGTAACACTTAAGATGTTTCTGGGTCTGACTCTATTTAGTTTATTAACCACATTGATCTTCTAACATGGATGGGTAGCAATTCTTTGTTTGAAAAGCACTGTTTTAGACAACAGATCCTGTTTACTCTTTTAAAACTCTGTGGGTCAGTTTTCCTTGGACAATCTGGGCTTGTAGGTAATTTTGTCCCTTAGTGTGTTTCTGTGTTGAGTTACTGCCTTGAGTCACCAACAGTATGTGCTTTTTTACAGGTGTCTGCTGACATGGAAACATGGATGCGGTGGGGAGACATGTTTGTACAGCATTAGCACCGACTGCAGTGAAGGCAGCAGTAAGCTTTGTCAGTGGATATGAAGAGAAGATATGATATCTGTCTGCTTCTGTGAGCTCAGAACTGGGCTGCGTGACATCACACACACACACACACACACCCTCCTGCTTTGAGCTTACTCATCAAGGAAATGGAAATGAGTTAATACACTTAGAATATCACTTAGGCTGCTTCAGGGTATAAGTAACTGAAGACCAACTCCATTTGGCTTATTTTTTTTTAAAGATTTTATTTATTTATTTGACAGAGATCACAAGTAGGCAGAGAGGCAGGCAGAGAGAGAGAGAGGAAGAAGCAGGCTCCCTGCCTAGCAGAGAGCCTGATGCGGGACTCAATCCCAGGACCCTGAGATCATGACCTGAGCTGAAGGCAGAGGCTTAACTCACTGAGCCACCCAGGCGCCCCTTGGCTTATTTTTTTAAAAAGATTCATTTATTTGAGAGAGAGTTGGGGAGGGGCAGAGGGAGAGAGAATCCTGGAACAGCCCCTCGCTGAGAAAGTGCCTGATGTAGAACTCAATCTCAGGACCCCGAGGTCATGACCTGAGTTGAAAGCAAGAGTTGGCCTCTCAAATGATGAGCCTACTAGGTACCCCTCCATTTGGTTTAAATGGGAAAGACATTTGTTAACTCACAAGATACTCATTGAGAGGTAGAGCAGACTCCAATGCCCACAGTATCTTGGCATGGCCTTGGGATTTAAGCTCCTTGCACTACTTCTCATTCTCGTAAAGCTAGTTCCACTTATAGTTGCTTTAATTGATATATTTCTGAATCCACGTTGATGTTTCCTGTAGGTGTGCATTCAGTGACTTCATGCTCCTTGATCACTTTAAAAAAGTGACAGTTAAACTTCATCCTCCTCTTTTTTTTTTTTAAGGATTTTATTTATTTGACACAGAGAGAGAGATCACAAGTAGGCAGAGAGGCAGGCAGAGAGGCAGGCAGAGAGGGCGGAAGCAGGCTCCCCACTGAGCAGAGAGCCCAATATGGGGCTCGATCCCAGGACCCTTTGGCTCATGACCTGAGCCGAAGGCAGAGGCTTAACCCACTGAGCCACCCAGGTGCCCTAAACTTCTTCCTCTTCTTAGTAAATCGTGGTTTTTTACTTCCATTCTCTCTAGTAAGAGGCCGACTTGTCACTTCAACATCATCACAGTGTTCTGTTGGAATGTGTAGGCTTTTGTCAGGCAGTTGGGATTTCATCTGTTCTATCATTTCTTGCAAATTCTGAATCTGCTTGTCTTTTGCTGAAGGGAGCTGAGCATCTTCAGTACTCCTCTGCTCTGCTGGTGTTGAAGATGGTCCACTTTCTGCTTCTGCTCTTGTAAGGACTGAAGCAGTGCTACCTTCCCCTGCTCCTGGTTGTCAATGATCTGTTGCTCTTTTATTTCCCTCTCAAGGTCATCTCTTAACTCCTTGAGTTGAAAGACCTTACACTCTAGTTCTACAGTCTCGTCTAGGATTTTAGGTCAACCACAGGGACAGTGTGACTCTGTTGTTTCAGGTGCTCCAGGTCTTTGTTCACAGGAGGATTTTTGTCGGGCAACCAGGCTTTCATCTGTTCTATCATGTCTTGCAAATTCTGAATCTGCTCGTCTTTTACTGAAGGGAGCTGAGCGTGTTTAACATTCATCTCCTGTCAGTAGGAAGATGGTCTACTTTCTGCTTCTGCTCTTGTAAAGATTACAGCAGTCCTATCTTCCCCTGCTGCTGGTTGCCAATGATCTTCGGTTGTTCTTTTACTTCCTCCTCGAGATCCTCTTCTTTAAAATTTTATTTATGTATCAGAGAGAGAGAGAGAAAGAGAGAGAGAATAAGCAGGGGGAGTAGCAGGCAGAGAGAGAGGGAGAAGCAGGCTCCTTGCTGAGCAGGGACCCTGACACGGGGCTTGATCCCAGGACCCTGGTATCACAACCTGAACCAACAGCAGTTGCTTAACCTACGGAGCCACCCAGGCACCCCAAGATCATGTTTTAACTCCTTGAGTTGAAATACCTCACACTCGAGTTCAACGATCTTGACTAGGATTTTAGGGTCAACCGCAGGGACAGTGAGACTCTGTTGTCTTAGCCACTCCAGGTCTGCATTCACATGGGGATTTTTGTTTGTCCTGGATGGGGGACACATGTCTTTGTCCTCCATGGATGGCTGTAAAATGTCATTGCTTCTTAAGGTTCCGGTCGACTTACCGAATTCCTCCTGAAGCTCTGTCCTTTCTCTAAGTTCTTTGATGTACACGTCTTGCTCTCTGACGCATTGTGTCAATTGCTTCTGCTCCTCCAAGGCAGAGGACAGCAGTTCCTTCGTTTCTTGATGGTCGGACTCCATCTGCTCGATCCTCTTTTGGAGGTGTAGTATCTCCAGGTCTTTCTCTTAACCGAGTTGAACGAAAGGCGCATGCTCTACTGGTGACAATTCTTTGAGACTTCACTCAGACTTGTTTGTCTCTTCCAATAGCTTCTTTTTGGCCCCACACAGTTTTGCTAGTAACTCTCCTTTCCCTATTTTTAAAGCCCTCACAGCAATCTTGTTTTCCAGAGAATCCTCATTATTCCACAGAATAGATTCTTCCAGCTGATGTCTTACATCTTAGAGCTCCAAAAGCAACTTTTGGTGTTTTGCTCTGCAATCAGAAGCAACATTGATTAAACTGTCATTCAGCTGCTGCATCTCTGCAAGTTGTTGCTTCAACCTTCTGAACTCAGTTTCCCATTCTTGAAGGAAGTCATCTTTCATGTTCCCAGCAAAGTCTTGATTTTGCTGGTCTTCCACCCATTTTTGATACTCAATTAGTTGCTCGCAGTGCCTTTCATTGACGTCTGCCAGTTTCTCCTGATGGGCATTCTGCAATAGCACCATGCCAAGCTGATGTTGTCATCCATCCCCCTCATCCAGTGCTGTTCTATCCCTGGTGCTCTTCAGTTTCCAGACTGTATTTGAGTCTAATCTATTTGGTCCCTGAGATGACGACTGGGACAAATTCTTCTAGTATGTCACTTCTGCCTCCAGTGTTAGGATCTCATTTGGAGAGTCTGTTGCTGTCTTGCTCTGCCCAGTTGACATGAGCAAAGTCCATGTCATTGCCATGGAAAGTTCCTTTCCTCAGCACATTTTGGGTGAAATTGAAGGTGTGGCCCAGGAAAGAAGGCTCACTGCCATCCGCTCCCCCAGCAAATGGCCTAGGCCAAAGCCCTGGCCACCAACCCAGAGAGAAATCTTTGCAGGTCAAAAAACTGACCTGGCCCACTGTGGAAAAGCATCTAGCTTTTTCTTGTGGGAGCTTTAGTCCATTTGGTCCTTGTTCTGCCACAAACCGGACCTGTCTCCTTTCCTGTGAGTGAGTGTAGTTATACCTGTTCTTACTTGTTAACAGAGCGGGTGAGAGATCAAATCAGGGAATAGCTACAAAAGGCCTTTGTGTCATATCACTATCACCCAGCTTGCACATCTCTAAACTGTACTGAAGACACTGTCACGATGACCATAAAATCTTTGTGATTGTCAATACGGCAGACACAGGGGCTCTAGGGCTCACAATCCCAATGGCAGGGTCTTCCACACATGCGGAGGACATGTCTACAAGGGTTTCCTTTCTTTCTTTCTTTTTTTTTTTTTTTAAATCTTTGCTGTTTGTAACAGCAAAGGATAAGAAGCCAGGGACCCATCCTTCACCAGGGCCCTGGTGACATCAAGTACTTGGCTGGCAGTGGCAGCAGGCGCAAGCTGCTGGGGACAGGCACGAGACAGGTGGTTGCTGCATTCCCTCTGAATATATTTTTAACATTTTGAACCAGGCGGGCACCTTCACAAATGAAACATTTCGGGAAGGAAGAGGGCGAATGTTCATTTACCTTTGATCTCCAGAAGGTGGTCTCCATCCCAGCCCTAAATTTAGAACTTTACGATGACATTCTGTCTTCAGTAGAAATGCCTTTATCAGCTACCTGACAGAATGGACTTGAGGAAAATATTCTGAGAGAGACACAGAGACAAGCTATTGCTCAGTGAGGTCGGAAATCATCCCTGCACAGCCCGCCCCAGGAGAAGAGCAAGTGAGGCCTCTGCTGCTCTTCTTCGGGGTCAGTGATTTATGTGTGGACTCATGGGAGAAATAGGGACTTTCACATTCTCTTCCCTTTTTTTTCCTTTTGTTTCTTTTTAATTTAAAGCTTCTGCAACCAAAGTAAGTAGAATCTATTTAATGCTGTAATGGTAGAATTTATGATTTTATAAATAAAACGCCCTGTGGAGCACCTGGGTTGCTCAGTCAGTTAAGCGTCTGCCTTTGGCTCAGGTCAGGAACTCAGGGTCCTGAGATCAAGCCCCATATTGGGCTCCCTGCTCAGCTGGGAGCCTGCTTTTCCCTCTCCCTCTGCCCCTCCCACTCATGCTCTCCCTTGGAATAAATAAATAAAATCTCTAAAAATTAAAATGTCCCATGATTGATACATAGGAAAGACAAGTATTTTACATCAAAACATCAGATCTTATTGTTCCTCTTCGAAACATGCTTTTGCGTGGCCAAGTACAAACTACTTAGGACTCAGATAAAACTCAAAATGCAAGAGAGTGATGAAATAATATTTTCAAATCACAAAATGGGGCCAATAAATGTCGAAGCAAATAAATAAATAAAGGCCATTACATCTGACCCTGTTTCCTTCATCTCCATCCTCTGTGGGTAAAAGCCTCTATGGTTATAAAATGGCCTCACAGTCTGCAGGAGGGGAAGGCACAAGCAAATGTTGCTGAATAAATGGACTTGTTTAGCTCCAGGGTGGGGAGCTGGGGCAAAGGAGACAGGAAATATAAAAGAGGGGGAAAGGAAGATAACATCTGTGTTCTAAAGTCCTGTTGCTTAAAGTAGAACTATCTTAAGAACGAAATTTGAGTAGCATTTAGAAATGTACTGCAATGTGATACAGGAGTTCTATGTGTATTGATTCTCCTAATAAATAATTTGAGCTTGTACTTTACAGGTTATCTTGCATTTTGTTTCTAGGAAATCATTTTTATTTTATGTTATAGAATATTGTCCACAACAGACTGGATATTGAAACAAAAACTAAAAAGATGCTCACCACACCCTATGTGGGAAGCACTCTCCTAGTGGGCTGCAGTGTGGAGATACCAGCCCAGGCAGGGGAAGAAGGAAGGCAGGCCACTGACACGCTGCCTGGGGCACCCAACTCCCATGGCTCCAAGGTGGGTCCCTGCCTCTGGTTAGAAAAGCTGCCTCAGGAGCCCAGGAGGGAGGCTTCAGGCCTCTTAGGCAGGCCTGGCACCATCTTCCTAATGCCTTAGTTCACCCTCATCTCAAAGTAAGGTCCATGTCCTTATTGTCAGGGACCACCACTTTAAACTGTCTTTGCATTTCTTTTTTTTTAATATTTTATTTATTTATTTGACACACACAGAGAGAGATCACAAGGAGAGAGAGAGGCAGGCCGAAAGAGAGGGAGAAGCAGGCTCCCCACTGAGCAGAGAGCACGATGTGGGGCCCAATCCCAGGATCCTGAGATCATGACCCAAGCCGAAGGCAGAGGCTTAACCCACTGGGCCACCCAGGCGCCCCGTGTCTTTGCATTTCTTACAGCATCTACCCATAGGCTCCATCTTTAGGGCCAGGATTCCCTGCATGCCCAAGCACTTGGGGTCATTTGGCTAATTTCTCAATGTGATTGGGAATGAATCACCCTCCCCTCTCAAATCCTTCCACTGCTTGCTAGAAGCTGCAGAGCTTAATAGTGTTACTATCATTTTACTAAGGTCGAGAAAATAATTCCTTACTTAACAGTTCACAGTAAAACATAAATGGCTCTTAAACATATAAAATGATTTTGAACTTTACCCCCAAAATGAGAGGAATATAAAATAAAGTTACCATAAGGTACCATATTTCACACATCAGATTAACAACACTGAAAAGGTTCCTAATATACTGTGTTGGTAAGGATGTTGGGAAATGAGCACTTTCATATGCCACTGGAGAGAGTGAACACTGGAACTCTCTCTTTTGAAGAAGGAATCCCTAAATGCTTAGGCCTCTGGGATGATGAGGGGACACTGGGAGGGAGGGATCACTTGCATCTGTGAATTTCGGTTGTCTTCCTCTCCCTCTCCTTAGACAGTCTTACAAAATGCTAGATGGAAGGGTCCTGCCAGTATCCAAGGCTTACTGCAGACTTGGAAGGGAGGAAAGGAGGCAGGGGAGGCAAGGTCAGTAGGTTCTAGCCGAGTTCTCAGGAACCAGGTCAAGGAGGACAATCAGCTACCTCCAGTGGTCAACAGAGGCACATTTCATGCTCCACTACAAATCTCAGCAGCAGACTCAGCCATCTATCTTGGTGCTCACAGACACGGCCCCTCATCTGCCTCCCCGCAACCCCAGCAGCCATTTCTTCTCTCTCTTTGCTCATGTGCCTAACTCCTTTCCCAGGACTCCACAGAGCACAGAACCTCACCTCATACCTCTCCTGGAAGACCTGCCACCATTTATTCCCTCAGCAAACTCACTGGCAAGAGACAGTCAGACAACTCTGTTCAACTACAAGTTCTGTGTCCATAGAAAAGGAGATCCAGGATTGTTTGCTAATAATTTTTCCTAAAACTCATGAATGAGTAAGCACTTCCCCTGGCTCTGAATCACATACCAGTCCTTCCACATCCCTTAAGCAGGTCATAGTGGGAAAACCAGGAACCAATAAACACAACAGCTACAACCTAGAAAATGCTGCAATAGCCTAAACTCTGATCTATACAACCTGGAAAATGCTGTGGTTGCCTAAACTCTCCCCAGTCTACTGTACAATAAACCAAAGTTTTAGTGTTCTAAGCCAGGGAACTGAAGCCCAGATTAACACTGAAGGTCTTCTGGCAGCTAGGAGTGGACCTCAGGATAAGGAGAAATAGCAGAAGGAGACTGGATACCTAGAAGCATGCCAAGTTATTGCGGGCCTGGAGCCTGCTCTGCCCCTCATCGGATATCTTGTGAATTAATAAATGTCCTTAACATTTATACCAAATGGAGGGGCACCTGGGTGGTTCAGTCTGCCAACTCTTCGTTTAGGTCCTGGAATCGAGCCCCATGTTGGACTCTGCTTATTGGAGTCTGCTTCAGGATTCTCTCTCTCCCTCTGGCCCTTACCCCGCCCCCGTTCACTCTCTAAATAAATATTTTTAAACAAAGGAATAAACTGAGGGAAGAAGGCAAGACGGTGCACTGGTAGAGGACCTCATTTCATCTGGTCCCTTGAATTTAACTAGATAACTATCAAATCATTCTGAACACCTATGAATTCAACCTGGGACAAAAGGAAAGAACTGTTGGAATTGTACAGATAGAAAAGTGACCACTTTTTGCAATGTAGGAGGTGCAGAGAAATGAATCTGCAGGGATATGTGGGAAGATCCTCTGTGCAGAGAGGGAGCCTGTGGAAGCCGGCCACAGGAAGGTGAGGTAGCCCTAAAGCATAAAATCAGAACCTTTAGAAATCTGTTCCAGTGAGAGCCATCCTTGCCCAGGCAGTGAGGTGGGGCAAAATCCAAGGTGGGACAGTGTGGTGTCAGGACCCCGGGGTCACAGAAGCATGGGGTGTCTGAGCCGGCAGAGTTCCCAGGCATTGGAGTGGGGAAATTGGATAGGGTCGGGGAGCAGAGGAGGGAGTTCTTGACAAGGTTTGCCATAATCCACAAACCGTGGCTAGGTTGGGCAGTAGCTGTTGTGGGCGTGCCCTGCATAGGACAGAAAGAGCGGTGACCTCTGCCTTCTCCCAGGAGGACTGGGGCAGGCACGAGCCACAGGAGACTGCAGAGTCTGGCACACACAAAAGTGAAGGTTGCTTATCCCTAACGGTTTACTGAAAAGAGTGGACCGAGATCTTTCAGCTCTGGGGCTGGAAATCAGGGCACAGGCATTTTTATTTTCATCCTATAAAGTGGCCCACAAAGCCTTCAGGGAACAAGAGTGGCACAGAGCAACCAGAAGCCGTTTACACTGAGCCTGGCCCCCTGGCAAGGGGCGGCACAACTCCCCCCAGGCAGAGATACCTGAGAATCGCACAGCAGGCCCTTTCCCCAGAAAACACCTGGAAGAACAGGTGAACCCCCAAGTTTGGGAGCACACAGGAGTGCAAAGTTCCAACACTAGGGGAAAACAGTAAATAGAATTCAAGGGTTTTTTCATGATTTATCTTTCAGTCTAAACTTTTTCCTTTCCATTTTTTTCTTTTTTCCATTCCAATTAGTTTCTTATCAACCCTTTTTTTTTCAACTCTTCTGTCTTTTTAAATTTTCATTTTCTATATTTACATTTAGATATCTTCTTCATTTTTAGCTTCCTTTCACTGTATTCAGTGTTATGTTTGTATATATGTAACTTTGGTGATTTTACACTTTTGGGATTTGGTGGGGTGTTTTTGTTTGTTTGTTTTTTGTCAGAGAAAGAGAGAGAGAGAACACATGCACAAGCAGAGAGAGAAGCAGGCTCCCTGCAGAGCAATGAGCCCGATGCGGGACTCGATCCTAGGACCCTGGGATCATGGCCTGAGCCGAAGGCAGCAGCTTAACTGACTGAGCCACCCAGGCGTCCCAGATTTGGTGTCTTTTAACAACCCAGTACCTCCCGGAGGTTTGACCACCTGGGAGTTTATATTCTCTTTTCACCACCCCCATCCCCACATTTACTTTTTCTTTAGTTTTTGGTTTCTGACCTCTTTGAATTGCACTAGTGTGTATTTTGCTTGGGTCATGGTTGACATTTTTTTATTTTCCTCTCTTGTTCATCGATTCTTCTCTGGGCAAAATGAGTAGGAGGATGAATTCACAACAAAAGAAAGAACCAGAGGAAATACTCTCTGCCACAGATCTAATCCATAAGTAAAATGTCAAAGCTGGAATTTGGAATAACGATTATAAGGTTACTAGCTGGGCTTGAAAAAAGCATAAAGACACTAGAAAGATCTCTTAGTGCAGAAATAACATGTAATCAGGCTGAAATTAAAAATGCTTTAACTGAGATGCAGTCTAAAATGGATGCTCTAACAGCTGCAGTACATGAGGCAGAAGAGAGAGGAAATGACGTAGAAGACAAGTGGATGGAAAGGAAGGAAGCTGAGGACAAGAGAGAAAAGCAATTAATGGACCATGAGGGGAGACTTCAAGAAATCAGCAAAACCAAACGTGAAACAATGTTAGAATTGTGGTCCCTGAGGAGATAGAGAGATACACACACAGAATATATTTAAACAAATCATAGCTGGAAACTTCCCTCATCTGGGGAAGGATGCAGGCATACCAGTTCAAGACCTAGAGAGGACCCCTTTCAAAATCAATGAAAATAGATCAACACCGCAACACATAGTAGTGAAGCCTGCAAATTTTCAGAGACAAAGAGAAAATCCTGAAAGCATCTCAAGACAAAAGGTTCCTAACCTACAGGTGTGGCAACATTAGGCTGGCAGCAGACCTATCCACAGAGAACTGGGAAGCCAGAAAGGGCTGGCAGATATCTTTGGGGTACTAAATGAGAAAAAAATACAGCAAAGAATACTTTATCCAGCAAGGCTGTCATTCAGAATGGAAAGAGAGATAAAGGGCTTTCTGGACAAAGAGAAACTGAATGCCAGCCCTGTAAAAAAATATTAGAGGGGATCTTCGAAGCGAGGAGAGAGCCCAAAAGTAAGAGCGACTGGGAAGAAACAGAGACAATCTACAGACACACAGACTTTAGAGGTAATACAATGGCACTCAATTCATATCTCTCAGTAGTTATTCTGAATGTAAATGGGGTAAATGCTCCAATCAAAAGACACAGGGTGGGACATCTGGGGGGCTCAGTCAGTTAAGCTGCTGCCTTCAGCTCAGGTCATGATCCCAGGGTCCTGGGATCAAGTCCCCCATCAGACTCCTTGCTTGGCAGGAAGCCTGCTTCTCTCTGCCTCTGCCTGCCACTCTGCCTGCTTGTGCACTCGCTATCTCTCTCTCTCTCTCTGACAAATTAATTAATTAATTAATTAATTAATTAATTTTTTAAAAAGACACAGGGTATCAGACTGGATATGCTATCTACAAGAGACTCATTTTAAACCTAAAGACATCTCCAGATTGAAAGTGAGGGGGTAGAGATCTATTTGTCAGGATAATAAACCTCAAAAGAAAGCTGGGGTAGCAATCCTCATATCAGACAAATTAGATTTTAAACCAAAGACTGTAGTAAGGGATGAAGAAGGATGCTATAGCATGCTTAAAGGGTCTATACCCAACAAAAAGTTCTAAGAATTACAAATATTTGTGCTCCTACCTTGGGAGTAGCCAATTAATTAAGCCAATTAATAACCAAATTAAAGAAACACTTTGATAATAATACAATAATCATAGGGGACTTCAACATCCCACTCAGAATGGACAGATCATCTAAGCAGAGGGTCAACAAGAAAACAAGGGCTCTGAATGACACACTGGATCAGAGGGACTTAACAGATATATACCTACAGAGTATTCTATCCTAAAGCCACAGAATACACATTCTTCTCCAGTGCACATGGAACGTTCTCCAGAATAGATCACATACTGAGTCATAAATTGGGTCTCAACTGATACCAAAAGACTTGGATTATTCCCTGCATATTTTCAGACCACAATGCTTTGAAACTGGAACTTGATCACAAGACGACATTTGGAAGAAACTCAAAGACTTGGAGACTAAAGAGCATCCTACTGAAGAATGAATGGCTCAGCTAGGAATTTAAGGAAGAATGTTAAAAATTCATGGAAATGAATGAAAATGAAAACACAGGTGTTCAAAACCTTTGGGATATAGCAAAGGTGGTCCTAAGAGGAAAGTACATAGCAATGCAAAACTTTATCAAAAAATAAGAAGGGCACCTGGGTGGCTCAGTGGGTTAAGCCTCTGCCTTCGACTTAGGTCATGATCTCAGGGTCCTGGGATCGAGTCCTGCATCGGGCTCTCTGCTTGGCAGGGAGCCTGCTTCCTCCTCCTCTCTCTCTCTTTGCCTGCCTCTCTGCCCACTTGTGATCTCTTCTGTCAAATAAATAAATAAAATATTTAAAAAAAAATAAGAAAAGTCTCAAATACACAAGCTATCCTAACACCTAAAGGAGCTGGGAAAAGAGGAGCAAATAAAGCCTAACCCAAGCAGAAGAGAAATTGCAAAGATTAGAGCAGAAATCAATGAAATAGAAACCAGAAGTACAGTAGAACAGATCAATGAAACTAGGAGCTGGTTTTGAAATTAATAAGATTGAAGAACCCCCAGCCAGACTTATCCAAAAGAAAGGGGAAAGGACCCAGAATAATATCATGAATGAAAGAGGAGAGGTCACGACCAACACCAAGGAAATACAAACAATTTTAAGAACATATTATGAGCAACTACATGACAACAAATTAGGTAATCCAGAAGAAACAGATGCATTCCTGGAAACTTACGAACTACCAAAATTGAATAGGGAAGAAATAGAAAATCTGAACAGACCCATAACCAGCAAGGAAACTGAAGCAGTGATCAAAAATCTCCCAGCACACAAGAGTCTAGGGCCAGATGGCTTCCCAGGGGAATTCTACCAAACATTTAAAGAAAAACTAACACTTATTCTTCTGAGGGTGTTTCAAAAAACAGAAGTGGAAGGAATACTTTCCTGCTTGTTCTGTAAGGCCAGCATGACCTTGATCCCCAAACCAGACCAAGACCCCACGGAAGTAACGTTGAAAGGACTACTCACCACAACCAAGTGGGATTTATTCCTGGGATGTACAGGTGGTTCAACATTCACAAATCAAATCAACATAACACATCACATTAATAAAAGAAAGGTCAAGAGCCATATGATCTTCTCACTTGATGCAGAAAAAGCATTGGACAATATGCAGCATCCTTTCTGGATTAAAATTCACAGTGTAGGGATAGAGGGAACATACCTCAACAACATAAAAGCCATCTATGAAAAGCCCACAGTGAGTATCATTCTCAGTGGGGAAAAACTGAGAGCTTTTCCCCTAAGGTCAGGAACATGACAGGGATGCCCACTCTCACCATATTTGTTCAACTAGAAGTCCTAGTCTCAGCAATCAGACAACAAAAAGAAATAAAAGGTATTCGAATGGGCAAAGAAGTCAAACTCACTCTTTGCAGATGACATGATGCTTTATGGGGAAAACCCAAAAGACACTAGGCCAGCACTTCGATATATCCCCACCCTGTGACTAAGCAATCCCACTAAGCAAGTTCAGGAGAAATTTAAGATTTCTGTAAGAAAGTTTGTTGTAGCTTATTCACAATGACCAAAAACTTGGATACAATGAAATGTCTAATCATCAGATGAACAGATCAATAAATCGTGGTACATGCAAACTACATATGAAGAAGCAAACTATCTTTACACTGACAAAGACTTTCTCCTTGACCAAACTCTAGCCAATGTCCACTGTGCCCTCTTCTCAACTAGGCCTCAACCTTGACTTATCACACACAGACTTCACCAAACACTAACTCTGCAGGGAGCCTGCTTCCCTTTCCCTCTCTGCCTGCTTCTCTGCCTACTTGTGATCTCTGTCTGTCAAGTAAATAAATAATCTTTAAGAAAAAAAAAAACATAACTAATGAGAATTTGTACTGGTCATGCAAGCATGCTTAAAGATCACCTTGAGAAAAACATGTACTAGCAGCAGGCCTCTGGTGGAGAGGATGATATACATCCTTGAAGCTGAGCCACTGGGGATGCCAGGCCCACTCAGGGTAGGACACCTCGGGGTTTCCTTTTTCGTTGCCTCCCCAGCCTCAAAGAAAGTCTGCTGTTAGAATAATCCCTTTAAGTGCACTTGCTCAACTACAAATTCCCTGCTCCTTGACCAGTCACCCCCTACTCTTCTTTTTGTTTACCTGTAAGACTTGTGATCAATGCTTGACTCACATTCCTTCTTGTTTACTCACAAGACCTATGACTATTATATATACTTCTTCTCCTTTGTTGGTTGTTATCTTGTATCTCATAAATACAGCCCTTCTAGCTGTCGTCCCGGCTCCCTCTCTCTTACAGCTGACGTGTTTGTGCCTCATTCTTCTCCTGTACACCGCAAAGAAAGACACACACAGCAGGGTCACCGGAAGAGAGATGGACACCGAGATGCTCAGATCCCCACGCAGGGAAACAGGGACCCAGAGACAGAACAGAGCCGAGGCCTGAGAAGAAAGTGGGGAGGGAGGGTTTGGAGGAGCAAAAGAGTATCCCAGTCTCCCTAGGAGATCCACATTCTTAGTTTGGTGTTCTTTCTACTCAACTACTTCCCTGATAGAGAAATGACATAAGAAAAAAATGTCCCTCTGGAAGAAACCTGTGCCAAAATTCTGGAGGGCCAGATAAGCAGGAATTTCTTGGAATTTCTTGCATTTGTAGCAATTCTAAGAATAACCATTGCAGGGGCACCTGGGTGGCTCAGTGGGTTAAAGCCTCTGCCTTCGGCTGGGGTCATGATCTCAGGGTCCTGGGGTTGAGCCCCGCATCGGGCTCTCTGCTCAGTGGGGAGCCTGCTTCCCTTCCTCTCTCTCTGCTTGCCTCTCTGCCTACTTGTAATCTCTGTCACATAAATAGATAAAATCTTTTTTTAAAAAAAAAAAAGAATAACCGTTGTGGCACTCACAATAATGCATATTTGATTTCCCCCACGCTCGCCCTCACAGAGTATAATGTTTCTATACAGTTAGTTTTTTTGTGGTTCCTTTGTTTCAAATACTTTCTTGCTGTCCCTGTTAAGAGTTTATCTTTGAATTATCATAGTGGCAATGATGAGCGAAATGTCAACCTAGAGAGTCCAAATGAGTTGCTCCCGTCACTCAGCAATGCCATGGCTATAGCCCATTACCCTAGTGGTTCTCCACCAGACAGGGCACTTCCCTGACAGCGGCCCTTTGGAAATGTGGAAAGTGCCTGGGGCTGTCATAGTGACCAAGGGAGCACCACTGACATCTGGAGGAGCCAACTGCACAAGCCACCTGCAACGTTCACAATTTCTCCAGCCCCAGATGCCTCTCGTGACCCACTAAGAAATACCACATAAGGCCCAATGAAGCCACACAGAGATGTTCTGGGGGAACTGAGGCTGGGCTCAAGGGTTATTTACACCCAGCGAAGATCATCAATTAAAAAAAAAACTGGGGTGCCTGGGTGGCTCAGTGGGTTAAGTCTCTGCCTTCGGCTCAGGTCATGGTCTCAAGGTCCTGGGATTGAGCCCCATATCAGGCTTTTCACTTGGCGGGAAGCCTGCTTCCCCGTCTCTCTCTGCCTGCCTCTCTGCCTACTTGTGATCTCTCTCTCTGTGTCAAATAATAAATAAAATCTTAAAAAAAAAGAAAGAAAGAAATATGGGGCTATCTCATAATATCCCTGAGGAAGAATTAAACTGTGGTCTTGAGAGGGATAGAAATTAAGAACAAGAAAAACAGAAGCCATGAGATTCTCTTGCTCTCAAATATTATATACATATATATGTGCATATAAAAATATATATACACACTCTGTAAATTTTAGTTGTTAGATATATAAATGACATACCTATTTTTACATATCTATGTCTCCTAATTCCTCTGTCTCCTGCCACAATCTGTCAAATCACCTTTTCTCTATACATCAGCTTCACCCTTTTCTTGTGTAAGTCAGAATTCTTGCTTCACAGAAACTGATTCTGACTGAATTTAAAAGAAAAAGAATTTATTGAAAGGCTATTAGGAAGGCAAAAGAACAAGACAAAACATGAAAAAAATAACAGGCATAAAGCGAAGCTAGAGGGGCGCCTGGGTGGCTCAGTGGGTTAAGCCTCTGCCTTCAGCTCAGGTCATGATCTCAGGGTCCTGGGATCGAGCCCCGTGTCGGGCTCTCTGCTCAGCGGGGAGCCTGCTTCCTCCTCTCTCTCTCTCTCTGCCTGCCTCTCTGCCTACTTGTGATATCTCTCTCTGTCAAATAAATAAATAAAATGTTTAAAAAAAAGAGAGAGAAGCTAGAGAGCCAGAGACCACCAACATTCCACTGCACACCGAGCCCGGTAAGGACGCCACTGCTGCCGCTCCTGCGAACCCACCGTCTCAGCTTGTCCACCCTCCCCACCTGCTGGCACCAGACGCCACATGCACAGTCTCTATGTCACCTGTAGCAAGCTTGTGAGCTTCTGTTATGGAAATTTACAATTGTATATAATACACACACATACTACATGCACACAAGCACACAAACATGATACAAACATAGAGATAGATACACATACACACACCCAAGGAGAGAAAATGGTATAAGGAACTCCCATCACTAATTTAAATAATTCTCAACACCCTGCCCATCCCCATAGCCCCCATAACATTTTGAAGCAAATATCTTTTTTTTTTTTTTAAGATTTTATCTGTCTATTTGACAGAGAGAGATCACAAGTAGGCAGAGAGGCAGGCAGAGAGAGAGGAGGAAGCAGGCTCCCCACCAAGCAGAGAGCCTGACGTGGGACTTGATCCCAGGACTCTGGGATCATGACCTGAGCCAAAGGCAGAGGCTTTAACCCACTGAGCCACCCAGGCGCCCCTTGAAACAAATATCTTCATCCTATCATTTGACCCACAGCTACTTCAACATGTGTCTCCAGAACAGGGTTTCCCAACCTTGGCATTCCCCACATCTTGGGCCCCATCGTTCTTTGCTGGGGGCCCTGTCCTGAGCTTACTATGATGCTTAGCAGCACCCCTGGTCTCCACACACCAGATGCGGAGAGTGTCTTCCTCACTCCTGTTCCTGACCACCGAATATGTCCTAGACGTTGCCAAACATCTCCCAGGGAAAAAACTGCCCTTGATGGACACACACATAGATATACCCACTAAACTATCCTCACTCTTTAAACATTTCAAAATAATTTCTCAATATCATGTCAAGTCACAGTTCAAATTGATCTGATTACCTCATAAATATTTTGACTCTCTGTATTTGTTAAATCGTGAGTGAGAATAAGACCCATACCTTGCCATTGGTTAACAGGTCTCACAAGCCTCTTTTAATTACAGTCCTCACTTTCTCCCTTCTCTTTCTTTAGCCTTGCAATTTTTTCCTAAGACATCAGGTCCTGTAAGGGTGCCTGGGTGGCTCAGTTTGGCTAAGCGTCCGACTCTTGTTATCAGCTCAGGTCCTGATCTCAGGGTCCTGGGAACCAGCCTCTTGTTGGGCTCCCTGCTCATCAGGGAGCCTGCTTCTCCCTCTCCCTCTGCTGTTCCCCCTGCTTATGCTCTCTGGCTCGATCTGATAAATACATAAAATTTATAAACAAAAGAAAACAAAAGAAAAAACTCCATAACTTTTTTAAAATTTTTAAATTTATTTTATTTTTTAAAGATTTAATTTATTTATTTGACAGAGAGATCACAAGTAGGCAGAGAGGCAGGCAGAGAGAGCAGAGGAAACAGGCTCTGTGCTGAGCAGAGAGCCCAATGCGAAGCTCAATCCCAGGACCCTGGGATCATAACCTGAGCCAAAGGCAGAGGCTTTAACCCACTGAGCCACCCAGGGACCCCAATCCATCACTTTCTGACAAGAGCTAAGGGTGTAACACATTACAGCAAACATGTAGATCATGATATCCCAGACCCTGAAGGGCAGAGCCCTGCTAAATGTCATCGAACGTTAGTTTATGGGTTCTCCCAATCTCGCTGAATGGTTTTTCAGATAATGGAAAGCCCAGTGCCGAAAAAGCTGTCCTGAAATGCATCTAGATGGTAAACATGCTTGGTCCGTGTACCCTGGGGCCTATCCCAGAGGGCTCTGACTCGGTGAGTCTAGAGTAGGACATAAGCATCTGTCTCTTCTTTAAAAAATCCCCACAGGGGGCACCTGGGTGGCTCAGTGGGTTACGGCCTCTGCCTTTGGCTCAGGTCATGATCCCAGGGTCCTGGGATGGAGCCCTGCATAGGGCTCTCTGCTCAGCAGGGAGCCTGCTTCCCCCCTCTCTCTGCCTGCCTCTCTGCCTACTTGTGATCTCTCACTGTCAAATGAACAAAATCTTAAAAAAAAAAAGAAAGAAAGAAAGAAAACAAACAAAAGTCCTTCATGCTTTTCTGGTTTGCACTGGGTTGGGTACAACTATTTAGTCTCTGCAATTCCAAACCCAAACTTCCCCTACAATGTTTAGGCTGCAGACACAGGAAGGCATTGGAAACTGAGACAGAGAAGAGCAGAGAAATTATAAAAACTACCCCAGAGAAAACCTGCTGCAGCGCGAGGCTGGCTCCCAGGGTGGGCTGTGACGGAGGTGGTGGGAGCGAGGCAGGGAAGGTGTAGCCACAGAGGGGGCGGTAGCTCGGGAAGCGCTGGTCCCGTGGCCTTACAGACCCCCAGTGGCCTCCTGGGCCTCACCTCCCGGCGCTGCTAGCGACTCTGAGCCTGGCGAAGAAGAGCGGTCCGGGCTGCAGGTGGACTGTATGGTGTGTGGGGACATGTCGAGCGGGGAGCACTACAGCGTCTTCCCCTGCAAGGCCTGCAAGAGCTTCTTCAAGGGGAGCATCCACAGCAACCGCAGCTACACCTGCTGGTCCAACCGTCACTGCCAGATGGACCAGCATCACCTGTGCTAATGCTGCCTCCCGAAAAGGTGCTTCAGGGTGGGAATGAGGAAGGAGGCGGTGCAGCGCCGCATCCCGCACTCGCTGCCCGGCGCCTTGGCTGCCTCCTAGGGCAGCGCCCCCCTGGCTCAGCGCTGGCGGCGGCGGGGCGGAGACCACTTCCCGGGGCAGCCAGTGTCGGAGCTGATTGCAGCTGCTACAAGCCAAGCCCTACCCGGCTGCGTCCAGGAGCTTCTGTGCAGAGCGTTTGGCGCTGCTGGCGGCGGGGCGGGGCTGGGCACCGACAAACGTGCGCGAGCTGGCGGCGCCGCTGCTCTTCAGCACCGTGGAGTGGGCGCGCCACGCCCCCTTCTTCCCGGAGCTGCCTGTGGCGGGCCAGTGGCGCTGCTGCGCCTCGGCTGGAGCGAGCTCTTCCAGCTGATCACTGCGCAGGCGGCACTGCCCCTGCCCAGGGCGCAGCTCCTGGCCGCCGCCCACCTGCACGCACACGTGGAAAGCTGCAGGAGAAGGCGCAGGTGGCCCTCACGGAGTATGTGCGGGCCCAGTACCATCCCAGCCCCAGCGCTTTGGGCGTCTGCTGCTTCGGCTCTGTGGGCCCTCCCAGCCTCCCTCATCTCCCAGCTGTTCTTCATGCGCCTGGTGGGCAACACGCCCACGAAGCTGCTGATCCGACCCACGCTGCAGTCAGCAAGTACCTTCAATGGGCCCTATGGCTCTGGCCAGTGACTTCCCCGGCGGGCCACGCCAGGGCTGGGTCAGCACACCTTGAGGGACGCGGATGCTTCGGCCTCCCATGGGGCTCCCAAGCGGAGGACCTTGGCTTCTCTCCTCAGACTCCTTTTTTTTTTTTTTTAAAGACTGTGAAACGTTTGTCTCCTCTATTTCTTTCTTTAAATGATCACGAAACCAAAGAGAGTGTCAGGCTCCAGCCTCGGCCTCCCCAGAACTCCTGGCCAGAATAGAGGACCAGGGACCAAGGGGCCCATTCCTGGGACAGCCTGGCGCTCAGCACCCCCAAGCATTAACTTTTGGGGCCGGTGGGGTTGGCTTCCCTCAGGGGACGGCCTGGCATCTGGCCTAGAGGGGCCAGCAGAGTAATGCGTCAGGCAGATTGTCTGGATACGGAATCCATGTTGGACACTATATGATGAATGAATCAAGGCCTATAATAAAGATGTTTCCTACGTGAAAACAAAAACAAAACAGAATAAAACACCTATCCCATAGAGAGTCAAGAAAAGCCAAGCTCTATTTATACTATTTCTCTGTCCTTATTCTGTGTCTCAGTTACTCTATAGTCAATTTACTTTAAGCAAGCTCGCACACACGGTTACCAAAAAATAATAAATCAATTTATCAGGAAATTTTAAATACACCTAATTGGGACATGGTACTGAAAAACATTTTATTTCCCTCTTGTCATTTCAATGGCACTGCAGACTCTCTGGACAAATAACTGTCCATTTGAGAAAAATTATTTCTAATTCAACAGTGTGACACATGTGGTCAATAGCATCTGAAAGCTGGAGAAGAAATGAAGTTGCATGGAGTCAATTTATGTTCACAAATGTCACCACAGACAGCCTCCACATCTTCAAAACTTATCTATGTATTTAGTTACTTCTTGAACTAACCACCACTGACACCTATTACATGACAGACATGGCGCTAAGTGTTTTATTAATGTTAAATATCATTTCATCACCCCTGCTCTAACTGAACACATTCCCACATCTGCTTTAATTTCTTAGCCTCCTGGTCTCAGCTTAAACATTACTCAGGAAATTACAAACTCTAATGCACCCTGTATTTCTCAGCACTCAATGCAAAACAGTAATGATGAATTTCACAGGTTGTTATTTCCTTCCTGTCTTTTCCAGCCAGGTGGTGAGTCCCTCACACATCCTGTCAGTCCTATTTATCATGTGTTCCAATCACTGATAACCACAAACCACCCAAAAGGAAGGCCATTCCCCCTACACACACACACACACACACACACACACACACCCCTGACTGGTCTGATCTCAGGTGCACGGTGGGGATCCTGACAACCCCTAGTGGAATGTAAGCTACTCAAGAGGGAGAACGGAACTCCTCCATCAACACTACACTTACTGGCTTCACGTCGGTCTTTTAGCAGGACTTGAGCCCCAACAAGGCTGAAACCCCGTCTGCCTGGTTCAGGCCACATTTCCACCCCACTTTCTCCAGGCCCCGCGCATAATTAGAAGCTCCATAAATGAAGCCCCATTCTGGGCTCTTCACAGCTGCGAAACGAGGGGTGTATGAGCTGACAGGGACCTTTTGACAAACCAGTGTATTCCTGAGACACAGGCCCTCCTCCCAGCGAGGCCCCAGCCCCCCGGAGACCCAGGCCCTGACACCATGCCCTACAGGTACCTCCGTGCAGAGAAGCATCTTCTCAAGGGCCGCTCACTCCCTCGTCCTCTGCGTCGACTTTGAGGAGGAAGTACAGGAGGTGAAAAGGGGCGTCCTCAGACCAGGGGCCATGGCTCTGGAGGTTCTGAGGGGCTGCGTCCACCGGGGCAAGGCTGCGGGATCCCAAGACACCAGGCAAGAAGCAGGCCTCAGAGAAGGTTGCAAAATGGGAGTTGCTTCTCCCCAGGCTCAGCTGAGGCATCTTGGTGACCCGCCCCCGTCAGCCGTCCTGCAATGAGCGTCCTTCTCGCTCATTGGCCCTGTGCCCACCCGCTGATTGGACAGTTTCCCCGCTCCCTCGGCCTTCGCAAAGCATCACGGGATAGCTGTTTGGGCCCCGCCCACACAACCCTGGGCACACACTCTCTCTCCCATTCCCACCTGGTAGGCCCTCGGTCACACCACCGTCCTCCTTCTCTGCTGCTGCTGTTTGCTGAGTTTGGCCTCTCTGAGTTCATGACAAGCTTGAGATGGCTGTAGTCGGTACAAAACTGAGCTATCTGGAATGGAATTGCTTTAGCGCCCTTTTCAAACCTCAGATGGGCATATTTGTGGGGACTATTTCTGGGTACTTTGTTCTTTACTGTTCTATGTGACAGTCCTTCTGCAAATACCACACAGGCTTCCTTAGTATAACTACTACTAAGTTCTGAAACTCCGAAGACTGTGTTCCCAAATTAGAATTATTTTCAAAATTGTTTTTGAAACCACTCTAATTCCTTTGTCCTTCCACATGTATTTAAGAATATTTTTGTCTATCTCTACAAAAATGAACAAAGCTGACAGGATTTTGATAGGAATGGCATTAAATCTATCAATCTGGGAAGAATTGACATTATTATGATGCTTAGTCTTCCAAATCACGAACATGGTGTATCTCTCCATTTATTTATATCTTTAATTTCCTGTATCAGAGCTAAATAGCTTTCAGCATGTGATGTCTGGACAGGCACTGTTAGATTTATCCCAAAGTAGTTTCTTTGTACGAGTAATTGTGAATGTGTGTTTGATTGTGGAGCCCACATATTCATTGCTAGCATAGAGCAATACAACTTACTTTTACGTGTTTATCTTGTATACTGTTTCACTGTGAAATTCCAATATTAGTTCTAAGAAGAATTATTTTGTCATACCCTCTTGTGGCATAAGTCATGAAAATAAGATTCCATATTAAGGGCTGTCTTCACACCTGGAAGATCAAGGAGGGACTCAAATGGCATCATGCATGTTCTCCTCTCACTCTTCCCTCACAGGGGAGGTCTCTTAACCAAACACCCTTCTCATCGTAGGGACTAGCCATAGTGCCTATTGGTTTTTGGGGAGCAGCGTTCAGTTCCCTAGAAACCCACTCAATTTTTCAAGGAAGCCACTCATACCCTCCCATAGGAACCAGGACTTACCAAACCCTCTTGTTTCAAGCAAGTCTTGCCTTCCAAGGCCCTGCTGGTCCTCTCTGTTCTCAAGTGCAATCTCTGTGCAGTCCTGCACGGTGTGTGGTATCCTCCCCTGAAGTGTGAGTATATGTGACTAGTAAACTGTTGTCAATCACACGTGTCAGGTGTCAGGGCATCCCCACAAGTCTGGAGCAGGTATCGCTCTCTCATCGGGGACCTGAGAAAAAGGTGATTAAAATAAGTGCCATCACAAACAGGGTGTCCCTATGTTAAATGAGGACATGGGGATCAGCTTGACCTGCTCCTTTGCTAACTAACTGGCTTCAGAGGTGACAGTCATGATCTGGGAGGGAACTGGCCATTGCTGGCCAACTTGTATGTTGGCTCATGTTCTGTTATCTCACATGGAGGTCGCCATCCATTTCCAAACTAATGTCCCATCCTTGCCAACAAGGTGAGGATGAATGAGAATTGACTGTATCTTGGGGGGAGGTGTCACCTATGTGACCTGCATGTGGCCTGTATTGGTCTCCAAGTCTCCCCCCCCGAGGTTGACAACCACAGGACATGCTGACTGGTGTGCTTGAGTTCCAGAGACTGGGTGTTGGGCCAGTGCTTGATGCTGAAGTCCAGATCCTATGGGGGAAAGCACACCCCAAGCACAGTCCTGGGCGTGACCCTCTGTGTTGTGGGTGGAAGGAGGGGGGCCCTGACCCTAGGGAAATGTAAGAATGGCTCCCTGGCTGCCTCCTGAGTCACTGTGGTTCAGGCCATGGGAGTGGCCCGTCTCCCAAGCTGCTGCTCCTCTTTCTGTTACCATGTGTCTTCCTGAGCACTCAGGGTTTTGAGGTGCACATCCATGGCAGGCTAGGGCCCACGAGCAGATGAAAAACAGAAAAGTGGAGGGGGGGCATTTGGTGTTCCACTTCTCTCCCAGTGCCAAAACCCTCACCAGCACACTTGTCTTTCTTGTAGTGTTGTTGCTCCCCAGCTCGTCAATAGACTCCTCTTGTAATCCCGGGGCTTGAGGCTCTGACTCTGGCCATGGACAGAATGATTTTCCTGGCTGTGGACTCCAACACTGGGGAGATGGACTGGCATTCCCACAGGAAGAGGACAGCCATCTGTGGACTGACCCACCCAGTCCCTTTCCCCATAAACACCCAGAACGTGTGTACCATGTGTGATTAGATGGGGACAGAAACAAAAACTTGACTTCACGTGGCTAGAAATGAGAATCTGTCCTGAGGGAATCTGTAGAGTGGGAAAGGGGGCAGGGGAAACAGTCCACACTGAGAGAAGGTAGGGCTGTAGCAGAAGATGGTTTTGCTTCATCAACGACTAGGCTGTGGGTCCTGTGCCCTTCCACTGACCACTCTGTTGCCTAAACCTGTTTGGCACAAGATCCTGATCCTCAGGGTTATGGAGGAAACATACGGGGGACCCCTTTGGCACACTGAGGAGATCAATTCCCACCTTGACTTACGCCAGGACACTTGAAACCATACAACCATTGCCACGACAGAAGCTCCAAGGCTGATGATGCTGATTTGAGACTCTCTGGAGGAAAAAACCGAGAACGAGCAGCAGGACAAAAAGACACTCCCCAACCCCACACGTATATCCAGGAAGACACAAACCCAAGCAAAGGAGGAGTGGAAGAGAGACAACTGAATACAGGAGGTAGGGACCCCCTCCCCCACAACGACTAATTCAACAGAGGTTCAAAATTTGACCCAATTGTAAATCCAACATTTACAAGGGCACCTGGGTGGCTCCCATGGTTAGTCCTGGGATAGAGCCCCATGTCGAGCTCCCTGCTGGGCAAAGAGTCAATCTGCTTTTCCCTCTACCTCTCCCTGCTGCTCCCCCTGGGTCCTGCTCTGTCACACTTGCTTGCTCGCTCGCTCTCTCTCAAAGGAATACATAAAATCTCTAAAGAATAAAAAGGAAATCTAATGATAGTCTATAAGTTGTTTGCGGTGCCGGTCAGTGAGGTCCGCTAGATTCTGCCGGTGGGTGTTTTGCAGCCCCGCCACCTCCAGCTGATGTTCTTCCATCTCCCGCATCCACCGCTGCTCTAGGTCCCTGATGTGGCTCTTCAGTTTGCACAGTGTTTCTGTGTCGATGGAATTTGGTCCCTGGGTAGAACACTGGAACAACTTCTTCCGATGAGTCACTTCAGCCTCCAGTGTTTCACTCTCACGGAGGCGTCTATTGATCTGTGTCTGGGATGAGATGACATCAGCCAAATCCCTGGCATCCCCGGGGAAAGTCTCTTTCCCCAGCACATGTCTGTTAATATCGGAGATGTCCCTGGTCAAAGAGGTCTGGCTGCTGTCCACGGCCCCTAGGGAATGGCCTAGGCCAGAGCCCAGCCTACCAGCCCAGGAGAACATCTGACGGTCATACAACTGCCCTGGTCCGCGGTGCGAAAGCGTCCAGCCCAGTCGGACTACCCCGCCAAGTGTCCCAGAACTCCTGCCTGTGCGAGGCTAAGAATCCAAAGCCTAGAGAGGTTTCCAGGCAACACCTGCATGCCCCTCCCTCACCCAACTCAGGGGAGCTCCCTCTTGCCTAAGCACACAGACATTTCCAGGCAACGCCTGCATGCCCCTCCCCCCCCCCCGCCCCCCCCCCCCCCCCCCCCGGTCGCGCGCCTCTGCTGGTCAGGTAGCCCCAAACAGCCAAGGCCCTCTGGCCACTGGTCTGGGTCCCCGTCCCCACAGCTCATCCCCACAAATTCCCACCCAGGCCTGGGCCCCTTGCCCTCCTTAGTGCCTGTCCTGGGTGGGCCCCTAGTGCATGATCCCACCAAACTGCGCCCTGGTGCCTGCCCCCAGAAAATGCACATGGCCCTCGACTTCCCCCTAAGTAGGATCACAGTACACAAAGTCCTGTGGCATGCTCTTTCCACGCAATAGTACCTTTTTCATTCAGGTGTAAATTACACGGTCACATACACCCATCCAGCTAGGAGACAGGATCCTCGGTGCACTTCACAGAGGTCTATATCCACGCAGAGGATGGCCCTCACTGGAGACTTTGGGTATTTCCAGCCTCCAGAGGCTCCAGAGTGCCCTGTCCCTCCTTGCCCCGTCAGTTCTGTGGGAACAGGTTGGCTTGTGACTTGGTTTGGCGATCACTGGCCCCGCCCACGCTGCACCTCTATCGCCTCCCGCAGCTGTGCGCCTAGACCAGGCAGGCAGTTGCGCAGAACGGTGGACGCGCCTGGTCCGCGGGTCCTCCGCCTGCACAGAGTGGCCCAGGTGTGCAGCGGCAGAGGCCCAATTCCACCCCCCCCCAAACCCGGGTGATATTAGTCCAGGGGACAGGGTTAGGAACCCTGCTGCCCACCCCATCGCCACGATGAAGAAGCAACTCTGCTGCCTAAAGCAGCTGGCCAACCAGACCCTGGCCTGTAAATGTACCCATTCGGGCCAGGATTGCTCCAGGTGAGGTCCGGGGCCGGAATGGGAGGGCTGGCGGCTCTCCTGGTGGCGTGCTCCTGTCCCCTGCCGCCACCACGCACCAGGCACAAGGGTTACTGGCCGGGACTGCGCCAAGCCACAGAGTGGAGGCCAGCTCGGGCTGGCACCAGAGTCCGGGAAGAGCCTCTTGGTGGATTGGCCTTTCCAAGATGCCCCCTGCCGGGGGGGTCGGGGAGGGGGTGTCCCCCACCCTCGGTCCTGGCCCCGACCTGCATCGCCCTGGGGGGGACTGCACCTGAGCCTTCCCCTACCCCCCATGCCAGGGTTTGCCCTGGGCGAAAACTCTGGGCACTGATGTACCTGAGGCCCCGTGGACGCCCTGCTCTGGGGGAGGTGTTCTCCACCTTTCCGGGGTGCCCTACCTCTGCAGATCCTCAGCCTCCAAGTGCCTAATGGCAGGAAAGAATGAAGGGGAGGTCCGGGCCCATAGGATCTGCCTCCGGAGTTGCTGGCATCCATGGAGGGACTGTAGAGGTGCCGCTGCCTCCAAACCCAGGCCTCTGGGAGGAAAGAACTGTGGAAATGCTTTGGGTCGACTTTTAGGGTTTTGTTTTGTTTTTTTAAGAGCTTTTTAAAAAAGCCTTTCTCCCTCTGGGTTTGGAAACAGATCCTCTCCAAGCTTCTTTGGTTTCTGCTTTAATGCCTGACAGGAAACATTATCCATTACGAAATGACAGCAGACACCAGGCTTTGTAGACCATCTGGCTATTGGAATACGAACCACTGGTGGTTTTGAGAGCTTCTGGAGGTGATGGTCATGTGCAGTTATCTGGGGCACAGCTTTTAAGGTCCTTAGGGCTGTTGGCTGTACTGGACCTACTGACTGTTTATTCTGGATGAGATATCAAAGTGTGAGTTTTCCACAGATTTTGCTTTTTTGTTTTTTCCCCAACACCTGGGTCAAATGGGGAGTGTGGTTTGGCCAAAGCACATGTGACAGTTCTGGTGTGTGTGTACCAAAATGCTTTTCCTTCCCCTCGTGTTTTCTAAACTTGCTACGGAGGGTTTGGGGTCCCTCCCCCATAACTTTTTGCTTAGTTGCTTTGTGTTTAACTTGGTTGTTACTCCACTCTATGATCTTAGTGTGCACTGATCCTGTTTCCAGAGTTGAAGCCCGTCCCTTAAAGCCTAGCAGTGCCTGCTTTGCCGACATTTGTAGGAAATGACAGAAAGAATGCCAAGCGGCAGGTAGACAGGGGAGTAGTCATCGAGTTTTGGAATGTAGGTGACGTTTGGTGGGGTGAGGTCCAGAGCCGATGACGAAAAAGAGTTCTTGAGACCTCTTTGGTGCAAAACGGTGGTTTTATTAAAGCACTGGGACAGAACCCGTGCACAGAAGGAGCGGCATCAGTGTTGTGCGGGGAACTGATACACCCTTGGAAGGTGGGGGAGGTAAGGAAAGGGAAGGGTTTCAAAAGAAGTTTCCTATGCTAAAGAAGACCTACAAGATACTGGAGACCTTGCCATTGTCAAGTGAGGTGGTTTGACCTTCTAGCAGGGAATGAACATGAAGATGGTTGGAACAGGCATTCTTTTTTTTCAAGGAGACTTGAGTTTTTTTAAAAACCCTTTGGACCGATCCAAAACACGTCCACTAAATCTTTCCTACCCTGTGCTATTTGCTGTCCTTACTACTGGCAGATAACCTTTTTCTTGGAAGGGGTACCTAAGTCTCAGTGTACCTGGACCAGAAATGAAAACGTCAGATTTATTCCTGATCAACCCAACTATATGACACGAAGGACAAAACCAACCTCGGGACCAATTTGAAAGGGTGTGGGGCCGAGAGGAGGCATTTCTCCAGTGGCTTCTGCCCCTACTGCGTACGTTCTGCCCCTGAATTCTGCTCCAGCTCCTTCCACCACACGATGGTCACTGAGGCACAGGCACCACCGACTGACGGACCACAAAGACCCCCCTGAGCAAGCACAAGGCTCTGGACAGAGAACAGGGAAGCAACCTGGACTTGCGGGACCCGCAGTCTGTTTGGTCCTGGTTCTGCCGCTAACCCGACCCGTCTCGTTTCCTGTGAGAGTAGTTATACCTGTTCTTGATCGTTAACAGAGCAGGTGAGGGATGAAATCAGGGAACAGCTAGGAAAGGCCTTTGTACGTATCACTATCACCCAGCCTTGCACATCTCTAAACTGTACTGAAGACGCTGTCACGCTGACGATAAAATCTTCGTGACTGTGAATTTGGCAGACACAGGGGTCCAGGGCTCACAGTCCCACGGGCAGGGTCTTCCACTCATGCAGAGGACACGTCGACAAGGGTTTTTGTCAGGATCCCTGTTGGTAACAGCAAAGGATGAGAAGTCAGGCACCCATCCTTCACCAGGGCCCTGGTGACATCAAGTACGTGGCTGACGGCGGCAGCAGGCATGAGTAGCTGGACACAGGGGTGGGAGACAGGCAGTCACTGCATCTCCTCCTAATATATTTTTAACATTTTGAACCAGGCGGGCACCTTCACAAATGAAACAATTTGGGAAAGAAGAGGGTGAATGTTCATTTACCTTTAATCTCCAGAAGGTGGTCTCCATCCCAGTCCCAAGACTTAGAATTTGACAATGACATTCTGTCCTCCGTAGAAATGCCTTTATCAGCTGACTGACGCCATAGACTCGAGCCAAATACCCTGAGAGAGAGACGCAGAGACAAGTTATCGCTCAGTGAGGTCGGAAAGCATCCCTGCAGAGCCCGCCCCAGGAGAAGAGCAAATGAGGATTCGGCTGCTCTTCTTTGGGGTCAGTGATTTTTCTGGGGACTCATGGGAGAAATCAGGACTTTCACATTCTCTTCTTTTTACCTTAAACCTGCTGGAACCAAAGTAAGTACAATCTGTTTAATGATTTAATGGTGGAAATAAAGATCGTAGAAATAAAAATGTCCCTTGGGGCACCTGGGTGGCTCAGTCAGTAAAGCATCCGCCTTTGGCTCAGGTCAGGATCTGCTCCCTGCTAGGCTGACAGCCTGCTTTTCCCTCTCCCTCTGGCTCTCCCACTCATGCTCTCCCTCTCCAATAAATAAATAAATGAAATCTTTAAAGATTACCATAAAATGTCCCATGATTGTACACAGGACAGACAAGTGTTTTACATCAAAACATCCGATCTTAATGTTCCTCTTTGAAATATGCTTTTTCGTGGCCAGGTACAAACTACTTAGGACTCAGCTAAACCTCAAAATGAGAGATCAAGAGGAAATAATATTTTGCGGTCAGAGTATGGGGCAGATAAATGTCCAAGCAAAATGAAATAAAATAAAATAAAATAAAGCCGTATTTCTTACCATGTTCCCTTCATCTCCATCCTGTGTGGGTCAAAGCCTCTATGCTTATAAACTGACCTCACAGACCGACTGCGGGAGAGGAAGGCACGAGGAAACATTGCCCCCAAAATGGACTTATTCAGCTCCAGGGTGGGGAGCTTGGGTAAAGGAGATGGCGAATAAAAGGGGTGAAAGGAAGATAAAATCTGTGTTCTACAGCCCTGTTGTTTAAAGCGCAACTATCTTAAGAACAAAACTTGAGCAGCATTTAGAAATGTACTGCAATGTGATATAGGAGTTCTGTGTCTATTGATTCTCCTAATAAATCATTTGAGCTTGTAGTTTACTGGTTTCTTGCATTTTATTTCTAGGAAATCATTTTATTGTATGTTATAGAATATCATCCACAACAGACTGGATGTTGAAACAAAAATTGAAAAGATGCTCACCACACCCTACTTGGGAAGCACTCTGGACATGCCAGCCCATGCCGAGGAAGAAGGCAGGCAGGCTGCTGACACGCTGCCTCGGGGCACCCAGGTCACCAGGGCTCCAAGGTGGGCCCCTGCCTCTGGTTAAGGAAGCTGCCTCAGGAGTCCCGGATGGAGGCTTCAGGCCTCTGAGGCAGGCCTGGCCCCATCTTCCTAAAGCCTGGGTTCACCCTCAGCTCAAAGGAAGGTCCATGTCCTTATTGTCACTTTAAACTTTCTTTGCATTTCTTACAGAATCTACCCAGAGGCTCTATCTTTTCGGCCAGGATTCCCTGCATGCCCAAGGACTTGGGGTCATTTGGCTAATTTCTCAATCTGATTGAGAATGAGTCACCCTCCCATCTCAAATCCTTTCACTGCCTTCCTTGATAGAAAGGCCTTGCAGAGCCTAATAGTGTTAGTATCACTTTAATACGGCCAAAAAGGTGACTCCTTACTTGCACAGTTCACTGTAAAAGACACTAGAAATGGTTCTTAAGCATATAAAAATGATCCTGAATTTCAGCCCCCAAATAAGAGGACTACAATAAAATAAATTTACTGTAAGATACCATTTTTCACATAACAGATGAACCACAATGACAAGGTCCCTGTGTTGGTGAGGATGTTGGGAAATGAGCACTTTCATATGCCACCGGCTAGAGTGAACACTGGAACTCTCTCTTTTGAAGAACGAACCCCTAAAACCTCAGGCCTCTGGGCTGATGAGGGGACGTTGGGAGGGAGGGAGTCACTTGCCTCTGTTAATTCTGGGGGCCTTCCTCTCCTTAGACAGTCTCATAAAATGCTGGATGGAAGGGTCATGCCAGTGGTTATGGCTTACTGCAGACCTAGAAGGGAAGAAAGGAGGCAGGTGAGGGGAGGTCAATAGGTTCTGGCCCAGTTCTCAGGAAGCAGGTCAAGGAGGACAATCAGCTACCTCCAAAGGTCAACTGGGGCACATGCCGTGCTCCATTGCAAAGCTCAGCAGACTCCGCCATCCATCTTGGTGCTCACGTACACGGCCCCTCATCGTCCCACCCCTTGCCGGCGGCAGTTTCTTCTCTTTATCTGCTCAGGTGCCTAACTCCCTTCCCAGGACCCTACAGAGCATAGCACCTCACCTCACACCTCACCTAGAAGACCTGCCACCATTTATTCCCTCAGCAAACTCACTGGCAAGAGCCAGTCAGACAACTCTGCTCAACCAAAAGTCCTGTGTCCATGGGAAAAGAGATCCAAGATTGTTTCCGAAAACTCACTTGAATGACTTCCTAAGCCTTTCCCCCAGCTCTGTGTTAGATACCAGTCCTTCCACATCCCTTAGGCAGGTCACAGTGGGAAAACCAGGAACCAATAACCATAATAGATACAACCTAGAAAATGGTGCAATAGCCTGAACTCTGGTCTACACAACCTGGAAAATGCTATGGTAGCCTAAACTCTCCCTGGTGTACGCTACAAGGAACCAAAGTTTTAGTGTCCTAAACCGGGAGCTGAAGCCCAAATTACCAGTGAAGGTCTTCTGCCAACTGGGAGGAACCAGCCTTAGGAAAACAGTTAGTAGCAGAAGGAGCCTGGATCTCTAAGGCCATTTGAAGCCATTTTGGCCTTTGCCCTTCAGTGGGTATCTTGGGAATTAACAAACATCTTTACCATTTAAACCAAATGGTATGCGTGGCCAGCTCTTGGTTTCAGCTCAGGTCCTGATCTCAGGGTCCTGGCATCCAGCCCGGCGTCGGACTTCATCTTGAGTGGGGAGTCTGCTTCAGGATTCTCTCTCCCTCTCTCCACAAATATCTGTTTAATGGGCACATGTATAAACTCGCTAAACTGTTTGACAGGTGAATTGTGTATTATAATATTTTTTTAAATGCTGTTATAAGTGAAAACCCAACCCTCCAAAAATTTTAGTAGAAGCTTTCCAGTGGGTTTAAAAGGCATCCCACGGTAGAGTCCTTGGAACCAAAGAAGCCTACTGAGGCCATGCTCCCAGAAAAGGAAAGAAGGTCCATTACCAAATCCCCCCTGACGCCTGGGTGGCATCTCATGCAGGATTATGTCAGAGGTGCCCGTGTGTCAAAAGCCACCAGAGGCGTCCCTCAAGACATCGCTACTGATCACCATTCTACCTTCCCGGGAAGGCATTCCTGCCGTAAAAGGCCCTGGAGGGGTGCCGGCGTCCCTCCTCTTCGCCATCGCATCCTAGGCTACAGATGGGTGCCTGGAGAATGGACTAGGATCTTGTGCCATCCTATACGCTAAAAGTTGTGTGGCTGCCCTGCCATTTTTAACCCATGGGAAACAGAAAACTGTTTGGCAAGGGGAAATGACCCAATTGCGTAGCTTTAAGTAGTTTGGAGAAGACACTGACGTGAACCAGGAAAGACTGAAATCCATCACGGTCTATGTGACATTCCAACACATGTGGTCCTTACAGCCCACTTCCCTAGGAAACGATCCCCGGCTGCATTTTAATTCAATCGGGTCCTGCTTCCCACCGGCTCCTAGTGGAGGTCCCATGGCTAGAAGTGGCTAGACCAGGGGTGTGGAGGGGATCACATTAGATCGATCAGGAAGAAACCTCACATGGGAGTCTTAAGATTGGCAGCTGTCCTTCCTGGTGACTTAGGTGGCTGTCCTGTGCCCAAGCAAGACAACTTTATGTAAGAAAAGGGATAAAGAAAGGGCATCAAGTTTCTGGGTCTTATTACCATTCTGGCCAGGGTACTAACTTCCAGCCAACAGTCAGACGTTTTCTTCCCTGTGGAGTAGCCACGGGCTGGAGGATTAAAGCCTGAGCAATCGACATGCAAGTGTTCCATTAAGACCATACTCCTTGAAAAGCCCTGAAGTGAGAGTAAAGGAAGAAGCGAGAAAGTACTCACCGATTTTGCACCAAAGCTCAGAGTCCAAATGTAAAGACACACAATCGGGTGTGAGTTAGTTGGGCTCCAAATGATGAACTTCTACAACATAGGTGAGGTTCGCTGGGATGAGGTCTGGAGCTGACAACCAAGAAAGAATTCCTGAGACCTCTCTGGTGCAAAATGGTGCTTTATTGAAGCACGGGGACAGGACCTGTGGGCAGGAAGAGATGCTGCCCCGGGTTGTCAGGAGTGGTCTATCATATACTTGTAAGGTGGGGAGGGGATTAGGGATGGTGTCAGTCTCTAAGGAATTTTGGAAGCAAGGTTTCTAGGACCTCGAGGGGCTAGCTATTGTTTGGGGAAAAGGTTATTCATTACCAGTAGTAAAATCTTTTAGTGAGACCCTTTACATGTCCATCAGTAGGCCATATGCTTGGGAGTGACTGTCAGCACTATCTTGGAGGTTTAGAGACAAAGTTTCCAAGGAACTGTTAAAGTACTTACAGGGCCCTGGTTAGGGGTTGGGGGTCGGTCAGGCTAGGACTGCCCTTTGCCCTTAGCAAAGCCTTAAGGTGGGGGTAGTTGAGTCTCTAGAGGAGAGTCACTCTGCCTGTTTTAAGGGCTTGTCAGGAGGTAAGGAAATTTAATCATTTTTCTGCTGCCTCTGTTTCCCACATCAGTATGATTTTTATTACAGTATGATAAAAAGAATGTACAATATCTCACTGCAATTTTATACTGATTACACATTGAAATGATAATATGATGGATATAACTGATTAAACAAACTAAATTTCTTAACAATGATTTCACCAAAGGACACCTGGGTGGCTCAGTTAATTAAGCTTGAGCTCAGGTCATGATCTCAGGGGCCTGGGATCAAATTCCACATTCAGCTCTTTGCTTACCAGGGAGCCTGCTTCTCATCTCTGCCTGCCCTGTCTCCTCTGCGTGCCCCTGCCCCCGGCTTGTGCACGGGTTCACGGGTTCTCGGGCACGAGAGAACGTCCTCTCTCTCTGACAAAAAATAAAATAGAATCGTTAAAAATAATCATTTCAGCTGCTTTTTACTTGCTCACTGTGGTTAATGAAGCTTAAAATTTCATGTGGCCTGCAATGTATATACTTACATTGGACAACACTGGGAAGTCAGAACATCATACAGGACATTTGTAATACCAAGAGCAAAAAACAGCTTTACATTTACAAACACAACATGTTTTAGAGGATAAATATACTCTCCAGTCTCAGCTAATAGCTATTTAAATGCTAACTTGGTGTAACCAATATAAACAAAACTTGACAATCTCAATGTAAATGTTCTTTAAATTTCAACATTCCAGAATTAGATTTTTGGAACTTATTATGAAGACTGCTTTACAAGCTACAGAAGTGATATCAAC
Organism: Lontra canadensis; assembly: GCF_010015895.1. NCBI lineage: Eukaryota > Metazoa > Chordata > Mammalia > Carnivora > Mustelidae > Lontra > Lontra canadensis. Next base: position 15,539,754 of record NW_022631039.1, on the reverse strand, counting down.
TCATCTAAACTGTAGAAATTATAGAGAAGCATACATACACACAAAAGAATCCAAAAGAATCCACCATGCTACTGCTCAGAATATTTTGATCACTCATTACTTCCAGGTAAATACACTAAATTAAGTGCTATGAAATATTAAAGTGGGGTCATGTTTTATCACTTTGAAACTTGTTTTATTCTAATACTGTGAACATTTCCTTTTATTATATATGCTTTCTAAAACTTCACATCTTATTTTGAAATAATTACAGATTCACAGGGTGTTGCAAAAACAGTATGACGTCCCATATAATTTGCACGCCATTTCCCAGACGGGGTTGCATCCTCTGGATTACAGTACATCAAAACCAAGAAACTGACATGGGGACGCATGTGTACCATTTTAGGTAACCTTATCACGTGCAGATTCAGGTAACAACCACCACAATCAAGATCAGATTTCATCAACACAAAACCTTCCCTCTCAGTACCCCTTTCCAGTCACAACCACCTACCCCCCCCAACCTCATCAGCCCTAACCCTTAGTGACTGCTCATCTAACTCTGTGATAACAAAAGCATGAGTGGCTGCCTACAGTGTGTGACCTGCACACATTGGCTTTTTTCACTCAGCATCATGCCCTTGAAATCCACACCAGCTGTCGTATGCATCCAGAGTTTGTTCCTTCTTAATTGCTGAGAAGTATTCCATCTGGGACGGATGTACCACTCAGCTACTGAAGGACATCTGGGTCATTTCCAGTTTTACCGTATGACAAGTAAAACTGGCATTTTTAAGAGCTGCAAAATATTTGTAAGTATTGCACAGTTTTGTATCAATTCCCTGACCTCTATGTAGGCTGTTTTGTTTGTTTGTTTTTAACTTGCAGCAAGAATTACTACCAAACTCCACTTTTTGGGCCACAGACCCTTGTGGCCTTAGCAAAAGACCTGCCCCTCATGAAGCATACTACCAACATTTAATGAGTTCATTGGCTATTTTTTGTTATAATAATGATGCGACAAATGTATTTACACAGAAAATGTATGTGCAGAGTACACTAACTCCTAGTGAAAATGCTGGGTCACAAGCTACAAATATTTTTAAAGGAATTGCTACCAACTGGCCTTCAGAAAATGTAAAGCAGCTTATCTTAGCCACCAAGGCTCTGTTACAATGTCCTCTTCTTCCTAGACACACTAACAATTTTGTAGTCTTTAAAATCTGACTTGCCAAAAATGTTGTTTTGTATTGGAGTAATAGAAGTTATCTATTTCTCAGGTTTCCTGACTTACTTTGTTGTTCTTTGATTAACTACCTATTCATATTCCTTGGCCAACATTCTATTGAAAGGTTAGTTTACTGACTATCAAACTTGTTCTAACATACGTTACAAAGAAATAGCCTTTAAAACTACATGTATCTGAAATCCAACACGCATATTAATAGCCCAAGACAATATCTGACTTTTCAATGTGGGAGATAAAAATTCAGTGGATATGTTCCCCAACTGATAAGTGCTCTTCTACTACACACAATTTACTTCTTCAGAAATCGCCTCTAATTCCAGCTCTAAGTTAAAAAACTGAATGTAGGGATGCCTGGTGGCTCAGGCACTTAAGCAACTGACTTAAAGCTCCAGTCATGATCCCAGGGTCCCGGGATCGAGTCCTGCATGGGGCTTCCCACTTAGCTGAGAGCATGCTTCTGCCTCTGCCTGCCGCTCTCCCTGATTTGCTTCCTCACTCTCCCCCACCTCCACCGAAAAATAAAATCTTTTAATAAATAAATAAATAAAAACATGAATGGAGAGCACTTCTCTTAAATTCCCTGTGCAATGCCAAGACATCAATTTTCTTTTTATTTTATTTATTTCACAGAGATCACAAGTAGGCAGAGAGAGAGAGAGAGAGGAGGAGGAAGCAGGCTTTCCGCTGAGCAGAGAGCCCAATGCAGGACTCGATCCCAGGACCCTGAGATCATGACCTGAGCCGAAAGCAGAGGCTTAACCACTGAGCCACCCAGGCGCTCTGAGACATCAATTTTCTGTAACATCAAAACTATCTCCAGTTTCATTTAGAAACATGGCTGGCTTCTCTTTCAAATTTAAGGTAATCTAACCAATAGTTCTCAAACAGTGCTCCCTAGACCAGCACTAGCAGCACTAACATCACCTAGTAACTTCTAAGAAATAAATGCAAAGTCACAGGCCCTACCCCAGACCTACTTCATAAAATAAAAAACCCCAGAAGGTGGTGGGTAGAGCCGGAAATCAAGCAATGTGTTTCAACAAGCATTCCAGGGGATTCCGATACATAGGAAAGTTGGAGCACCAAAACGTTAAACAAATTTAGTAGAAAAACATTAAATCTGGATTGCCTTATGTACTTATTCTTTTCGTGTAACTTCGGCAAAGTTAATCACTCCACAGATACTAAGAATCCAAAGACATATTTTCATTCTCCCCCAAAGTAAAACAAAACAAAACAAAAAACAAAAAGAAAACTGGAAACTGGATGTTAGCTTTATTTCCTACAAAAAGGAATCCCTAAAACTATGAAGTGATCGCAAACAATTTCCTTAGAGAAGAAAAACCCAAAATGAACCAGAGAAAACCAACAGGTCAGAATGGATGTCTTTCAAACCAGAGACTCAATTAGTTTTGTATCATACACTGCCTGATACCCCCATTCCTACACGGAACTACAACCTATAGCACTTTCAAAATTCAATGAACTAGCATATTAAACAGCACCTGGAAAACTATAATTACACAAGATCTGTGGTCCGGGGAATAAACAAATAAATTGGTCAAATAAAAATAATTCTGCATGGGCAGAATAAAAGTGACCTTTATGTTGTTTTGTCCCCTAATTTCTTCTAAGCATGTATTACCACCTTCACAACCAAAATAAAGGAGAATCGGGAATATATGGAATGATACAGGAAAATACCCTACGAACACGTCAGTTATTTTTAAATTTTACCAATGCGCTGAAAATCTCTCTCCTTCCTGGGATAAAAATTCACAAGAGGCTTGGGTAGTACCAGATAAACAGAGTTCCAACCTTCATGCTTATTAAAGTTTGAAATTCGAAGTGAACACATGGGTATTAACCCGGTTACAAATGGGTGTTACTACGGTAGCTACCTCCTATCCACCTGGGTAAGTGTCCCATTTCCCTCCAAGTAAGACATTCTGAGCAGGGAGCCCGACGTGGGGCTCAGTCCCAGGACCTCAGGATCATGACCTGAGCCCAAGGCAGATGCTTAACCAACTGAGCCACCCAGGCACCCCAAGACCACAGAACGGTTTGGTTTCGACTGAAGGTCGTTTTAAGCTGAATTTTTATTTCTTGAAACCTGGAATATTCTGGCAGACGTAGGATATTCAACAACTTTTACTTCTAGAAAAGAATGAACAGTGTATAAACCTTCTACCCTACATAGGAAATCTCATCTCTTCTCAGAAAGCAGTCATCACGTTGATTTTCTCCCTGACTAACCAACCACCAAGTACTCAATAGACTTGAAGATCCAATACAGGCTGATAAAATTGGCATCCTACATCCCCTTTAATTTCCTGCCCCCGCAAAAGCAACTTCATCTTAAAATGTATTGCGAATGCTCTTAATATGAAGTTTTAAGTAAGATTCTTTTTTTTTTTTTAACATATCCCTTCTACCAGTTTCTTCTCTCAACCAAAGGATCATTTAAATAGTTTTTCTAAAAAGAGAAAGGGAGGGAAAAGGAACATTATCTAATCCTATTGAAAAATTAAAATTTCACTTGTTTACCTTATGATTTCAACTATTCCTGATTTCTGACTAACACTGCAGTTGTCTTGCATTGTCTTTACTGACAATTCTTCTTTGACACGACAGCCAGTCACTGCATAGAACTGAACTTAAAGCTCAATACATGAAGTGAATGAGTCAAGACTCCAATTTAACAGAATTAATCCACAGTCCTCGACAGAATATACTCCATGTACAACTTCCAACTTATAGGTATATGAACACAGGAGTACTTACACGATGGACAGCATAACCCCTCCATCGATACCCAGCATGTTCTGTTCCCATTCTTTTTTTTTTTTTAAGATTTTATTTATTTATTTGTCAGAGAAGTAGAAAGAGAGAGAGAGAGCGCGCGCACAGGCAGAGTGGCAGGCAGAGGCAGAGGGAGAAGCAGGCTTCCTGCTGAGCAAGGAGCCTGATGTGGGACTCCATCCCAGGACACTGGGATCATGACCTGAGCCGGAGGCAGCTGCTTAACCAACTGGGCCACCCAGGCATCCCTCTGTTCCCATTCTTAAACTGCCTTTCGACGCCAGGTTACATGCACACCCATCTAGTTCCCCAAAACCGATTTTGCACATGACGGATCTCCTCTTCTTTAGCAGACTGTAAGACTTTCTGGGCCACTTCAATAACCAAATGGACAACCAAAAAGGATTAGGAATCATCAGAGTTCTTGTTCAGGTCAATGTGCTCATGCTCTGAAGCTCCAAACCACTCCAGGAAGTACTTTCAACACACTGCCTACAGCATCCAAGACTCAAGTTCTGGGTTTCATTTCCAGCCCATGGTGAGAAAAACAAAACGAAAGAAACAGGTGTATTACTTTCAAGGACACACTTCATAAAGACAACTTGCCCCTACACTAGTAACATTACACACATGGGATTCAAGCCCTGATATGAAAGCTTATTTATTACTTAAAACTTTTAAACGGATGGAACAGTTTTAAGGGAGATTCCAACTGAAACTCGTCTTCATCTATTCTATATACATTTACTGAACCCCTGTCAGCGCCAGGCACTGTACTACATGGTTCAGAAAAATAAAGATGTGAAAAGAGAGGTCCTGCCCTCAGGGGGCACCTGTGTGGCTCAAATCAGTTAAGGGTCAGAAGCTCATGATCTAAAGGTCATCAGATGGAGCCCCATGTGGGGCTCAGAGTCTCCATGAAGATGGCTTAAAACGTTCTCTCCCTCCCTCTCTCAAATTAAAATCATTAGGTTGTTTTGTTTTGTTTTGAAAAGATCCTACCCTCAAAAAAGGTAAAACGTAACAGGTGATCAAATAAAACTGCTGTTCAAGTGTTAAATGAGTTATACATGATTTGGAGGGTGCGGCAAGCAAATAAAAAAATACAATTCAAGTGTTACAAAGATGAGCTACACCTGAATGGAGTGACGAAAAGGCTTCCTGAGACATCTAGAGTCCAAATGGTAGTGAGGCAAGACACAGAAGTGAGGGAAAGCATTTCAGAGAAAATCCAGAGGAAGAGAGGAGGTGAAGGTATGGAAATGAGGTATCATGGTCCAAGGCCAGGACACAAGCAGTTTGGCAGGAAACACAGACCCCTATATGTGGACGGCAGATGGGGTTCGGTGGCAGTCGGCCTGCAGAAATCCTAAAGGAACACGAAAGGACTGAATCAGAAGCCCCTCGTGATGCTCAGCATTTGGACTTTATTTTAAAGGCAATGAGAACTGCCAGGTCATTTCAGTGGACCAAGCAGAGAGAGCTGGATTTGCCTGCCTCGGGCATGGACGCATAAGGCTGGCGATGGCTATTATACAGTAAATGGGAGTTACCAGCCTGTGGGGAGAAGTGGAAAGGTATGGGTGACCTCTGAAGTGAAAGAAGAGCTGAAAAAGGATGGAGGACGGAGCAAACAACTCACTTGTATCGGCCTGCCCAACCAACGACCTCAAAGAACCCTAAATCCCAGATTCAGTAAGGCCTTTCCCATGTACCCACACAGACCAACTATCTCTCCCAGGGACTCATTTATTCCAAGGGTGCGCCTCCCACTACTGAACACCTTTCTGTCTCACCTTTTCAACATCTGTTCGGTTCCCTGAAAGCAGGCATTTTCTATCTACTTCACCAATGACTTGAAATAGCAATGACTGATAGAACACTACAACTGAGGAGGCAAAAGCTTACTCCGTTTATGGGCTGCAAAAAAGTTCCACACACCAGGCTTGATCCTTACGCTACAGTTGAAAGAAGACACCTGTGTTCAAGGATGCAGGTAATAAAAAGATACCAAGGAGCTATCCTATGTCGAGAATGTCTAAGGGTCTACACGCAGAGCGGAGCTCTAAAATAGTCTGAGGATGAAACAGCAGCACTGGTAAACTCACAAGCACGCACACAAACACGGATGACTCTCCGTAAGGCAGGCCCAGGAGTGCATCGAACTGGAGGACTCCACTTACACCAAATTCAGAAACATGCGCAACAGCTCCCCAGCAATGGAAGTCAAGAACCGTGGCAGAAGTGACCGTCAAGAGGGTGATCATAGACTCTGGGGTCCTGGGTGCAAGTCACAGGGTGTGTTCCCCTTGTGAAGGTTCCTCGAGCCTTTGGCCTAGGATCTGTGCACTTCTCTGTATATATGCTGCGGTTCAAAAAGTTCACTTAAAGGGGTGCTTGGGTGGCTCAGTGCGTTAAGCATCCAACTCCTGACTCGGGCTCAGGTCATGATCTCAGGGTCCTGGGATGGAGCCCTCAGTCTGGCTTCTGGCTCAGTGCAGAGTGTACCTGACATTCTCTCTCTGTCCCTCTGCCCTGCCCTGCCCCCACAGAGACTCTCTCAAAGAAACAAATATCTTTAAGAGAATAAATAAGCCTTAAAAACAAACTAACAAACACAAAACCCCCTTCCCTTAAAAAGAAGAAGGGAACTTCCCCATGGGGAGGAAGACGCCACAACCAAAAAGGCCCAGGTGACAGAGCCACAGAGAAACTGAGAGCCAAAAGACTACAGCATGTTTCAGTTCAGACTGCAAAGGAGACATTCAGGGATCCACTATTACCCGAAGTTCTAGCGAACTGATTTAGTGCTGACAACTTCCTCACCCAACTGCCGTTTACCGAAATAGTTTTTTGTTTTTTGTTTTTTGGTTTTTGTTTTTTTGTCAGAAAGAGAGAGAGAAAGCACACAAGCAGGCAGAGAGGCAGGCAGAGGTGGAGAGAGAAGCAGGCTCCCTGCTGAGCAGGGAGCCCGATGCGGGACTCGATTCCAGGACCCTGGGATCATGACCTGAGCTGAAAGCAGCGGCTTAACCCACTGAGCCACCCTGGCGTCCCTACCAAAAGAGTTTTTATTCATCTTGGAATTTCTTCAGCATTGACTGAAGCACAGGATGAACGGACGTCACTCAAACCTCCCATCCCAGCAACTAACAGGATACACTGACAAGTTAGCTGTCCTGGCCTCAGAAAGTGGCAGTCAACTAAGGAAAAGCAGACCAGCCTCTACACAAAGGTTTCAACTTTACATTATCCCCAGCCCAATGAGCTAAACGGCAAAGCCTACAGTAATCACCTACAGAAGTAACTATCCCTTGCCCCAAAGAAAGGAGATTGTGTGCTGCCCAAAAAGACAAATGTGTACCTTAACGCTGTCTAGAAAGACACCCATCACCCCACTGCAGAAGATAATCAGAAAGCAAACACACACAAACTGACAGCTCAGCTTTCCAAAAAAATACACTTTCTTTATCCAACCCCAACGTTTATCTTCAAACACAAGAAAGGAACAGACATTTGCCGCTCAAGACAGGAAAAGCACAACAACCAGCCTAACTGTACCTCCACCACCAAATCGCTCAGAGAAGAAAACAGTAATTCAGGACAGGCAAATTAAAAACATTCTACACAGGGTCAAAAGAAAACGTCTCAACTCCTACAATCCACAGCAAAATCACTGCTTCCTCTCTTTGTGAGCCCATCCATACCAATAACCCAACAGACACAAGTGTCAAAACCAATCCAGCCCCTTAGAAATGAGACGAAAACTTGGACAAATGCCCTCCCTTAAGTCATGCGGTGAATAGGACCGCTTTGCACCCAACACGAAATACGCACAACCAAAACCACACATCAACCACCCCCAAATGCAAAAAAGCCATCCTCAACAAGTTGGAAAGAGGGCCTCAAGGAGAGCCCTCCACCCCCTCCCACACCTTAAGCAACAAAAGTCCTTCCACCAAAGCTAACCCAGATCTTCAAGTACCTGGTGGAGGTGCCTTCCCTCACATCGCAGAGGCTGCACTTCAAGGCTTCAGCGCAGCTTCTGAAGGTGCAGACGCTGGAACCCCAAAAGCCTTCCTCTGAGGCAGGTTCACTGGTTTCTGGCCTTCTGAGTGAGGAGTGGGGGAAAGGGGAGGGAAGAGACAGAGATCGGGTTAAAAAGCGGGGAGAAACAGCAAAACACAGGCACTGGTGAGCCCTTGCAATTTCCCAGGCATCCAGGGCTGGAACCTTGGCTCCGGCGACCACCCACCCACCCTTTCCAGGGACCGAAACAGGGACCGGGGAGTGCACCGGACGCCTCCACCGGCACCACGCAACCTCTGGGCCCGGACCGCGCTGCCTCGCACAGGCGGCGGAGATGGCGGCGGCCCTAGAGAGGCCGCGGCGGGCGCGGGGAGCGGGCGGACTTGTGGACTGCAGCGTGGGGCTGGGGGCGCCGGCAGGGGAGCCGCTGGCCAGATCTGGAGGAGGCGCACAGAGGCGGCCCGAGGCCAGTGGCGGGGAGTGGGCCGGCTCCTTCCCTCTCCCCTCCCAGGTTGGCGACCTCCCTCCCTCCCCACCTGGTTACATCTCCCTTCGCCTGCCACAGCGATGGCAGCGGCAGAGGACCGCCAAGGAGGAGCTGCCAGGGTTGCTGCGCTCAGAGCCGGCAGCCCAGAGCGGACCGACAGCGCCTGCCGCCACCGCAGCCTCCCCCAGCCCCAGGATTTCCATTTTAGCAAGGCGCGCCTCCCCCTGCCCCGGGTGGCCACAGAGACTTGTCGTCGCCGGCCCCCGCCCGCCCCCAGCCCTCCCTCCCCTTCCACCCTCTCAGCTCAGAGCAGGTACCTGCTCAGGCTCTTCTAATCGCCCCAGGACAAGCGAGGGCTGTACCCCCTCCCACCCCACCCCCCAAAGCCGAAACCGGAGCCCCTGGAAGGAGATATTCCGTCCAGGAAGTCCTCCCAAACCGGCCCCCCTCCCTTCTCCGCGCCCGTCCTCAGCCCTACTTCTGCCCATCCTCAGCTGCTGGCCCTCCAGCTCCCACCCCCGCCGCCGCCGCCGCTTGCGCAGCCCCCGCCGAGGCTGAGCCGCCGCCGCTTGAGTTGCCCACGCCGTCAGTGCGGACACCGCTTCAAGCTGCCCCGATGCCCTACCGCCGCCTCCGCTTGAGTCGCCGCTGCCGCCGGCGCCGAAACCGCTTGCGCAGGCGACGCCGCTTGCGCCCCCACCGCCAACTGTGCCGCCGTCTGCGCCGCCGCCGCTTG